>NC_092707.1:395871841-396192005 GCF_047496885.1 Scyliorhinus torazame
CTAACCATTCTGAGAGAACCCAAATTTGAATTGGAATCCAATTAGAAACAGAAAAACCACAAGTGTAAGAACAGTACTGATCAAACCTCCGAGTTTAGGAAGTGTGTTAATGCATGCATACTAACAGGGATATAAGGTAAACCTGAGAGATTTTGTTTCGTAAAACTCTCGGGAGTTTTGTCGGCCGGAAATTAGCGTAAGCCGTACCCGTGTTTACATCACCACTTTATCCCCCCCTGTTCCAAATTCAGTAGAGAACCCAGATAGAGAAAATGGCAATGAAGGCAATTAATGCCTTATGAGCCCCCAGGAATTCGAGGTCGCAGCGACCAGTAGAGTAGGACAGTGTCCCGTATGGGAAGAGGAAATCAGAACGTACCTCAAAGGGAAAGGATGGCCCCTTTGGAGCGAATTCTGCGCGAATGATGAAACAGGTCCCAGGGGTAGAGGACATACTTGGTGGAGAACCTGTCAGAGATCCACAAGAAGAGCTTAGGGAAAGCTCGCAAGCCGATGGCAATCATGTCCTGCTTGGCACAATTGCGAGGCACAGAGGAGGTCGTTAGGACGCTCCGTAGAGAGATAGAGGAGAGAGACAGAAATAGTGAGGGAGATGTGAGCGAGTTTGAGAAGGAGAATAAAGATTTGAGAGAACAGTTAGCAGCGAGGCACAGAAAGGTGGATGATGCCAAGAGGGCACACCAGTCTTGTCTCGCTCATTTGAGTAGTTTTCAGACCCAATATGATAAGGCCTACCAGGGCACGCAACGTGCGGTCTTGGCAAGACAAGAAACCGAGCAACAGGTAGAGAAATTGCAGAAACGGTGCAATGATTTGAAAGCAGCCCTATGAGCGCTCCATACTGTAGCCACCTGGGTTGGCCACTTCCTGACGTAAAATGGAGGTCCACATAGACTACAGGGAAATTCAGCCAACACAGGCAAAAATCCTGTGTATTAGAACTTGCAAAAGCCCAGACAGCACTGAAACTCACAGTCATCTGCATATTAATGAGCGATCCCCGGGAACAATTGAAACATTTAAGGCGAATAAGGCCAAGCCAGACTCCTCGGCGCCAGCAGGAGCCAAGACAAAGGAAAGCCAACGGACTCTCAGGGACCGCCCAGTGATCAGGGAACAGCTCCAGTATTGGAGAAATCGATCCAAGTGATCAGAACTTAGTCCAATCATTTGGAACCAGGTACGGGGCCCGCCCCGAAGGGGCGTGAAGCCCCTGGGGACTATAAAATAGAGTCCCCAAGTTCAATTCTTCCTTCTTGGCAGGGTCACTCAGCAGCGCGAACCAACCCCTGACAGTGACCTGCCTAGCTGCTGCACCAACCAAGTAAGTCTCCAGTCAACGCTCGCTACGAGATAGGCGCTCCTAGCTACCAGTCCATACCAGCTTTTGAATCCCGCAGACTCAGAACCCGAACGAAAGGCCATTTGTTCCCCTGACCTGGTGGGCCAATTCCAAAGCTAAGTATAGGCCTTTTAGTGTTAGAGATAGTCTAGTAAGTAGAGTTTTATGCGTGAGTAGTGATTGACTGTGTATAATAAATGTGTTTTGATTTGAATCGTACTAATTGGTGTGTCGAGTTATTGATCAGTATTTGAACTTGAACCTCGTGGCGGTATCATAAAGATACCTGGCGACTCTAGAGCAAAGGTTATAGAAACAGAGCAAATTAAGTAAAGACACAACGGGCAACAAATTAAGAGCCAACCAAAGTTAGCAACAACACTTCCACGACGGAACAAAGGCAGAGCTCTGTAGATCACGCAAAGTGCCGGAAGCAAATTGCAGAATTGCAATCTCTGCTTTCTGTCCAGAATGGTTTCAAAGTACGTTTGGACCCCCAATTGGACCAGGAAAACGGCCCCGATTGGCAGGAGTTAAATGAGACTGCCCACAGATACATACGTACATGGGACATGCACACAAGAAAAACCCCAAAAGAGGAAAGCACCCCACCCCCGACTGAACAGGCAGAACATACCCCCATGAACCCTGTAACCACACACCGCAGGGCCGCAGCAGAAGGAAACGCAGATTTCCTGTATACAACCCCGTTAACCATGACCCAATTACAGGACACGTGTGGAAAAATTACACAATTCCTTCCCACATCATGACAAATTCCAAATTTCTTTACCCGTCAGCCTGGCCTCAATAAAAGTCGAGATGGATTTGCAGGTACAGCATTAGTTATTTTATTTGACTTGCAAGTCTTTCTCAATTCACAGCAAATACAAAGCACATCTTGTTTCGTACACCTCTGGAATCAAGTGAGTCTGTAGGACAAAGAGATCTCTACTGATACATTCAAATGGCATCACGTTTCACATACACGATTCCCATAGGTCATCCTATACCCCTCCTGACCTAGCCATACACTCTAATTGGCTCACTTCCAATCCCTTCCTCTGGCCCCTATTACCCAGCATCCTTTTCCCCTCCGTAGCTGGACGCACCTCTTCCTTGCTTTGCCATGTGGTCTGAAATCCTTTGTCTGTGAACTCACCAGGATGAGACTGGCCTATCTCTACATTACAGTAACTAATGTCTCTAAAGTAACTATTTTATATCACATTCGTCATTCCCTCCTTTTATCATTCCATGATAACCGAACAATCCAATCCATAGCTACGGTCCCTCATCTAAAAGGATCCGTCGCTGCATTTCCAATTCCTGGTGTAGCCCCCCCTCATCTGCTGCACCCTCATGGATTTTGACAGCCAAGATTTTAGGGGCGTTGATCTGTTCCAGTGCACCCCGCATTCTACCCATCACACATTTAAGGATGGCTAGGCCCACAAAGATGCAGCCGATAGCCACCACTAAATACATGGCCATATTTATCAACCAGTCCTTCCAACCTCCAAATCCCCAGTTACCCCAAGAGCCAGGATCCTGCATTCCGTCCAGGTGATCCCGTACGTGATCCATAAATTTAGTGATGTTAGCGGTCAAGTCCTGAACTCCCATGATACACTTGCCCTGTACTATGGTGCATACCCCACCCTCACGGGCCAGAAGATAGTCAAGAGCATACCGGTTCTGCATTGCAAACAACCGCGGCTGAGACAATTCCTTGGTTATTGCCCCGAGGGCTCCCAAGGTTTCATTTCCCAAGATGGTAAGGCCACAAATAAAATAATTCCTTTTGCTGACAGCCAAGGAACCCCCCCACACCTCCCAGTGTCAAGACGCTCAGAATCCCCCACCCGGCTGAGTGGCCCCGGTTGGGTGCGAGAACCTGAGGTTTTTTCCAGTTCTCGCAAAATTCAGCTGAGACTGCCCGGCGTGCTAACTGATTATGCAGCATCCACGCCGAAGGGCACGGGACTGTGGTAGGGACTAGAGTCCCAATAGCAATTTGGTGGGGAAATAGGGGTGACAAAACATTGATCGCTGTGCCATTAAATAAAAAGTAGTATCCTTGCTCCGTGTGCAGGCTAGCATCACAATCAGTATATCGATTGCGTAAGGATCCCCCAGTAGCCCAGTTTATCCAGCTTCGAAACGCCCATTCGGGCCGCCTAGCAATGCGGAAAGCCCTAGTCCCAACAGTGATATGAGAGACATTCGCCCAGCCACAAAGGAGCTGGAGGCCGGCGTTCAATGGAACGCAAGTGGTGTTGTAACAGACGCATTGGCCAGACGCCTGGGTGATATGGCACCTCCTGTCCATACAGGTGGGAAACAGACATGTTACATTCGTTTCCACCTCTACCAGCAAACAGCCGTATCCTTCACTGCTGAAACAATTCTCGTACGACCGGGAATCCCTATTGGGAGTGAAGTGGCTAGGTATGTACGCCCTCCACCGTTGCAGCCTATCATACTGTGAATGGGAATTATCCCGAGGAAGGGGAAGGCAAATAGCCGGTGGTGCTGAACCCGGATCGCAAGGAAGTGTGACTTGCTCGGGCGGTGGCTCGGAACGTTGACAATGAACCACCGTTTGGGGAGTGCCCCAAAGCGGTGAAACAGAAAATAACCTAGACACCGCTGCAGGGTTCGGGTAGCAGACAACCCGTCCGTGGCCATACAAGCGGTGGTAAATCTGGTAGAAGAGATTCATACTACCCGGGTTTTCCTCAGTTTGGCCTTTAACTAAATTAAGTGTATCTCCTGATAACCTACGTTCTAGCTGTACTTCCCTTCTCACACGCCCCGTCCTCTCTCTAGTCCCCCTCTCTCTCTCACAGCCTCTTCCTACGCTCTCCTGACGGCCTGATGTTACCTTTATCGCACCAATCTTAACACATCCAAAATCAAATTTACATGTACTCCAAAAACAAGGCAATGTCCATGCAATGTTCCCTTCCCATCGCCGGGACCGGTGGAATTGCTTCATGAGTCCTGCATTCTCCTTAACTTTGACGACCTTCCATGAGTCGATACCATGTCCTCGTATATGGGGGCAGCGAAGAACATCACCTTTGCATAAATGAAATGTCCTTGTAGATTGGTTGGGGTTACAAATGTAGATAATATTCCCCTTTTCCATGTCCGTCGCCAATAACACTCCAAGCGAGGTGAGGCCGTAGATCACACAGGCGGTGCGTAGCCACCCCATCATATTCCACACCTGTAAAATGGCACTGGAGAAGGGAGGCAGGTTAGTAACCGACCTTTTACAGTAGTTGAGATGGACCCAATTTACAGTGATGGAGGTGGACCCAAGCACTTCGCCCCTCCACTTTAACTGCTGTGGGGGTGGTAAGGAGAACTTGGAAGGGCCCGTCCCATCGCGGCTCCGACCCCTTCCTAGTCCAATTTTTGACCATGACATAACTGCCGGGCTGGACTGTAAATGAGCTAGGTACTGGGGGCGATGGCTGGTGAGCCGCGCGGACCCAGCCATGGAGCTCCTTGAGCACCTGCGTGAGGGCTAGAACATAGGTGGTCATCTCTTCAGTCATATGGTGAAACTGAACCAGTCTGGGAACCTGCAGGCCCCAGGGAGTTCTAAGAGGCCTGCCATAAAGAATCTCGGCAGGAGAGAGCCGGGCCGGTCCCGCAGGTGTAACCCGCAGCTGGAAGAGGGCAATGGGGAGCAACTTGAGCCATGTCAGTCCCGTGTCTGCTCTTAATTTAGCCAATTTAGTTTTGAGGGTCTGATTGTGTCTCTCAACCAACCCGGCCGCCTGCGGTCTGTAAGCACAGTGTAACTGCTGGCGTATGCCCAACTGGGAGCAAAACTCCTTGTTAATTTGTCCAATAAAATGAGGCCCATTATCAGAACTTAACTGAGCTGGTATACCGTATCGGGGAGTGATTTCCCGCATCAAAACTTTAACCACAGTAGCAGCTTTATTATCGATAGTCGGATATGCCTCGACCCATCTGCTGAACACATCCACAATTACCAAAACATATTTATAACATTGACACCTTTCCAACTCAATGTAATCCATTTGGAGCGTCTCAAAGGGACCACTGGGCAACAGGGTTTGCCCCATCCCACAAGGGATACCTTTTCCGGTGTTATATTGCTGACAAATCAAACACCGATTACTGATACTCTGGGCCAACCCCTGCATTTTAGGGTGCCACCAAGTGTCCAGCAACAAATCACTAGTCCCCCGAGCCCCACAATGAGTTGCAAAGTGTACACATTCGATGACCCATAAAGCCAGTACATCAGACATACAAGTCTGATGTGCTGGCGTGGTCCATAAAGAGGAAACAGAATCATATGTACAACCTAACCGTTTCCACATTTGTTTATCATTCTCAGGAGCGTCCTCCTGTAACCTTATGACGTCTTGGATGGTTGGCATTGACTTGTCATAAGCAGAAATATTTATAGTAGATCGTTTAGTCTGACTTAACATCTTAGGCACCATCACTTGCTGAATTTGGGCGTTTACCGAGTGGGAGCTATATACCGTAATATCCTGTTGGAGAGTGATATTGGCAGCAGCTTGCAAACTATTGTATATCGCTACCAAAATCTGGGTGCAAACAGGGTGGTCCAACGCCACTGGGTCGAGTTTGGAAGAGTAATATGCTACGGGCCGGTGCTTGTCCCCATGTTGCTGGGTGAGTACCGCTGTTGAACATCCTTCCAGAACAGTACAGTATATCTGGAATAGTCGGTCGTACAAGGGCCTCCCGAGGGCCAGTGCTTGTAACAAGGCCTGCTTCAGGCAACGGAAGGCCTCGAGTGCCTCGGTGGTGAGAGTAAAGTTCCCCCCTTCACTAGTGTAAGGCGTCAGCAGCTTTGTATAGACAGCGATATTTGGTATCCACTGCCGACAATTATTCACCATACCCAGCCAATGACGGACCTCCTTGGCTATTGTAGGGGCGGGGAATTGGCATATTGGTTCAATCCTACTGGGTTCGAGACTTCTTTCTGTGGCCGTAAGTAAAACTCCTAAGAACTTAACCTTTCTCTGAGCCACCAAGACCTTTGATTGTGAGACAACATAACCCAACGAGGATAGGTGGTTTAATAATTGGATCACATCATCCCTATTACTTGGCTCGTCAGGACTTGCTACCAATATGTCATCTACATACTGCCCTAGAGTGGAACCATGCTCCAATGTCAAGGCCTGGAGTTGGGTCTGCAGACATCTGGAGAAGAGTGTAGGTGAGTTGACGAACCCCTGTGGCAGTCGGGTCCAGGTATACTGCTGTCCATTGTAAGTGAAGGCAAACAAATATTGGCTCTCAGTTGCAAGTGGGAGGGCAAAGAAAGCATGCTGAAGGTCAATTACGGCGAAGACCCGGGCTTGAGCTGGAATTTGAGCCAGTATGTGGGCAGGGCTAGGGACGAGAGCATGTAACGGCTGTACAATGGCATTGATTGAACGTAAATCCTGCACCAATCGGTACTGGTCTGGTTTGGCTGGTTTAGGCACAGCAAGTATGGGGTTGTTACATTCTGATTGGCAAGGGACCAAAATACCCTGTTTCAACAGTTCTTGAATTAATTTGTCTATAGACGGAGCAGCTTGGGATTTCAGGGGGTATTGCCGAATGGAAGGTAGCTTTACATGATCCTTAATCATTACCTTGATAGGTGTAACATTTGTCTTTCCCACTTGTGATGGGTATTCCGCCCAGACCTGTGGATTGACATATTCCAAAACATCATGGCCCCAGTGATGCTGCAGTCGAGTGTTAATCGTTTCAGGGACCTCAAAATATTTTATGGCAGTGCCGTCCGGCGTGACTTGAAGTGCGTACTCTGTTGGATCCGAATGATCCACTGCCCTCCTTACCATAGGCCCCAGATCCCTGGCATGGTACTGGTCGTGGACCTGACGTGTAATATGAGGGCTTACCGAAGCTGACTGTGGCCATAAATGTGGTGGTATTGTAACAAAATCGGCTGTACCTTCTTTTCCCGTGACTGTGGCTGTAACCTTGACTGGCCATTCGGTCCCAATTAATGGCCGGTATTTGTCCTCCAACTCCCTGTTTTGTCCGGTTCTGTCAAAGGCCAGGGTAACGTGATGCAGTGAATGTTCAATGTCTAACGTCCACCACTGGGGGGGTGATAGAAATATAGCACTGTTGTCTCATCCTCCATGATTGGACCGTTACCCCTTCGTCTCCGTACTCTAGCTGTAGCTGGAAGATACACAGTAAATCTCGGGCCAACAAGTTACAGTCCAATCCAGTAGTCACTACAAACTGATGATCTGCAGACTTATTCTCGTAAGTGACTGTCACAGGTTCAGAAATAGGATACTCACACACCTGTCCTTGGAACCCCGACAATTGCTGCGTGTGGTCGGATAATGGTAGTCGAAGTTCTGATTGCACAGAAGACATGGCTGCTCCAGTGTCGATTACAAATGAGTGATGTTGATCTCCTATCTGCAGAGAAATAATAGGTTCCCTGTCCGATTGGAGAGTCCTTATGACTAAATTAGCTAGTCAATCCTGTGTTGTGAAAGGGTTTGCCTGGGAGAAGTCAGTGTATCTCGTCTGTCCTCCCCTTGGTGGGTACCCCCTCCTTTGGGTCGGATAATCTCCTTCTGCTGCCTGTCTTTTAAAGGGGCATTCCTGTTGCCAGTGATCTGCACGGCCGCAATTAAAACATGCATTGCTCCCTCTATATCTGCCCCGTCCTCTTATCCCAGTAGACCAATGGCCCCTCAGAGGGGGCGGCGGTTGTAAAGCTGTTAGTGCATACGGTGGGCCATAAAAAGGAGCTGAGGGTCCCTTTGGGTGGGTTTGATATCCTCCCCCTCGCTGATCCACCCACCCAAAGTCACAATATTGGGGCTCCAGCTGGTAAGCTATCATTTCTGCCGCTTGTTGGGGTCGCAGATCATCCTTTTTCATTACATACTCAGTCTTAACCTTTGTAACTGAGCCTCCTTCCTGGCCTACACCCTCCTTCCAATAAAATCTGACTGCCCTTGCCATCTGGGAAGGGTCGTTCTCTGTCCAATTCATGTTATTACATTTCACAGCAGTAGCCACGGAGGGTGGTAGGCAATGCATTAACATAGCACAATATTGAGGGGAATTCTGACCATTTTGATATGGCAAGTCGCCTGACTGCCCACGGTAGATTTCATTAAAACGTTCCAGAAATTCCTCTGGCTCTTCAATCTTCTTAGGTTTTAGGTCTAAGATAGCAGAAATATTTATGGGCTTTTGAAATGTGCTATTCAACGCATTCAGGATTTGTGTCCGTCTATCGTCATCTAACGCATGGGCTTGCTGAAGTGCGGCGTGGCTAGCATAATTCAAGTGATTAAGATAATTGCGGTACTCTGCTGGGGTTAAAACCTGCTGGACTAGGGCCCAGAGGTCCCTAGAATCCACATGATAAATTGAGATGGTAGTTCTCAGGGAATCCACGAAAGCAGCAGGAGATTTTTTTCTATCTGGGATTGTAGCCATAATAGCCATCATCTCAGTGGGTGTCCATGGGAAGTAAACGTCTATCGTGGGCTGGGCCCCGGCAGTCACCGCGTCAGGGTTTGGTATCTTCCTAATTGGCAACTGTCTCCGAGTCTCACCAGGGGGCACTCTAGCTATTTCCTCTGGTTCTTCCAAGACTTCGACGTCCCTCCCTGTCACTAGAGGGAGTTCTTTCTCTTCAGAATCATCCCTGGCATCTCCCTTTGTTCTCAAAATTTGCGGTTTCCCCTTGGTCTGAAGGGATTTAGGTGGTATGCTTAATTGTTTCTGGTTAGGATCAAGCCCTTCTCTCGCTGTCCGAGATCGGGTCCTAGAGCTAACTGGGCTTGTGGAACCGAGGTCCTCTTCCCCTACTGATCGTGAAGATGGTAAATCGGGACCCACGCTATCAACCAAAAGGGCTGGAGTTACTGGCATGATTGGAATCTGGGGAGCAGTGACTGGATATAAATTATTATACTCTGGTGGTTCTGGAATTAGTGCAGACAATGCTACAGGTGCAGTCGGAACTTTTGCTGACATTTTCAAATCATCGAATTGGTCATTTTCTGTCAATTCAAGGCCAGCCATTGAACTACGTAGCCCATCTTTTGTTTGACCCGAGCCTTTCCTGTCTTTACTTGCACGTTTTTTGAATGCACATTCCTTTTTCAAGACCTGTAATGTTTTTTGGTTACCCTGTTCACTAATTGGAATTCCCATTTTAAGGGCATTGTCCTGCCAACTTGATAACATGATCTTATCTCTTTCCTCTTGACAATATTGTCTCCATAATCCAATTAATTCTTTTGCTTTCATACTTTGACTCTTTTTTCAGATGTGTCCCTGAATTTTCTTAATAATCTCTAGGTCTTTGGTGCCCCCTAGTGGCCATTCATCACCCATTTTACTCCTTAACGTTGACATTTTCCTGAAATCTTTTGCTTTATCCGGATACATATCGCATAATATTTGCAATGGCATGCCTGGATCATTTGTGCTATCCAAGAAATTCCCCATAATCTCAACTAGTCCTCAGAACTGCGTTTTTCGCCACTACAGTCCAAGGGTACAATTTTAGCTTAATCAACTATAGATTTAAAACACTCACACATGGAATTGAATCATCTTCAGATTTAAAAACACTCATTGAACTGAACCTTCATCTGCTGAAGTCCCATCAGTCTTTAAAACACTTACTTAACTGAACCTTCATCTGCTGAAGTCACATCAGTCTTAAAAACACTTACTTAACTGAACCTTCATCTGCTGAAGTCACATCAGTCTTAAAAACACTTATACATGGAATTGAATCATCGTTTTAGATGTTACATCAACCCAAAACCTAACCCAAGCCGCATCAACAATATGAAATCCCATCAATTAAATTTCTAATCCCCAGACTGACCTTTGATTTCGTCGAGACGATCTTTCCGTACCAACCGCGAGTGACCAGACTAATCAGACGATAAGAAGAGGGGAAAAATCAATGCACGGTCATTTTCCAGCTGTACATTGTGGGCCCTTTTTTCCCATCCTCCTGTTCATAATCAGTCTCATTCTGATTTCACAGTTGGTCAGAACCGTCTTGAGAAATCCCGGGTTTCCGGCACCAAATGACAAATTCCAAATTTCTTTACCCGTCAGTCTGGCCTCAATAAAAGTCGAGATGGATTTGCAGGTACAGCATTAGTTATTTTATTTGACTTGCAAGTCTTTCTCAATTCACAGCAAGTACAAAGCACATCTTGCTTCGTACACCTCTGGAATAAAGTGAGTCTGTAGGACAAAGAGATCTCTACTATTAACACAAATGGCATCAAGTTTCACATACACGATTCCCATAGGTCATCCTATACCCCTCCTGACCTAGCCATACACTCTAATTGGCTCACTTCCAATCCCTTCCTCTGGCCCCTATTACCCAGCATCCTTTTCCCCTCCGTAGCTGGACACACCTCTTCCTTGCTTTGCCATGCGGTCTGAAATCCTTTGTCTGTGAACTCACCAGGATGAGACTGGCCTATCTCTACATTACAGTAACTAATATCTCTAAAGTAACTATTTTATATCACATTCGTCAATCAGACCCCCACCAGTTTTTCGCTAGAGTTAAACAGCAGGGTACCATGTACGGACTGGACGAAAAGGAGCAAGTGAAACTCACAGTTTTAAGCCTTGACCCTTCAGTCGTGGCAGCCCTTCCCGACCCACAGAATGTAGGAGGAGGCACACTCCAAGAGATGCACACAGCAATCCTAGATGCGATCGGCTGTAACAAAGGAGACCCCGTAGAAGGCCTAAACAAGTGTAGGCAAAAGAAAACAGGGCACCCCACAGCGTTTGCTGGATGCTTGTTGATACATTTCACAGCAGTTTTCGGAGAGTTAGCCCGCGCCCATTTGTCCCCAGATAAAATGGCCAAATGGACTTGAATCCTAGTCTCTCACCACGACAGACGCAGAACAGAGAGCTTGCGCGAATTGCGACCACTCAGACAAGGCCCACAACGAGAAATGGGTTTTTAAGAGATTGTCCCGTGCTTGGGAACAATCCGTCCAAGGCAAAACCGCATTTGCAAAACCCGAGGAAGAGCAGGCAGACATGAATCCAGTTAAAGCGCACCAGAACCCCGCATGGGTAAATGAGGGCAGGATCAGCCCACCACAGCCAAAACCCCAGGAATGTTACAACTGTGGACAATTAGGACACTTTGCACGAGAGTGCAATGCTCCCCAAAAGCAGCAGAGACACCAACAGACAGGCACCCTAAATAATAGGGCAAAGCCAATCCATAGCGTTAGCGCCCGTTCAGAGAACATAGACATGAACGGCACCGACCGACGGTGTTCGGGCTCCCCAACGTGGGTCTGCGACACCCTTTGGGACAAGTCCGGTAGACCGGTCGTAGCGGGCAAAGTCCGGGGACACGCCGTAGAATTTCTTTGGGACACAGGAGGGTCCCGCACCACACTCAATTCCTCCACGATGTTTCAGCGATTCACGTGGCCCACAACAGACACCATCACACTCAGCGGCTTTACAGGTCATTTACAACAAGGACACATCACAGCCCCTGGAGCGATACAAATATGGAACATTACAACTAAACACCCCGTAGTTTTGGTTGATCTTCCCCAGACAGCTGAACACATCCTCGGAATTGATTTTATGAGCTCCCACAACCTCTCTTTTGATCCAGTTAATAAATGCGTTTGGAGAATGGCAAAGGCAGCATGAGCCCCCGCCACGCTCACAGTTGGAGACTATGAAAACAGGATTAGCTCAGTAGGAGACTTCTGGTTCAACCCTCGAGCCATTAGTCAGGACAAACAGGTTAGGGAAGTCCTGCAACAACACAAAGCAGCATTTGCACAGCACAAGCACGACTGTGGCAAGATAGCTGGCTTGGTGAACATTACAGGTCCCGACCGTGGTGATATTCATCACTGTAAGTACACAAAGGGTTAATGTACATACACTACACCTAGCTAGACACTAGAGGGAACACCAGAGATATGACACACAGACAGTCAGTCACTAGGTCAGTAAGATAGGACACGACCAATGGGCAGTCACGATACACACAGAGGTGACACCACCACAGGAGGGCATTACACCAACCCATATAAAAAGGACACAACACACACGATCTTCCTCTTTCCAGTGGAGACTCTCAGTGAGCACAGACACAGGGTTGATTGAAACACCTCACTCCCACCACGTGGATTGTAGCAGACTGGTTAGTCAGTCTGAGTAGCTATAGCAGGATTAACAGTAGAGTCGAATCCAAGTAGGAGAATTGTTAATAGTTTAATAAACGTGTTAAAGCTATCTCCAAGTCTGAACCTTCCTTTGTCAGAGTGCACATCAAGGAAGGAGCTTATGCTACGTCAAGAGCATAACAAAACATGGTTCCAGGAGTGACTGTTAAATCCATATAGTTACAACTCAGCGAACAGTGACAACCAGCAACAACAGCCAGGCAAGATGATGTTCGGGATTCCGGTTCCACGGCAGCTCCAGTACCAAGGCAATCTCAGTGAAAACTGCCGTTCGTTCAGGCAGAGATTCGAGATCTACCTGGTAGCATCTGACCTAGATGGTATGGTGGATGCAGAGAAAATAAAGCTTCTACTTTACATCGCGGGTCCAGAAGGAGCTGAAATCTTCCAGACCTTCAAATACTTTAAGGGGCAAAACAAGAGCGACTTCCAGGCAGTCCTGGACAAATTCCAAGAATTCTGCGAGGAACATACAAGAAGAAAAGGTAAAAGAGGCGCCAAAACTCACCGCGAGGTAGGCTGGCAGCAACGAACGGCAGTTTTGAATTGCAGCCATCTTGGGAAAGGTGCTGCACATGCGCAGTTGAGCGAAGAGTGCACAGAACGGAAAGGTCCGTTTCCGCATGCGCGAGAAGCCGCGCATGCGCAATTGAAAAGAAGGCCCCAAGTAAAGGAACAGCGATATGCGCATGCGCAATCGCTTCCGATGCTCTACGTCACAAGCATCGTGGCGTCAGAGGCCCCGGACCACGCCCACTTAAAGGGGAAATGTCCCAAAACACACAAAAAAAGATTTTAAGCCTCAAAACCAGATTCTTTCACCTGGAACGACAGCACAATGCCTGAACTTTGACCAGTAGCTGAAAGTAACCTCCGCAGAACCCTGCAACAAGCAGTAAGCACCGCCCAAAGAGATGGTACAGTCCTTGAAGACTATGACTCAGACCTTGAATTCTTCTTTGGACATCGCGAGTCCAATGCCAGCTCCGACACAAAACGTGATGATATGGTCTTGGAAGACAACGACTCAAATGAAGCTTTCACTTTGGGAGGCTACCCCAGTACCAAATCCGAACCGCAACTAGACGTGTTGCACATTGACGACCCTGACGACGGGTTCTTTGGATTTGGGAATCTTTAGCCCAGCATATACGACGTCCCGACTCGTGAGTGCAGGATGATGTTGCATCCTGACACCAAGAGACAGAGAGCGGTACAAGCCCACAGAGAGTGGCCTGCTGCCACACAGAGCGTGGTCCACGCACCGCGAAGGGTCCCCGACTCCACACAGAGAGTGGTCCACGCACCACAAAGGGTCCCAGCCTCCACACAGAAAGCAATGAAAGATTCCACAGCGAGCTCGTGGACAGACCCCACGACAGAAGCGACGCAAGACTCCAGAGCACAGTCCTGGCATGAACAAGAAGTGATGACAATTTCCACAGAGAGACCAATGCACAATTCCACACAAGGAACGCTGCAAGTCTCCACAGAGGGAGTGACACAAGCCTCCACAGCGAGCTCGTGGACAGCCTCCACGATAGAAGCAATGCAAGACTCTAAAGCGCAGTCCTTGCATGAACAACACCATGACGGTCTAGCAACCTCCTCTGAGCAACCAGCAGTAGACAATGCAAGTCTGCCATGCTCAAGTGAACAAGACGAAGACTCTGACAGTCTGCCATGCTCAAGTGTACAGCAAGCAGACTATGACAGTCCACCCAGATTATTTGAGCCACCAGAAGAAGACTCTGACAGTCTACCCAGCTCAAGTGAATGGCAAGAAGACACTGAAGCTCTACCCACTGTATGTGCGACAAGTGACGATGGCATCCCACTTCCCATACAAGATGTGTAACATGACAGACCCCAGCTAGAATGTACAGAGGCACTCGACAATCACAGTGAGACTACTGGTGACTCCGGTGACACCACGTTACTTCAAACCTCATTCGCTTGAGCCTCTCCACAAGCAAATGCATTCCTGAATGTTTTGACTCCGGACGTGGAGCATCAAGAAACCTCAGAGGATGCAAGTGAACCAGACCAGACTCCAGATGGGGAGCATCCACAAGCCAAAACTGATTCAGGTGAAACAGCCCAGACTCCAGACGGGGAGCATCCACAAGCCAAAGCTGATTCAAGTAAGCCGGACGTGACTCCAGACGGGGAGCACCGCAAACTCAGTGACGGCACGCTCAAGGAGACAGCAGATGCCACAAAGGACGCTAACACGAGTAACTGTGTGAAGGACTCGTATTATCCACAGAGTGTGGTCCTTGAGCGCAGCAGACACGGCAACAAAACCAACCGCAACAAAGACAATGGCAAGAAGCGTACCAAAGGCAACAACGTTGACAACAAGCACGACAAACACAACGCCACTGGAACATCGACTGGTGCGACATTGTACAACTCTGCAAATGAGGGACACTATTACTGCTCAGCTCAGTACAATGACATACCATGGCAGGATGATGCATCTTATCAATTCACGTTTGCTGCACTACCAACAGGCAACCTGGCTTTCAGGACAGATGCCATCAAGAATTACCACCATAAGCAGCGAAAGAAAAAAAAAAGAGTCCAAATCAGACAACGACGTGATTTGACCATTTCTTGGTTCCTTCGCACAGGGACACTGATGGCGTTTACAATGCAATGCCACCATCAACATCACCAACTCACCAACCAAACAAGAACGCCACTTGACCATAATAATTCATGAACTTTGGACTCACGCATATGCTTTAGACTTATTGTTTAATGATCACTGTTATCATAACTTGTACAGCGTATCACTCACCTGCCTAGTTTGTTCAATTTTCTTTAACACTGTACAGAAAATATGTAACACGAAAAAAGGGGGGATGTGGTGATATACATCACTGTAAGTACACAAAGGGTTAATGTACATACACTACACCGAGCTAGACACCAGAGGGAACATCAGAGACATGACACACAGACAGTCAACCAATAGGTCAGTAAGATAGGACACGACCAATGGGCAGTCACGATACACACAGAGGTGACACCACCACAGGGGGGCATTACACCAACCCATATAAAAAGGATACAGCACACATGATCTTCCTCTTTCCAGTGGAGACTCTCAGTGAGCACAGACACAGGGTTGATTGAAACACATCACTCCCACCACGTGGATTGTAGCAGACTGGTTAGTCAGTCTGAGTAGCTATAACCGGATTAACAGTAGCGTCTAATCCAAGAAGGAGAATTGTTAATAGTTCAATAAACGTGTTAAAGCTATCTCCAAGTCTGAACCTTCCTTTGTCAGAGTGCACATCAAAGAAGCAGCTTATGCTATGTCAAGAGCATAACAAAAGAGACCCCAGACCCCCAAAGCAGTATGGTTATCCCCAAGAGGCAGAGGGAGAAATCTCAAAAGTAATAGAGAGTTTGCTGGATCAAGGCGTACTCAGATCAGTAGCCTCCACAAACAACGCACCGATCTGGCCCGTCAGGAAACCCGATGGATCATGGTGACTGACCATTGATTACCGGGAACTGAACAAAGTAACCCCAGTAGCAGCCCCCACCGTAGCCACGAGTCCCGAGACCATGCTCAAACAGGGACTCCAGTCAAAAACTTTTTCGGTTTTGGACATTAGCAACGGCTTTTGGTCCATTCCATTGGATAAAGCGTGCCAGTACAAATTCGCCTTTACATTCCAGAGACAACAGTATACGTGGACGTGCCTTCCACAAGGCTTCCACAACTCCCCCTCCATTTTCCACCGACAGCTGGCAAATGGACTAGCAAAACTTTCCCGCCCCGAATGTCTGGTACAGTATGTAGATGACTTGCTACTACAGACAGACACAAAGGGAGAGCACGTTTCGCTTCTCGCCAAACTCCTAGCACTCCTAAAAGAAATTGGATGTAAAGTCAACCCCAAGAAGGCCCAGATTTTGCAAGAAAAATTGATTTACTTGGGTACAGTAATCACACATGGTAAACGTGAGATCGAGCAAAAGAGAATCGACTCGATCGTCCAATTGCCCCTTCCCCATAATGTCTCAGCCCTCCGGTCATTTTTAGGACTGGTTGGCTACTGCCGAAACCAAATAGATGGTTTCACCACAAAAGCAGCGCCCCTATCCGACCTTCTCAAGAAACAGGCACCTTGGGAATGGCTTCCACAGCACACGGATGCCGTGGGTGCTTTAAAGAGAGCCCTCAGCACAGCCCCTGCATTACAGGTCCCAGATCCACTTTCCCTGTACGCAATCGAAGTAGCAAGCACTGACCGAATCCCTTCGGCTGTACTCCTCCAGGAACGCCATGACCAATTACGCCCCGTGGCATACGCCTCACGTGTGTTAGATCCTGTCGAGCAAGGATTTTCTGCCTGCGAAAGGCACCTGCTCGCAGTTTTTTGGGCAGTACAGTACTTCGCCTACATTACAGGACTCAATCCCATCACCATTCTCACAGAACACACACCGACACAGCTATTATTAGACGGTCGACTTAAAGATGGCACAGTCAGCCAAATCCGCGCAGCCCGTTGGACCCTTCTTTTACAGGGACGGGACATTACAGTCAAAAGAACCAAGACCCACACCTTCCTAGCCGATAATTTGCAATATGCAGGTACCCCATTGAGTGTGAGATCATCACCACAAAACACAACACAGGCCCATTTATACCTAAAACACCTCCCAGGAAAGCAGGTAATACGCCCCAGAGACGCCAGCCCACACACACATGCACACCCCTGACAATTTATGTGGATGGCTCCTCCACAGTTTTGAACGGAAAGAGAATTACCGGTTGTGGCATTTATGTAGAGGACGCACAGGGACACGCCCTAGATGAGATTTCATTAAAGTTGCCAGGGCACTTAGGCTCGCAGGCAGCAGAACTGGCAGCAATCGCTTATATTGTAGACTACCCCGACTCGTTCCCGACCCCAGCAGACATCTATTCGGACAGTTTGTATGTCTGTAATAGTTTGATGGAATTCCTACCCCTGTGGGAAACTAGAGGATTTGTTTCCGCAGACGAAAAGCTCCTACCCTCAGCCCCATTACTCCGACATATCCTAGAGACAGCCAAAAATAGAAAATATGGCATAATTAAGGTTCGCAGTCATCACCATTCTTCCCCTCCTGATAACGTTAAAGCAGACGCCCTGGCGAAGGCAGGTTCCAGGCATGGTTACTTTTGGAACCCCCCCCCCGGCGAGAGCACCCCAGTACACCCGGTTCAGGTCTCACAAACCAACATTCAGGATCTAGCAAAGGCACAGAAGGAAGATGAAAAACTCAGGGAGGTTTTAAAAGGAACCTTCCCAGCCCCGTACGACAAGTTTAAAAATGCAAGCAGCACACACGACTGTGTGATTTTAAAAGAAGGCATTTATGTAGTCCCCAGCCAGGACAGGAACCAGATTATTTGTCAGTCCATGACTATCATGGACACCAAGGCATTGGACCCACCCTAGCCCACCTCAGACCTCTCTGCTGGTGGCCTGATTTAAAAGCCGATGTTACTCGCTACATTGAAAATTGCTTGATCTGTGCCCAGAACAATCCGGACAGATATGCAAGAAAGGCTCAGCTTAGTCACACCCACCCCGTTAATGGCCCCTGGACGAATTTGCAGATAGACTACATAGGACCCCTACCCCCTGAAGAAATGGTTATAAGTATGTGTTGGTGGTCATCGACACCTTCACAAAATGGGTGGAAGCTTTTCCATCGAGAACGAATACGGCCAAAACAACAGCTAAAATCCTAACACAGCACATCTTCACAAGATGGGGCCTCCCACGCAGTATAGAATCCGATCAAGGCTCCCATTTTACAGGACGAGTAATGAAAAACGCCCTCTCAATTTTCAGAGTCAGGCAAAAATTTCACATAGCATACCACCCCTAGTCAAGCAGCATTGTAGAGAGGATGAACAGAACTCTAAAAGCCACTCTCAGGAAAATGGTGCAACAGAACAACAGCACCTGGGATTCAGTTCTCCCATTTGCTTTAATGTTCCTAAGAAACACGGTATCCACGTCCACAGGATACACCACCCCACACCCTCATGGCCGGACGCCCCACGAAAGGGACAGAATATTTATTAGGACTGGATTTGGCCAGCCCCGCAGTCACCGCCCTCACGCATGAAAATGCTGAACAGCAGCTTATTGAGAATATAAAGGCAGCCCAGCTCGCAGCAGCTGAGAGACTTGGGACCAGGAGGAAACAAAGCAAGGCTTGTTTCGATAAAATGGTACACGCCACCGAGTTTGTAGTAGGGCAGCAAGTAATGCTTGCCCGATACAACCCCAGTTCATTCCTTTCCCCCAAATTTTCCAGACCGTACTCCATTTCGGACAAAATAATCCCCTCTGTATACAAAATCACATATCCCAGTGGCAACTCTGCGTGGTTCCACATAAACCAGCTTAAGGCTTATGGCTCGCAGAATAACCATTCACACCACATCTTGCTCGCAGCAGCAGATGAGCACGCCCTGCCCACAGATGACGTATTCCTCCCTCCCCCAGCCAGTCCAGCCCGTCCTCAGACACATTTTCAACTCCACCCCCAGAGGCACGACTCCGTCTCTCCCTTCCTTCAACCAGCAGCGACAGTGATAGCGACAGCAATGACGACAGCCACAGCACACCACGTTATGATTACACCCCTGCACCAGGCCCTACTCCCAGCGATTCCGAGCATGATTCCAGTGACCCCTTCAAAATCACATACATCAAAGCCCCTGACCCAGACCCACCGTCCGGCGATTACGGATTACAGCCTAGTAGCTCCAACCTCGACACACGATTCTGGCACCGAGACAATTCATTCAGGCTCATCCGGAATGATGAGATGGACCCCAATTCGCCCCAAGCAGCTTTAGCCAAACTACTCCAGTCAAGAGTATGGCAGCCGGGAGAAGATGATGACATAGAGTCTGACTCCCACCAAACGAATCCCTTTGCGACTCTGTTCGTTACTGAGCAATGAGGTGTCCAGATGATGGCAAAAAGGAACCGACGGAGAGATACGGTGTCCTTTCTGATGGAACCTGCACCATGTTGTTGTATGTTTGTTCGTTTAATGTACATGTTTGTTGTTTGTAAATTTGAAAGTTTTTCATGGCCCCACGTCACCACCCTTTTTGACGGCCAATGACTGTTAGAGGAACTAGTTTGTCAACAGACAACTGTTCAGAGGAACTAGTTTGTTGACAGACACCACTCATAGCTACTCTCCTGATTCGATCACGAGAGGCAGCCCCCCACGACGACCACATTCTTACCCGTTCTTGCCAGTCGCTCAGGCAGTGGAGAAACGGCACTGGTCCCCGCCCTGCCTGAGGACCCCCCTCTGGTCAGCTACACTCGGGTAGAGCACAAACGGCACTGATCACTGTCCTACCCGGGGATTCCACCCATTTCTTACCCATACGCACCCCATTTTGGCTTGTTACGTTCAAAATTCTTTTGTTTGTTTTTGGTGACCCTTAGGTTGCTTCCGTATGCTATTTACATCCTCAGACACTAGGGTGGTAGATCGCACAGGCTCGCACAATGTCAGTATTTTTCTCGGATATCTTGTCCCAAATATTTGGTTTAAAAAAAAAATGAGGGAGTCACAGATGGTGACCAATCTTAATGGGTAATTGGCAACAAAGGACAGACAGACAGGTGTACGAGATCTTAAGCAAGATAATAACAGATATTATGCTTGTGTCCATAGAACTCCGGAACCTCAGGAACCCCAGAGGAAGAAAAAGAAGAAGACAGAAAGGTGAAGACAACCTTCATGTTCACCTGGATCTTAGCAGGATCCCTTCAGATGCGCGCGGATGCTACCTCCCTGACCCCTACCACACAGGCCGTGAATAATTCCCACCCATGCCATACACAGAACGCCAAGATAGTTAGTCCTAAGACAGTTAACGATACCCCGACCTGGTGTGATAAGTTTAATCACCTTGTATTCACTATCCTACATAGTAGAAGCCCTCTTAGCACTGGCGATACTCTGCAGTGTCGTGCACTTAGAATCAAAAAATGGCGAAGGAGAGCCTACCGCTCTCGCACCCCGGTATACACGTTTAGGTCCCCTATTTTCGGACTTCACCAAACCCCCGAACCCTTTGACATGAATTAAAGTGCATCCGCTTCCCTTTATGTGTGTTTTATTCAATAAAGAAATGTAAACCTCTGTGCCTGACTGCCAGGCCAGAGAAACTTGTGTTGCTGATATTGATACATTTAAAGTGTTGTAGATTATTTTTGATTGTTTGAGTGAGGATAGTTTATTGAGGATAGTTAGAGGTTCCAGTTTTTTTTATTTTGTAATGATACCTGAATGTCATAGCATAGAGTTTTATACTCATGTATGTAAGTAAAATGATTTTAGGTAAAGAATTGCCTTTCATAGGATAGGGCAGTGTAGAGCCCATGAACTGCTTATGGGTGCCCCGCTTGGTCAGAGAACGAAGACGACGCAGTAATGTGATCCTTCGCGCTTTGCATTGTGGATCACAAGAAGGGAGTGTAGCCATCTGGGACGGCCACTTCCCGATTACAAAATGGACACTTTGCAACGATTGCAGGGAAAATGGACAATACTGAGAAAGCAAGCAGGGTCAGGGTTTGTCTGTTGATCGGAGCCATAGCTCCCAGACAAGACCATTACCATACTAATGAGCCATCCCTGGGGACAAAAGGGTAACATTTAAGTAAACAATACCAAGACAGACACCCCGGCGCCAGAGGAGACCAGAACAAAGCAGGTCAATGGCCACCTAGGACATGTCCAGCAATCAGGGCACCCTCCCTCTATTGGAGGAAATCGATAGGAACGATTGGGAAACGGCCCAATTAATTGGGGCCAAGTTCAAGGCCCGCCCAAAAGTGCGTGAAGCCCCTTTTGGGTATAAGAAGAATCCCCCAAGAGAGAATCGCTCTCTTGGGGCCCCGGCTCTCACCAAGGAGAGACCTGCCCACCAGCAACATCAGAACAAGTAAGTCCAAGGTCAACGCACGCTACGAGACAGACGCTCCTCGCTGTTATTCTGTACCAACTCGACCCCAGCAGCCTCAGAACCGAACAACGGCCATTGTTCCTCTGACTGAGTGGGCGCCCGAAGCTAAGTATAGGCTTTAGCAGTAGAGATAGTTTAGTTTGTAGAGTTTTATACATGAGTATATTTGTCTGTGTGTGTAAATAAATGAGCATTGAGTTTGAACTTACTAACTGGTGTATCGAGTCTTTGGTCAGTATTCGGTTTTGAACCTTGTGGCGGTATCGAGAGATACCTGGCGACTCTAGAGCAAAATGTAATTAGAATTAAGGAAGGCGACCATATTGGCCGCCATCTTCAGAGCCAAATTAAGAGAAACAGAATTAGCAACAATAATAATAATAATTCTGTTTGTATATCCGAAAACGCCTTGAATAAAAATATATATTTTTAAAGTACTCTGGCTGTGGCCTAACCAGCGTTTTATACAGCTCCATCATAATCTCCATGTTCTTATATTCTATGCCTCAAATGATAAAGACAAGTATCCCATTTACTTTCTTAACCACCTTCCCAACTGTCCTTCTGCCTTCAGGAGTCGTTGAACGTGCAGCCCAATGTCCCTCTGGTCCTCTGTACTTCCTAGCACCCAACATTCATTGTGTATTCCCTTGCCTGGTTAGCCCTCCCAAATTATCATAGAATTTACAGTGCAGAAGGAGGCCATTCGGCCCATCGAGTCTGCACCGGCTCGTGGAAAGAGCACCCTTCCCAAGGTCAACACCTCCACCCTATCCCCATAACCCAGTAACCCCACCCAACACTAAGGGCAATTTTGGACACTAGGGGCAATTTATCATGGCCAATCCACCTAACCTGCACATCTTTGGACTGTGGGAGGAAACCAGAGCACCCGGAGGAAACCCACGCACACACGGGGAGGACGTGCAGACTCCGCATAGACAGTGACCCAAGCCGGGAATCGAACCTGGGACCCTGGAGCTGTGAAGCAATTGTGCTATCCACAATGCTACCGTGCTGCCCCACGGTATCACCTGTAATGTATCACCTGACACGTTTCAGGGTTAAATTCCATTTGGCACTGTTCTGCCCATCTGACCAACCCGCCTACATTGTCCTGCAACCCGTGGCATTCCATCTCGCTATTCACCACATCGCCACTTCCGTGCCAACTGCGAACGTACTGACCATGCCCACCACATTTAAGTCTCGATCATGAACGTACACTACAAACAGCAAGGGACCCAACACCTACCCCACTGGCTTCCAGTCACAAAATCAACCTTTGACCATCACCCTCTGTCTCCTCTGCCACTAAGCCAATCTTGGATCCGATCCTGCCACCCCATATGTCTCACCCCCTTTTTCAATCCCCTTTACATTTCTTGGCACTACTGCAGGATCAAGATGCCCTGGGCTCAGATCGCGTGGTTGCTCCTCTACCGTAAAATCTCCTTCTTAAGGGAAACATTTAAAAAGCAAAGTGGGAGCGCGAGAAGAGATCGAAACTAAAAGTGTCCGGCTGCAGACCGCTCTGGTCACTATTCTGGAGGGTGGAGACGAGCAAACATGTCTCGGAGGTTGAGGTGCTGCAGCCTGGTTCTGCTCTGGAATCTCATTGCCCCTCGGGCAACCGAAGGGAAGGTGGTCCAGTCCTTGGATGAATGCAGCCAGTTCTTTTGCGAAGGCATTGAACCCTTTATGATCCTTAACACGACCAGAATCTGCCAGCGCTATAACAATGAGTACCACTTCGCCACGGTGTACAGCACTGCTCTCCGGATTCCTTGGTATTCCGCTTACAAATACCAACCTGACTCGAATTCTGTCAAGCCTAGCAGGCCCCCAAAGTTCTTCATTGAGCCACAGGTAAGACGATGTGGTCCCAATCGGGGAAGCTTTTGTTTTAACCTCGGCCCCATCTTTAAAAGATGCCAGGATTCAAGTGGAATAAATGTTGACAGTCCCTTAGTCCAGTGATGGGGAATTCCAAACCCCACCAAGACTTCTCTCTTTGAGAAGCTGAATGTCTTTTTAAATTCTCCACATTGCCTGAAGAGGCATTTTGACAGCCTGTCCTTTGAGAACCACTTTGAGAATTGAGAACAAAATCTTAAATTCTTAAGGGTGGTGGTGGATTTGACAGTTATGTAAGATTCTTTCCTTATAAAATTTTAACGTGCCCAATTCATTTTTCCCCCAATCATGGGGGCAATTTAGCGTGGCCAATCCACCCACCCTGCACATCTGTTTGGGATGTGGGGGCGAGGCCCACGCAAACACGGGGAGAATGTGCAAGCTCCACACGGACAGTGACCCGGGGCCGGGATCGAACCCGGGTCCTCGAGGCTGGGAGGCAGCAGTGCTAACCACTGTGCCACCCCGCCGCCCAGTGAAGTCCCTTTTAATTGAAACGATTGTGGCTCGATGTAGGTCACCCTTTAATAAGTGAGGCGAAACGGAATTGGAACTGATGGTGTTCATTGTTCATTTTAGTTGGACTTGCCTGGTGGTTCGGATGAGATGAGCAAGGAGCCACCAGACGGAGTTGGGATGAATCAAGCCCTCAACAAGGATTATACAAATAAGTCATACCATCGGGGCCACTTGTGCCCATTCTCATTTCACGATGCCAGCAGCATCTCCACGTGCACCCTTACCAATGTCGTGCCCAAACTGCCAGAGCTGAACAGACTCTGGTATCATGGCGCCGAGAAATTGATCAATATATTGTCAGAGCTGTGTGAACCAACAGAGGCCTTATTCGTGATTACTGGAGCCATCCCATCCTCCCAATTCCTCAACGAAAGAGTGAACATACCCTCGATGGTTTACAGCTTTTACAGTTGCTGCTCAGGCGAGGAACAGAAGAAAAGGAAGAAAAAGAAGGAAGAATGTGCATCCAGATCCGGTGGTTACACCCTCCGAATGGATAAGAACAATGCTGTTGTGGAAGCGGTTACCCTGGCGAAATTGCAAGAATCGTTTGGCAGCTTGATTGAGGTCAACCCCGCTTGGGTCAGGGTCGCAGTTTCCAAAAGCGAATCCCAGATGGTGGAAGTGATCTCTGAGTTTTTCAAACCAAGCTGGGCTAAAAGGATTCCCAGCCTGGAGCTCCGTGACATTGTTGCGACACTGTTTGATGCTCTGAGCTTTGTGGCACGGTGTGTCTATGATTTGGTGGTTTGGACTATTTATAGAGTGTTTAGTGGAGTGGTGTTTGTTGCTTTGGCAATTATCAGCATGGTTGTGGCTCTTGTCAATCTACTGCT
Organism: Scyliorhinus torazame; assembly: GCF_047496885.1. NCBI lineage: Eukaryota > Metazoa > Chordata > Chondrichthyes > Carcharhiniformes > Scyliorhinidae > Scyliorhinus > Scyliorhinus torazame. The sequence continues at coordinate 395,896,814 of NC_092707.1, forward strand.
GGCTTCTATCGCTTGGCTCATATTGGCAATACTTCGATTAATCGGTGGCATTTTCGGGAGAATTGGGGTTCTGTTGACCAAGGGGCTCTTATTTCTCGCCAAAAGCCTTCTGGGCCTCATTACTGGTGTAGCCAAGTTCCTCCTGATATCCATCGCCAGCATTCCCACTTACATCATTGGTATCGCGGCTAATCTATTCACACTGCTTTCCTGTGTGAGCTGCCTGCTGCCCATCCTCAGTTTCTCGGTGAGCTTGGTCAGCTTGTTCTTTGGAACCATTCTTGTGATTGCCATTCGGCCTAATCTGTTCCTAAATCTGCTGTCTAAACTCGCCCAGTATATCACCAAACTCATGCCATCAGTAGTCAAAACCCACCCCCCTCCGAGCGTCACGTGGAATTGGTTACGCCATCTCATTTCGACATTCCAGGACCTGATGCCCAAGTTCTGGACACTCATGTTTGACATTCCATCTCATTGGAAAATGCTCCTGGCTATTGTATCATTTCTGCCCAGCTTGCTCCTAGGGGGTTGGGTGATTGTTGTGAGTGTGTTGGGGGGCTTGTTCTCTCTCATCTCAATGGTCACAGCCGGGATATTTGGGACAATAGCTATAGTTGTGTTGGGACTTGAAGCCCTTGTATTACTGCTGCTACAGACTGTTGTCAGCTTATGTGTTACAGGCCCAGCCTGGATCTTTACCACTCTTATTCCCAGATCCTTTCAATACCTGGCCACCGCTTTTTCAAAGTACTCAGTTTACTCATTCATGTACATACTGGCTATCTTGATATGCATCTGCTTCATCCAAGTCCTGGTAAAAGTTTTTTCATCTTCTGAGCACCCTCAACAATACCGATATGACAACCAACCCACCTTCAAATATAATAGTGTCAAGCTAAATCCCACAGCAGGCAAAGTTTATCTATCCAACGTAACCCCTACTGCCCACCCAGTCTCCGTCAAGCCTCCAGGTTTAAGTCCCCCAAGTCAAATTCCTGTCCAGCCTAATACCGAGAGGGACACTGCTAAAGTTTATTTCAGTTATGCTAAGGGATTTTGTGCAGAGAACATCATTCCCATCCTTATCATTGTTCCTGGAGTTTTAATTGATCATGCCATTTCCTGCCCTTTTCCGTATGGTGACATCCGTATTCGTACGTTAGCGGTTGCTGTTGCTGTTTTGGTGTCTGTGGTTACTGATGGAACCAGTCCCAGGTATTCCCGAGCCTTCCTTGTTGCAGCAATTGCTGCTGCTGTCATTGTTGTATACAATGTGATCACCTATTTTATCACAGGAGTATACAATTGTATGTGTATGGCGTTCACAAACATTGGCCCAATCATTTTTCTGGTCATTGTCATAGGAATTGGCGTCATGATTGCCAGTGGCGGTCATTTAGATTGTTTCCCTGTTGGAATAAGTGCCAATCTCCCCATCTCCCTCACCACAACTTTCCTAAACATTGGCACAGCCATCAAAGAAGCTAGCAGGTATAGGTTACCGACCATGCTTAGTTTATTAGTTATTATTTTCATCTTACTGATTCAAAGGAGTGATTCCCTCAACTATGTTGTTACGGAATTTCTTCAACTAATCTTTGCTGGAATTCTCGCGGTCCTTGCTTTGGTAATAAAGGAGTCAATTCATCCACGGATATGACCAAGACAATTAGTCTAGTAATGTAACATTTAATCACATAACTCTCATTTACAGAATGTTAATGACTTTGAAGTTATAACAGTGACTACATCTCAGGAGCTGTAATTGCCTCAAGAGGCTTTGGAGGACTGATATAATAGAGTTAAAGTTTTCAGACAATATGACTTCTTAAGAGCTATGAAGATGCCGTGTGGACTCGAAATATTAACGCTGCTTCTCTCTCCAGAGATGCTACCACCTGCTGGGTTTTCCAGCATTCATTTTTTATTTTCTTTCTTTCTTTCACTTTCTCTCTTTCTCTCTGTCCCTTTCTCTCTCTCTCTTTGTTCTCTCTCTTCCTTCCTCCCTTCCTTCCCTCCTTCCTTCCATCCTTCCTTCTTCTCTTCCTCCCTTCCTGGGGCTGGTTTAGCACACTGGGCTAAATCGCTGGCTTTTAAAAACGACCAAGGCAAGCCAGCAACAAGGTTCAATTCCTGTACCAGCCTTCCCGAACAGGTGCCGGAAATATGGCGACTAGGGGCTTTGCACAGTAACTTCATTGAAGCCTACTTGTGACAATAAGCAATTTTCATTTCATTTCCTTCCTTCCTCCCTTTCTTCTTTCTCTCTCTCACTTTCGCTCTCTCTCTTCTCTCTCTCCCTTTCTCTCTTTCTTTCTCTCTCTCCTCCTTTCTCATTTCTGGTCTCTTTTGTATGTTCCTTTGAGAAGGTGGAAGGAGCAATCCGACTGTACACAAGATTTGAGGTGACATTACATTACTGTATATTGTGTCTTTCATGGCCTCAGGACATTCCAAAGTGTTTTACAGCCAATTAAGTACCTCTGAAATGTCACAGTGTATCCGACAAGCTGTCTAAATGTTAGGTAATAATAAGAAATATCAAAGATTAATTAATCCCATCACTAAAATGTCTCAATATTTCTCATACAGCAATTATTTTTTGGAACAATGATTGTTAGTACATGGGCAGATTTTGTAACCTGTAGATGTTTTAGAACATTGAGGAAGCAAATCAGAAAATGTGGGGAATTCATCCATGAAATTAAAAGACAGGTCTCAGGTGTAGCAATAAAAGCAGAAAATGCTGTATAAACTCAGCAGGTCTGGCATCATCTGTGGAGAGAGAAACAGAGTTAATGTTGTAATGGTGCTGCTGGACTTGCTGGATTTTTCCAGCATTTTCTGTTTTCCAACATCCACAGTATTTTGTTCAAGTGTCGCACCCCGACGTGGATGTGGCTCAGGTTAGTAATGCTGCATTTGAGCCAGAAACTGCATTCAAATGCCATTCCGGGAGCAATTACAGCTCCTGAGATGTAGTCATTGTTATAACGTCAAAATCATTAATCATGGCAGAATTGTTGATGACGCAATATCATTATGTTGATAGTTAGCCTGTTAATCGATCCAATGCTTCACCCTCCCCACACACACTAAGGTGTTTCCAGATTTGGAAGATTAAATGAAAAATAAATCATTGTGAATAAATAGCCACCAAGGGTTGCACGGCGGCACAGTGGTCAGCACTGCTGCCTCACGGCACTGAGGAACCATGTTCGATCGCAGCCCCGGGTCACTGTCCGTGTGGAGTTTTCACATCTTCCCCGTGTCTGTGTGGGTCTCACCCCCACAACCCAAAAAAATGTGGATTGGCCACGCAAATTGCCTCTTAATTGGAATTTTTAAAAAAAATGAATAAATGGCCACCTGCCGCTAAAGCATTAAGCTTCAGTCAAGACAGGTCAGACAAAGTTTCAGCATCAGAACGTAACTTAAATCAGCTCTGTTCATCACAATTAGGGTGTCCAAAATTCACCGTGTGACATTACAAGATTCAGTTGATAGGCTGATCGGGTGGTTAAGAGGGCGTATAAAATCCTTTCATTTATTGGCTGAGGTATAGAGAGTAAGGGCAGGGAGGTTATGCTGAATCTGTGTAAAACATTAGTCAGGCCACAACTTGAGTGCTGTGTGTGGTTCTGGTCACACAAAGGATGCACAGAGGAGATTTACGAGGATGTTGCCAGGACTGGAAAATTGCAGCAATGAGGAGAGATTGGATAGGCTGGATCAGAGGAGGCTGAGGGGAGATTTGATTGCGATGTACAAGAATGTGCGGGGCCTGGATAGAGTGGGTGGGAAGGGTCTGTTTACTTTAGCAGACAGGTCAGTGACTAGGGCACATAGATTTGATGCAATTGGTAGAATGATTAGACGGGAGATAAGGAAGCATTTTTTCACCCAGAGGGTTCTGGGGTACTGGAATTCACTTCCTGAAACCCTCAAATTATTTAAAAGGTGTCTGGATATGCACCTGATTAAACTGGGCGGTCTGTTTTTAGAACAAAGCAGACACGATGGGGCAAATGGCCTCTTCGTGTGTTTTAAGGTATGGTTTTATATGTGCAGTACTCTGTTTTTTAAGTTCTGATGCACTTTTCTGTTCCTCTTTGACGAATGCTATCTAATGATGTAGCCAAACATTTCCTGTGTTATAATACAAAATATGCAAAAAGAGGGTGATTATCAATGATTAAAAGAGTATTTCTGTTCAGTGTTAAGCTTTGATCAACTAAGCGAATAAATACTGTGAAATAATTAATCCAACGCTGGACAACTAACTGCACGTCACTTCCAGAGTTGATCCCTGGTCTTTGTTGAGTATACTGGTCCCAGCTCTCGTGACATTTAAAGCATTATGGCGTTTCTTCTCCTGTGTATCAATCCTTGTTGAAAGTGCCTGCATGTGGGTGAGGACAGGCTGAGGTGCCCCAATTGCTGAATACACCTCCAACACTTCTGGTCACAGCTCACGGATGAAGAGTGTTTGCACTTATGGGGAGTCAATTATCTCCAATAGAACTGCAGCAGAGTAAGGATTCAGCACAGCGGGGAGGAGCAAAAAACTTAGCAAAGACAAAAGAAAACACAGAATATTCAGACAAGTATATATTGAAACCAGAGTTTGAAAAACTCCCCTCCATCAAGGTTACCAGCTGAGCTGGCTTGATCTCTGTTTTTTTCTTTCTATTCGACTGTTATGAACAATTAAAGAACACAGTGCTTTGAGGCAAGGCATTGGTCTAAAAGACGTGTCTTTGTTTTCATTGTGCGACCCATATATTTTTAACATGTCCAGTTTCTGTTATGATCTTTAAGATGTGCCACACATGAAGCTGCAGTATGTATTTGATTCAAGTTGCCGTACTTGACTAGATGGGCCGGTCAAACTTGCTAAACTGGCCTTCCCTGTATTGGCAAAGGCAGTTTTGACCAAAAGTTAATCTTTGGTACTGTGCGTGTCGTTGCGATGATTTGAGCATAACCTACTTTTTCAATAAACTCATTATTTTTTATCAAGTCACGTCCAAATGTCTTTGGAAATTTATGTCATAAAGCAGCCCCAACAGCCTGTATTCATGTTGCAACTTTGTCGTTGTCAAAGGTCCTAAGGTGCTTCATGAGGGCGCTATCACATAAATTTGAAACAGAGCCACATCAAGGGACATTAGGCTCGATGACCAAAAGATTGATCAAAGAGGTAGGTTTTAAGAGGCAGGAGGGAAGAAAGGAATTGAGGTTGAGAGGTCAGGGACAAAGTCGCAGAGCTTAGAGCCTTTTGGCAGCAGAAAACACCAGCGGAGGAGCAAATAAAATGAGGATGTGCAAGAGACAATGGATGAGTCAAAATCCTGGAACTCCCTCCCTAACAGCGCCGTGGGTGTGCCTACACTTCATAGACTGTCAACGGTTCAAGAACACTACCGCCTTCTCCAAGGCAGTTAGGGATGGGTGATAAATGTTGGCCTAGCCGCCAGCGTCGCCCACATCCCGTGAAAGAATAAAAACAAAGATAGGAAGGGGAGAGGCCATGGAGGGATCTGATGAGGATGCAGTGCAAGGAATCCTGGCTCCCGCCCTGAAAATGTAAGAAGGAACCGAACTGCTCCTCACATATTATTAATGTGTCTCAGCCCCTAATTTAGCAAGTGTCCTCAGTTCTGACACTCCCTCTCAACTAAGATGCCAACGTAAATCAGTTAGTAGCACTTTTCCCTCTGATGTCAGCTGGTTGCGGCTTTATGTTCGAACAGATTTGAGCACAAAATGTAGGACAACTGAGCGGGCAGTAAAATGTCAGAGGTGCCGACATTATACCAAGGCCTTGCTAGGTTGGATGCTATGGATCCTGTGCGACTACTTTGAAGAAGAGTAGGGAAGTTCTCCTGATATCCTGGCCATTTACCCTTCAAGCAACATGATCATTATCACATCGGGGATGCAATGGCGTAGTGGTATTGTCATTGGACCAATGATCCTGAGACGCAGGGTTCAAATCCCAATACGGCAGATGGTGCAATCTGAATCTGGAAATATCAGGAATTAAAAGTCTAATGATAACCGTGAAACCATTGTCGATTGTCATAAAATCCCATCTGGTTCACTTACGTCCATTAGGGAAGGAAATCTACCGTCCTTACCTGGTCTGGCCTACATGAGACTCCAGACCCACAGCAATGTGCTTCACTATTAAAATTCCCTCTGAAATATGCTAACAAGCCACTCAGTTCAAAGGCAATTAGTGATGGACAATAAATGCTGGCCCAGCCAGCGAACACATTGGTGTTTGTGGGATCCTGCTGTGTGTTTCAAATTCTTGAATCTGTGATTATTAACATAGACTGAAAACTGTTGCACTTTAGTCTACTTTGATGCAAGATATATTTTTGCATCTTGTTTTTGTAAGTTATTAAATGGCCACTCAGCAGCTATAAATCTACAGAGGCTTTTAAACAATATTTGATTAAAAAGTAAAGCCATCTAAGATAAAAACAATAAATTCTGATGGGTTGGTGTGCACTGGTAGCATCTTCAGACAAAGCCTCAATTTTAAAATTCTCAAAATCGTGTGTCAATCCCTCCATGGCCCCCACTCTCCCAATCTCTGTAACCTTCTCTGGCCCGAAAACCGTTCGCGATCTCTGCACTCCTCCATTCCACGTGAGCCCCCTCGCCACCCCATTGCATTACATTTTTATTCCTGGCACAATTATAGCTGTGGGACAAGCAGAATCTTAAAGCAACTGTCTGACGCAGTAAGAAGTCTTACAACACCCAGATTAAAGTCCAACAGGTTTGTTTGGAATCACTCGCTTTCGGAGCGCAGATCCTTCATCAGGTGAGTGAAGAGGTGGGTTACACAAACCATCTTCCGCCAGCTGGAAGGCTGCCACAACATTTCCTGAGTTGGGGAGGTTCCAAAAGAAGGGGGCGTAATCTCAAAATTAGAGTTTGCCAATTCTGGAGGTCATCAGGAAGCGATGCGTTCGCCCAAAGGGCAGTAGTGACCTGGAACCCTCTTCGGTCCAAAGTGTTGTGGATGTCGGGCAGTAGAAACGTTCAGGGCTGAGATTGTTAACGTTTTACTGGATAAGATTATGAAGGGATAGGGATCACATTGGGTTCAGCTACAGATCAGCCATGATCTTATTAAATGGTGGAACAGGTTTGAGGGGTTGAATGGCCTTTGCTTGTTAAGTTTCGCAATACAGTAAGTGTATGAGCTTCATTGAATTTTTTAGAAAGCTTTTCCTTGGGCCTCCCTATATAACTGGTTTACATCTCTCTCTCGATTTCTTTTCTTCCATTCCCCCAAATTATTTTTTTGGAGACATGGGGCTGGATTTTCCGCACCCCGACGCTGGAATCGCAACCGACTCTGGGAGGAGAATCCATTTCAACGCATGGAATCGGGTCCGGCACCGGGTGTTCCTTGATTCTCCGGCCCCCGAAAAGCGGTATTTCCCGGAGGTACACCGCGCCGCGTATCCTCCACCCGCGGCCATTGCCAGAGGCCCGCCCCGCTATTCTCCGCCCCAGGCCGACCGAAGTCCTGACGGCGTGGATCTAATATGGTCCCAGCCGTTCGGGGAAACTCGCGAGAAGACCGTGGACTCAGTCCGTGGCTGCCATGGTCAGGGGTGGGCCAATCGGGGGGCAGGGGGGGGCCTCATACGGGACTGGGGTATTTTTTAGCGGGCTGTTGGGGGGCCGGGCGCGCGGCCGATCGGGTGCACTATTTACGCAGTCCAGCTCCGCGGTCTGAGGCCGCCATGGAGCACGGCGCGTTCTCTGGTGGCCGCTGCCATGTCCATGGCCTCTGACCCAGACGTGCGGGGGCCCCTATCTGCAATTGGAGCTGCAAGCTTCATGACGGGTCCCTGCTAGCCCCCTGCACGGCTGGGAATATGTGGCCTTTTGACGCCAGTTTTTTTGGTGTAAAAGGCTCCAGTTTTCACGACGGCGTGGGGACATAGGCCCTGAAACGGAGAATCCAGCCCGTGAATCTCTCAAATTCCAGCCTTCAATCCCTCTCACAGTGATAAAAGTCTTGCTCTTGCATTTTGTTATTTTATGCTTAGCTTTTAATGCACTCTCAAAACTCACTGTGCAATGGTCACAGACTTCCCCATTACTGATTAATGTGCTAAAAACGAAACCAAATGTTTTCTCTACCCTACCATGAATTGTTGAGAAGCAGTATCCAGCTATTTAGAAATGTCCTGCGCTTCCACCCATTCCCTCTGGTTATCATCAGTCTGGCCTCTTCCCCACTGGAGCATTGGAATTCCTCTGTAATATGGGTTTGTTTTAAGCTTCTTTTATAATGTGTTGAAGGGACCACCAAGGCCGCCAAGTCCATGTGGGCGGCACAGTGGTTTTCACTTCTACCTCACAGCGCCAGGGTCCCGGGTTCAATCCCGGCCTCGGGTGACTGTGTGGAGTTTGCACTTTCTCCCCGTGTCTGTGTGCGTTCCTCCGGGTGCCCCGGTTTCCTCCCACAGTCCAAAGCTGTGCAGGTTAGGTGGGTTGGCCATGCTAAATTGTCCCTTAGTGTCCAAAAGGTTAGGTGGGGTTATTGGGTTATGGGGTTAGGAAGGAGGCGTGGGCTTGGGTAGGGTGCTCTTTCCAAGGGCCGGTGCAGACTCGATGGGCTGAATGATCTCCTTCTGCACTGTAAATTCTCTGATGCTGTGATTCCTGGTGCAATTGAAATTTAGCTTGTTAAATACAAACAACTTTAAAACCCGTTCACTTTTGAGTGTTGAACCTGGTTGCCAAGTTCAATTAATCTTGCTGGTTTATTTTGGGATTTTTGTTGACAGCACATCATGGACTGTTAAAGGCCAACTGATTGCTCAAAACTGCCCCACGCCTTGATGAACAAGACCATGTGACTAAATACCTCCTCTGAAGGACTAAAGTCCTTTTCGGAAGGAAAGCCTTAACTGGTCTGGTCTAAGTGTGGCTCCAGCCCCAGAGCAATGTGGTTGACTCTTGGCTACCCTGTGAATTGGGCTAGCAAGCCACTCAGCTGTACTGAAGAAGGCAGCTCACTCCCACCTTCACAAGGGCTATTCGGGATAGGCAATAGATGCTGGCCTTGCCAGTGAAGCCCACATCCAAAAGTGAATTAAAAAAGCATAGAGGAAGTCTCTGAAAACACAGTTACTTTCTGTGAGAGGGGGCAGACGATGCAATTCTTGGAAATCAATCAGCATCCTTTCCCGGAAAGTGAAACCAAAACTTTAGCGACCCGAGACTCTCAATTTGAACTTTCTGCAGGGACCTCCTTCTTCCAAAATGTGAAGCTGACACTGGTTACTGCGGTTTGATAGATTTCTTTTATCTTTATTGTCACGAGTAGGTTTTACATTAACACTGCAATGAAGTTACTGTGAAAAGCCCCTTGTCGCCCCATTCCGCCGCCTGTTTGGGTACACAGAGGGAGAATTCAGAATGTCCACGTCTTTCAGGACTTGTGGGAGGAAACCGGAGCACCCGGAGGAAACCCACGCAGATACGGGGAGAACGTGCAGACTCCGCACAGACAGTGACCCAAGCTGGGAATCGAACCTGGGACCCTGGAGCTGTGAAGCAACAGTGCTGACCACTGTGCTACCGTGCCGCCCCCATCCAGTTTTAACTGCTCACTGCTCCAAGTATGCAAGAATAGGAAGAGAAGATCTCCTAGGTTACGGCCAGGTGTCTCAATTTCAGAATCAGACCGTAACGTGTTGGAGTTTCCCTTTAACACTAGAATTCACCTTTTTAAAAGAGAGAGAGAGAGAGAGCGGGGGGGGGGGTCACATGATCGGAGTGCGGGAATGGCTGCTCTTTGACGCACTTTGGCTCTGCTCATCTTTTAATCCATCCTTTCAGCCTTGTGCATATTTCTTTATTGGTCTTTTCTTAGTTTACATGATTTGTATGAAGTCCCAAGAATCGTGGGCTGATATTTCTGCAGGATAGAACCAGGATAGAATGTTTGAATCCTCGCTTGTTCTTGATGACTGGGAGGAGTTGGGGTGGGCCCTGCCACCTTTAGTGGCCCAGCTGCTTTTGAACGGGCTCCCTCCCTGACGGTGCGGTGTGCATTGACAGATGATGGATGCCAACGAATATACCGTTTTTGCTGAAAGTCTCAACTCTGCGGCGCAGGTCATCAAGGCTCAGTTCCAGGCAGCACGGTGGCGCAGTGGGTTAGCCCTGCTGCCTCACGGCGCCAAGGTCCCAGGTTCGGTCCCGGCTCTGGGTCACTGTCCGTGTGGAGTTTGCATATTCTCCCCGTGTTTGCGTGGGTTTCGCCCCCACAACCCAAAGATGTGCAGGGTAGGTGGATTGGCCATGCTAAATTGCCCCTTAATTGGAAAAAAATTAATTGGATACTCTAAATTTATTTTTTCTTAAATCAAGGCCCAATTCCAAATGGTAAAAGGTGTTTTTATGGAGTGCATGAGGAGGTTTCTGCGCTGGAGAGAGCACTACCTCTGGTGAGAACCAGCCTGAATTCGATGGAGCACATTCATTCCTGTCTTCAAGGCCTGGGGTCGGTTTGGCCTACTGATCTCCGCTCCTGTGTTGTCCTTTTCCAGATGTTGGTCGTGAGGGGTTGGGGGTGGCCGAGCTGGTCGAGTCATCCCATCCGGCCAGAGTCTAGGTTGTTGACCGCCTGGGTTCTGGGTGATGATGTCTCATGCTTCCATCGGTGGAATCCTTCAGAGATCCAGAGGAGTGCTCGGTGATCCTGATTCTGCCTCATAGAACCATAGAATTATATTTATGCCTATATGTTGGTCTTTAACCGAGTGTTGTAAGACGTCTTCCTGTGCCCACCCCAGTCCAACGCCGGCATCCCCACATCATCATATTTATAAGCCCAAGGTAAGCCTTCTTAGCAACTGTTGCAGCTTGCCTGGCCACCTTCAGAGAATTATGCACTTGACCCCTGAGGTCCCTCTGCTCCTGTACTCCCCTCAAAGTTGTACCACGAAGCCAATATTATCTCCCCATGTTTCTTCTATCAAAATGCATTGCATCACATTTCGCTGCATTGAGGTTCATCAGCAGGTGTCTGCCCATTTGGCCAACTTGTCAACGTCCCTCTGAAGTCGCTCAGCGTCATCCTCATAAGTCACTATTCTCCCTCACTTCGTATCATCTGCAAATTTAGAGATTTTGCCCTCGACACCCACTTCTAAATCATTTATATAAATCAGAAAAAGCAAGGGTCCCAACACTGAGCCCTGTGGAACACCACTTTCAACTCACCTCCAGTCTGAGAAATGCCCATCTATGCCGAGTCGCGTGACTCAGGACTTTATTTTTCACGCCTTATTCTGTTTGTGATTCAGGGTCCGAGGATTGAGGTCTGAGTTTTACTTGGACGTGTAGTAACCAGCCCTCTCTTTGTGGTATTGCAGTCATACAATGACTTTCTCTTCTGTCCTGGGCCATGTTAGGGTTTGGATTGCGTTGAGGGGTATCAATGTAATATAATTCTCTCCTAGCACTGGGCCTCTGGTTGTTTTTCCCTCTGTTGTTTTAAAAAAAAATATTTTTTATTCTCCTCATTTTACCACATTTTCATCAAGTACACAACAAAAGACAACCAACAATAACAGATACAGTATCAATCCCCCCCAACAGCGTCCCCTTCAATATACAAACCCAAACATCACCCATACATTCCAAATAAAAACCCCCCAAAAGAAAACTAACGGTCATCCTATAAACAATGTGCTCAACCTGACCACCAGCACCCCCCTAATGTCGATGATATCCAATTCTTGAAAGTACAAGATAAACAATGTCCATGAATTGTAGAACACCACCCCCCCCCCCCCCTCAAATAAACGAGGTGATCATCTTCTCCACCTCCTCGAAAAACACCTTTGGCAAAAAGATCAGCATGTACTGAAATACAAACAAAAACCGCGGCAGCGCATTCATTCAGGGGCTGGTTTAGCACAGTGAGCTAAACAGCTGGCTTGTAATGCAGAATAAGGCCAGCCTCCCCGAACAGGTGCCGGAATGTGGCGACTAGGGGCTTTTCACAGTAACTTCACTGAAGCCTACTTGCGACAATAAGTTATTATTATTATTTTTTAAAATATTTTTATTCTCCTCCTTTTTCACATTTTCTCCTGCATTTACGCCCATCAACAATAAACAATAGTCAGCAACAAATGTCAATCCCCATAACAATAACAACGATCCCATCCGCCCACCAACCCCCAAACATCAGCCCGCATGTTTACATAAACAAATGACAAAAAGGAATCAGGGATTACCCATAGTCGCCCTTAATCTACACAGCCACCCCCCCCCCCCCCCCCACCCCCCCCAACTAATGTTCGATGTTATCCAGTTCTTGAAAGTGCTTAATAAATAGTGCCCATGCCTCCGAGCTTCCCCTCAGTTCGAACTTAACCTTTTCAAGGGTCAAGTATTCCAACAGGTCCCCCCGCCACGCCAGGGCACAGGGTGGCGAGGCTGCTCTCCATCCCAACAGGATCCGCCTTCGGGCGATCAACGAGGCGAAGGCTATGATATCTGCCTCCGCTCCCGTTTCCAACCCTGGCTGGTCCGACACCCCGAATATGGCCTCCTGGGGACCCGGGTCCAGTTTCACACGCACTACCTTGGAAATTACCCTAAACACCTCCTTAAAAACGAGTACTCCCGTTCCCTTGGGTGCAGGAACCTCCAAGGGTCCACTCCTCCCATTTCCACCATTAGCCCAGCCAGCGCCTTCGCCCCCCCCCTGATGGGACCAGCGAGCGTGGCCGTGATCTGTCCAACCTTGGCTCCTGCACCAAGTTCCAGTCCCCCCCCACAATCAGCTCATGCGTGTCCAAGTCGGCCCCAAAATGGCCCCAAACACCTTCCTCGCAAATCCCACATCGTCCCAATTGGGACCGTATACACTTAACAGTGCCACTAATCTCCCCTCCAGTGCCCCTGTCACAATCACATATCTACCCCCCTGAGCTGCCACCACCTTCTCCATCTGGAAGCGTACCCTTTTGCTAACCAGCACCGCTACCCCTCGAGACCTTCCATTAAATCCGGAGTAAAACACTTGGCTAACCCAGCCCTTTTTAAGTCTCACCTGGTCCTTCACCCTCAAGTGAGTCTCCTGCAGCATTGCTACATCGGCTTTCAAACTTTTAAGATGCGCAAGCACCCTTGACCTCTTGACTGGACCTCTTGCCCTCTCACGTTGCACGTGATTATCCTTACTGGGGGTCTCTCACCCCCCCACCATCTTTCTTATCCACCATCACCATACCACCGGGCCCTGCCCCATAAGCCTGACCCGCCCCTGTCCATTGTTAACATCGAACCCCTTCACCCCCTCCCAAGAACCCCCCCTACAAAAACATCCCCCAACATCCATCCCTTCCCCCCCTCTCGCTCACCTCGTAGGCCCATTGAAGCCTGCTATCCAGACTCCAACGTCCACAGCTCTCCTCTCACCACACCCCCGTTCACTAACTGACTTTAGTTAGCTAGCGCGGGTGGCTCCCCCCGCCAAGACCTCTCGCCCCCTTCCACCCAGTCCCAGAGAAAGAAACACCAAAACAAACCCAACAATCCAACCCCTACAGTTCACTACCATAACATTTAACACAGAACGCCATTAACTTGAACTCTGTAACAATGCAAAGAGAAGTAAATTTCAATACAAATCAGTAAAAAGAAAGTTGTAACATTTATACATTTTCCAGCTGCTCAAACACAGTCCACAGTCTCTCTTCCAGTTCCGCTCTTCACGCCTGTCCCAAGCCTTCTGCCCTCACAAACGCCTCAGCCGCCTCCGCTGTCTCAAAATAAAAGTCTTTGGCATTATATGTTACTCTCAACTTCGCCGGGTACACCGCACCAAATCGCACCCCCTTCTTGTACAAAGCCACCTTCACTCGCCCAAACGCCGCTCGTCTTTTTGCCAACTCCACCGTCACGTCCTGGTAGATCCGAACCGCAGTACCATCCCACAGCACCTCACGTTTCTGCTTTGCCCAGCTTAATACCTTCTCCATCATGCAAAACCTATGGAAGCAGATAATTACTGCCCTTGGCGGCTCGTTCACTTTGGGCTTCGGCCTTAATGACCGATGAGCTCGGTCTACCTCGTACAGGGTGGGGCTCTCACCCTCCCCCATCAGCTCCGCCAACTTCTTAGCGAAGCATTGCGTTGGCCTTGGGCCCTCTGTCCCTCCGGGCAAGCCCACAATTCTCAAATTGTGCCGCCTTGAGCGGTTTTCCAAGTCTTCCAGCTTTGCTCGGAGTCCTCTGTTAACCTCCACCACCCTCCGCAGCTCGTCCCCCATCGAGGTGACCTGGCCTCCTCCACTTCCTTCATCTTCTCGCCCTGCTCTCTCACCTCGGCCGATGCGTTTGCCACCTCCACCCTCATCGGGCCGATTGCCTCCTCCACCAATGACTTCAACACGACCGCTGTCTCCTTCCTCAAGGCCTCCGTGTGCTTCGCAAACTATTTTTCCAGCTCCACCGCCATCACCTCGGTCATCTTCTCCACCGTAAGTAGTGCGGCCCCGCCTTGCAGTTCGGCTTCCGCCATCCTGTCAACACTTTTGCTCGTCTTCTCCTTCAGCGGCGAACCCGCGTTTCCTCCTTTCTTCGACGCTGCTCTTCGCATCCTTTAGCGGCTTATTGTTTTTTTATCTTTTCTTTTCTCCTCTCTCCCCCTTCACCCGCCTGCCCTTCATCAATCTGACTTATTCTTTTTTGAAAAAAAAAGGGGGAGAGAAAAAAAAAACTTTTACCAAACTTCCTTAAACCTTCTTTCTTTCTCCTCTGCATTCACCCAGAGCTCCACTGGGACCGGGCTTCAGCCTTCTTTCTTCCTCCTAGGTGGGAGCCATCCGATGTGGAGCACCCGCCCTACATGGTGCCCTGACCTCGGGCCTGCCGCCTCAGCCTCCTCGTAGCTCCGCCCCCGCTGCTCTGACCTCGACGCCGCGCCGGGCCCAGCGCCTCAGCCCCCGCCGCCCGACACCCGCGCAGGGTTCTTTGCCGGTTTTTAAACCGGCTCCGCTGGCTGCTCGTGAGGGCCCCAGCGGCCGACAATAGACGGGGGGTGCATGAAGAGTCGGGGATTTCCCCGAAATCGCCGCGAATCGCGGTCACCGGCGGGCGCTCTTGTTGCTGCGGCCGCCCTGCTCGCCCACGCCACCGGAAGTCCATTATTATTATTATTTTAATCGCCTACACCTGACCTGCCAGCGACAGAGGGAGACTATCCAACCTTGCCAGAATGGCCTTCACCCTTCCCACCAAGCTAGTAAGATTGTACCTACAGAGCCCCCCCCCACCAATCCCGCGCCACCTGCACCCCCAGATACCTAAAGTGGGTTACTGCCCTGCGAAATGGGAGCACCCTGACGCCCGTCCCCATCACCGACCAGGACATCACAAAGTAGTCACTTGTTTCCAGGTTTAATTTATATCCCGAATAGGGCCCAAACATTTGGAGAAACTCCAATATACCCCCATCGACGCATTCGGCTCTGAAACATACAATAATATACCATCCATGCACAGAGACACCCTGCATTTCACCCCCCCCCTCGCACTATTCCCTTCCGCACCCACGAGCTCCTCAGTGCGATGGCCAAAGGCTCGATCGCTTGCGCAAGTAACAGGGAGGACATAGGACATCCCTGCCTGGTCCCCCAGTGCAGAGCAAAGTACCCCGAACTCATATTGTTTGTGCAGACACTCGTCCTCAGTTCCTTATCTCATAACCGTATCAACTCCACAAATCTTGGCCCGATTCCAAACCTCTCTAGCACCGCAATCAAATACCATCACTCTACCCGATCACATCCCTTTTCTGCGTCCAATATAATCACCACCTCTGTCTCCTTTCCCTCTGCCGGTGTCATAACTACATTTAGCATCCTCCTAAAATTCGAGAACAGCTGCCTCCCTTTCACGAACGCCGTCTGGTCCTCCCCCATCACCTTCGGGGGGTATCCCTCCCACCTAGCCTCCAGAACGTTCGCCAATATCTTTGCATCCACATTCAGTAGCGCTATAGGCCTGTATGACCCACACTCTGTCGGTTCCTTATCCTTCTTCAGCAATAAGGAAATTGAGGCCTACCCCAAAGTCTGTGGAAGCACCCCCTTCCCTATCACCTCCTCAAACATCCAAACGATCAGTGGAGTCAACTTGGCCTTACATTTCTTACAGTACTCCACTGGGAACCCATCTGGTCCTGCTACCTTCACCAACTGCATCCTCCCATTTACCTCCTTATCTCCTGTCCCCTACCGACCCCTCCAATGTGGCCCTATCTTCTTCCCCCAACCATACTGTCCAGGAATTTCCACATACCCCTGTCCTCCCCCGGTGGCTCCGACCTATACAAATTTTCATAGATCTCCTCAAACACCCTGTTGATCTGGTCGGTGGCCATCACCAATTTCCACACCCTATCCCGCACCTGGACAATTTCCCAGCCGCCGCCTCCCTCCGAAGTTGGCCCGCCAGCATGTACCCTGCCTATTCCCCATACTCATAAACTGCTCCCCTCACCCGCCTCAATTGATGCACCACCTTCCCCGTGGACAACCAATTAAAACTAGCCTGTAGCTCCCTCCTTCTATTCAAAAGTGCTGGATCTGCATCCCCCGCGTACCTCCTGTCCACCTCCAACATCTCATCCCTCAGCCTTTGCCGCTTCACCCTCTCCTCCGTAGTCACCTTAGCCTTAGACAATATCACCTCCCCCCTCACCACTACCGTCAGAGCCTCCCATACCACCGCCTGCGATACCTCCCCCACGCAGTTAAGACCCACCTACTCCTCAAATACCCTCCCCATCTTTTCACAAAAACTTCGGTCTCCCAGAAACCCCAATCTCCACCCCGGCCTCTGCACTGACCCCTTCTCCAAGACTATGCCCACCCAATTGCAGCACGGTAGCATGGTGGTTAGCACAATTGCTTCACAGCTCCAGGGTCCCAGGTTCGATTCCCAGCTTGGTTCACTGTCTGTGGGGAGTCTGCACGTTCCTCCCGTGTCTGTGTGGGTTTACTCCGGGTGCTCCGGTTTCCTCCCACAGTCCAAAGATGTGCAGGTTAGGTGGATTGGCCACGCTAAATTGCCCTTAGTGTCCAAAATTGCCCTTAGTGTTGGGTGGGGTAACTGGGTTGTGGGGATAGGGTGGAGGTGTGGGCTTGTGTAGGGTGTTCTTTCAAAGAGCCGGTGCAGACTCGATGGGCCGAGTGGCCTCCTTCTGCACTGTAAATTCTATGAATTGCGGATCCGAAATTGCTATCGCCGAGTATTCTGACCTCTTAACCCCAGCCAACAGCGCCTTCCCTACCGCAAAAATAATCTATCCTCGAATAACCTCATGGACCGAGGAGAAAAACGAATACTCGCGCTCCTTCGGGTGCAAGAACCTCCATGGGTCCACTCCTCCGATTTCCTCCATAAGCCCGTCAACACCTTCGCCCCCCCCCCCTCGACTGGGCAAGTGAGCGTGGCTGCGACCTATCCAGCCTTGGCTCCTGCACAAAGCTCCAGTCCCCACCCACTATCAGCTCGTGTGAATCCAAGTCCAGAATGGCCCCACAGACCTTCCTCATGAACCCTGCGTCATCCCAGTTAGGGCCATACACACTCGCCAACGGCACTAACCTCCCCTACAATTCCCCTGTTCCTATCACATATCTACCCCCCCTGGTCTGTCACCAGCTTCTCCATCTGGCACCTCACTCTTTTATTGACTAATACTGCTAACCCCCGTGTCCTGCTGTCAAATCCTGAATGAAACACTTGGCTTACCCAGCCCTACCTGAGCCTCACCAGATATTTCACCCTCAAATTAGTCTCCTGTAACATAGCCACCTTAGCCTTTAGACTTTTTAGGTGCGCAAACACCCTCGACCTCTTCACTGGCCCTCCCAACCCCCTCACGTTCCACGTAGCTAGCCTAACCGGGGTTTCCCCCCACCCACTGGACCGGACCCGCACTCTCCCATTGTTACCATCGAACCCCTCCCAAAATCCCCCCATCCATTTCCTCTTGAACACACCTCACCCAGGATCGATCCCCTCCCCCCCCCCCCTTTTCACACCTCCCAGGCTCATCGAAACCTGCTCACCAGGTTCCAATGTCCACAGCCCCTCCCCCCACCAAACCTCCGTTGACTAGCTGACTTAAGCTTGCTAGTGCGGGGACCCCTGCATAGGACCCCCCTCCCCTCCCCTCCTCCCGCTCAGTCCCAGGAAAAACGACAAGAAGATACATACCCTCCTCAAACGAACATATCTGGTGCAAACATACAGAGCCCGTCGCGATAAAAAAACAAAGATAGAAATTGCCCCCCCCTTACCTCATCCAAAACAGCAACTCTACCCCATTTAACCCATAAACAGCATGAAGTAAAATGTAGAACTATATACACTCTTCCAACTCCCCTCCCTTCGATCCAAGACCAATCCTCAGTCCCATTCCTCACTTCTGTCCCAGTCCTTCTTGAAGTGTTGGGTGCTCTGAGGTACAGACGAACCAACACGGTTGCGATTGGTACAACGCAGTTTTATTCCATCTAACTATTTATGCATCTGACTTGGTACTCTGCACGTTGTGACTGTGTGAGTGTCTTGCTATGAGGTCCTGGCCCTGTGCTGTCTCCAGGTGGACTTCCCAGGAAGTGTTGTGTTTCTTGTTTTATACTGCGTCTGCTCTTGTCTGTGATTGGCTGTCGTGTTATGTGTGCTAATTGGTCCGTTGCTCTGTCTATCATTATGTATGTGTTATGATGTTTATTTGAATTCATGACATCCCCCCTTTTTTATAAGATTATAAAAAACAGGAACAGAGTGCATCTGAGTTTAGGTGAGTGACTGAGTTTGGGTGAGTGGCAAGAGAGGGCTGTGTTTTTGTTGGTGTTCGGGTTTATCCTTGAGGTTCTATAAAGAAATTTAAAAAAAAAAATATTTAAATTAATTAACTAGTTGAATATGGCTGGACAGGTGATGTGCTGTTGCTGTATGATGATGGAACTGGTGGATCCCATTGAGACCGTCAGTGACCACATCTGCAGCAAGTGTTGGCTGCTCGAGGAATTTCGGCTCAGAATTGATGAGCTGGAGACCGAGTTGCACACACTGCGGCACATCAGGGAGGGGGAACATTACCTGGACGCTTTGTTTCAGGAGGCAGTCACACCCGGTAGAATAAGTTCTGTTAATTCGGACAGTGGTCAGGGACAGAGTGGTGTGACTGCAAGGGAGGCAGGCAGGGGGATCCTGAGTTTAGGAGTTGAGGAGCCTCAGCCCTTGACCTTGTCCAACAGGTATGAGGTACTTGCTCCCTGTGTGGATGAGGAAGAGGGCTGTAGGGAGGATGCGTTGACTGACCACTGCACCGTGGTACAGGAAGCCATTCAAGAGGGGGGAGCAAAAAGACAAGTGGTAGATGTAGGGGATTCTATAATTAGGGGGATTGATGGCATCCTTTGTAAGCCAGATTGAGAGTCCCGCATGGTATGTTGCCTGCCCGGTGCCAGGGTGAGGGTCATCTCTGATCGGCTTGAAAGGATTTTGGAGAGGGAGGGGGAGGATCCAGTTGTTGTGGTCCACATTGGGACTAACAACATAGGTAAGACTAGGAAAGAGGACCTGTTTGGGGATTATCAAACACAAGGGACTAAATTAAAGAGCAGGTCCTCCAGGGTTATAATCTCTGGATTACTCCCCGAGCCACGTGCCAATTGGCATAGGGTTGAGAAAATTAGAGAAGTTAACACGTGGCTAAAGGAGTGGTGCGGGAAAGAGGGATTCCATTTCATGGGGCATTGGCATCAGTACTGGGGCAGGAGGGACCTGTACCGTTGGGACGGTCTTCACCTGAACCATTCTGGGACCAGTGTTCTAGCGAATAGGATAAATAGGTTGGTCACAAGGACTTTAAACTAGCAAGTTGGGGGGAAGGGAAGTGTAAAGCTATGGACAGTATAATGGTTAATGGAGATCAAGGCAGCAGGTTACATGACAGGTTATTATGTAGAGATATGGGTTTAATGGCGGATGAGGGGGTGTGCTTAAGGGTGAGGGGATGCATTGAAAAGTACTTGGAACTCAATGACAATGGGGAGGTTCAGGTGGGAGTGGTCTGGGAGGCGTTGAAGGCGGTGGTTAGGGGGGAGCTGATATCAATAAGGACACATAAAGGGAAGCAGGAGAGTAAGGAACGGGAGCGGTTGTTGCAAGAACTTTTGAGGGTGGACAGACAGTATGCGGAAGCACCGGAGGAGGGACTGTATAGGGAAAGGCAAAGGCTGCATGTGGAATTTGACTTGCTGACCACAGGCACTGCAGAGGCACAATGGAGGAAGGCGCAGGGTGTACAGTATGAATATGGAGAGAAGGCGAGCAGATTGCTGGCACACCAATTGAGGAAAAGGGGAGCAGCGAGGGAAATAGGGGGGGTGAGAGACGAAGATGGAGAGACGGAGCGGGGAGCGGAGAGAGTGAATGAAGTGTTCAAGACATTTTATAAAAAATTGTATGAAGCTCAACCCCCGGATGGGAGGGAGAGAATGATGGAGTTTTTGGATCGGCTGGAAATTCCCAAGGTGGAAGAGCAGGAAAGGATGGGATTGGGAGCACAGATCACGGTAGAAGAAGTGGTGAAAGGAATTAGGAACATGCAGACGGGAAAGGCCCCGGGACCGGACGGATTCCCAGTTGAATTTTACAGAAAATATTTGGACTTGCTCGCCCCGCTACTGACGAGGACCTTCAACGAGGCAAAGGAAAGGGGACAACTGCCCCCGACTATGTCAGAAGCAACGATATCGCTTCTTTTAAAGAAGGAAAAGGATCCGCTACAATGCGGGTCCTACAGACCAATCTCCCTCCTCAATGTAGATGCCAAGGTCTTGGCCAAGGTAATGGCAATGAGAATAGAGGAATGTGTCCCGGGGGTGGTTCATGAAGACCAAACTGGGTTTGTGAAGGGGAGACAGCTGAACACGAACATACGGAGGTTGTTAGGCGTAATGATGATGGCCCCACCAGAGGGTGAAACGGAGATAGTAGTGGCGATGGATGCCGAGAAAGCATTTGATAGAGTGGAGTGGGATTATCTGTGGGAGGTGTTGAGGAGATTTGGGTTCGGAGAGGGGTATGTTAGATGGGTGCAGCTGTTGTATAGGGCCCCAGTGGCGAGTGTGGTCACGAATGGACGGGGATCGGCATATTTTCGGCTCCACAGAGGGACAAGGCAGGGATGTCCTCTGTCCCCATTACTGTTTGCACTGGCGATTGAGCCCCTGGCGATAGCGCTGAGAGGTTCCAAGGGATGGAGGGGAATACTTAGGGGAGGAGAAGAACACCGGGTATCTTTATATGCGGATGATCTGCTACTATATGTGGCGGATCCAGCGGAGGGGATGCCAGAAATAATGCGGATACTTGGGGAGTTTGGGGATTTTTCAGGGTATAAATTGAACATGGGAAAGAGTGAGCTGTTTGTGGTGCATCCAGGGGAGCAGAGTAGAGAAATAGAAGACCTACCGTTGAGGAAGGTAACAAGAGACTTTCGTTACCTGGGGATCCAGATAGCTAAGAATTGGGGCACATTGCACAGGCTAAATTTGACGCGGTTGGTGGAACAGATGGAGGAAGATTTCAAGAGATGGGACATGGTAGCATTGTCAATGGCAGGGAGGGTGCAGGCAGTTAAGATGGTGGTCCTCCCGAGATTCCTTTTTGTGTTTCAGTGTCTCCCGGTGGTGATCACGAAGGCTTTTTTCAAAAGGATAGAAAAGAGTATTATGGGTTTTGTTTGGGCCGGGAAGACTCCGAGAGTGAGGAAGGGATTCTTACAGCGTAGTAGGGATAGGGGGGGGCTGGCACTACCGAGCCTAAGTGAGTATTATTGGGCCGCTAATATTTCAATGGTGAGTAAGTGGATGGGAGAGGAGGAAGGAGCGGCGTGGAAGAGATTAGAGAGGGCGTCCTGTAGGGGGACCAGCCTGCAGGCTATGGTGACAGCCCCATTGCCGTTCTCACCAAGGAACTATACCACGAGTCCGGTGGTGGTAGCTACACTGAAGATTTGGGGACAGTGGAGACGACATAGGGGAAAGACCGGAGCACTGGGGGGGTCCCCGATAAGAAACAACCATAGGTTTGCCCCGGGGGGAATGGATGGGGGATATGGAATGTGGCAAAGAGCAGGTATAACGCAATTGAAAGATCTATTTGTGGATGGGAAGTTTGCGAGTCTGGGAGCGCTGACCGAGAAATATGGGTTGCCCCAAGGGAATGCATTCAGGTACATGCAATTGAGGGCTTTTGCGAGGCAGCAGGTGAGGGAATTCCCGCAGCTCCCGACACAAGAGGTGCAGGACAGAGTCATCTCAAAGAAATGGGTGGGGGACGGTAAGGTGTTGGATATATATAGGGAATTGAGAGACGAAGGGGAGACTATGATGGACGAACTAAAAGGGAAATGGGAAGAAGAGCTAGGGGAGGAGATTGAGGAGGGGATGTGGGCAGATGCCCTAAACAGGGTAAACTCGTCGTCCTCGTGCGCCAGGCTAAGCCTGATTCAGTTTAAGGTATTACACAGGGCACATATGACTGGAACACGGCTCAGTAAATTTTTTGGGGTGGAGGATAGGTGTGCGAGGTGCTCGAGAAGCCCAGCGAATCATACCCATATGTTTTGGTCATGCCCGGCACTACAGGGGTTTTGGATGGGGGTGACAAAGGTGCTTTCGAAAGTAGTAGGAGTCCGGGTCGAACCAAGCTGGGGGTTGGCTATATTTGGGGTTGCACAAGAGCCGGGAGTGCAGGAGGCGAAAGAGGCCGATGTTCTGGCCTTTGCGTCCCTAGTAGCCCGGCGCAGAATATTGCTAATGTGGAAAGAAGCCAAGCCCCCGGGGGTGGAGACCTGGATAAATGATATGGCGGGGTTCATAAAGTTAGAGCGGATTAAGTTCGTCCTAAGGGGGTCGGCTCAAGGGTTTACAAGGCGGTGGCAACCGTTCGTCGAATATCTTGCGG
Organism: Scyliorhinus torazame; assembly: GCF_047496885.1. NCBI lineage: Eukaryota > Metazoa > Chordata > Chondrichthyes > Carcharhiniformes > Scyliorhinidae > Scyliorhinus > Scyliorhinus torazame. The sequence continues at coordinate 395,919,884 of NC_092707.1, forward strand.
AAAGATAGATAGGGGAGAATAAAGAAGGCAGCAGCAGCAGCCCAGAACTTGGGGGGTGGGGGGTGGGGGGGGGGGGGGGGGGGGGTGTGGCCTGAGACAAGGCAGTTGCCAATTAGGGCTAGTTTTTATTTTTGTTATTTAATATTTATTTATTTGTTGTTGTTTTCTTTTGTTCTTGTTTAAATAAAAAAGGTCATTATTATCTGTATTGTTATAATGTTGTGTAAAGGATGCACAATGTATTGTGTTGGTTGACCAAAAATTTTCAATAAAATATTATTTAAAAAAAAAAAATGTAGAGATATGGGTTCAAAGACAAGGAAATTAGGAGAAAGGGTAAGAGGAAAAATAAATTGCGAAAAGTTACTGATCAAGGTGTTAGGATTCATAACAAAAACATAAAAAAAAGTGTACTTTACCTGAATGCTCGTAGTATACGAAATAAGGTAAATGAGTTGATGGCGCAAATCATCGTGAATGACTATGATTTAGTGGCCATTACTGAAACATGGTTAAAAGTTGGTCACGACTGGGAGTTAAATATCCAAGGGTATCAGACTATACGAAAGGATAGAATGGACGGTAAGGGCGGTGGTGTAGCTTTGTTGTTTAAGGATGGCATCCGGGCAATAGTAAGGGATGATATTGGTGCTATGGAGGACAAGGTTGAATCAATTTGGGTGGAAATCAGGAATAGTAAGGCGAAAAGGTCACTGATAGGAGTAGTCTATAGGCCACCAAATAGTAACAGGATGGTAGGGCAGGCAATAAGCAAAGAAATAACGGATGCATGTAGAAATGGTACAGCGGTTATCATGGGAGATTTTAATCTGCATATCGATTAGTTTAACAAGGTTGGTAAAGGCAGCCTTGAGGAGGAGTTTATAGAATGTGCCCGGGATAATTTCCTAGAACAGTATGTAATGGAACCTACAAGGGAACAAGCAGTCCTAGATCTGGCCCTGTGTAATGAGGCAGGATTGATTAATGATCTCATAGTTCGGGATCCTCTTGGAAGGAGCGACCACAATATGGTGGAATTTAAAATACAATTGGAGGATGACAAGGTAAAATCAAACACTAGTGTTTTGTGCTTAAACAAAGGTGATTACAATAGGATGAGAGAAGAACTAGCTAAGGTAGACTGGGAGCAAAGACTTCATGGTGAAGCAGTTGAGGAACAGTGGAGAACCTTCCGAGCGATCTTTCACAGTGTTCAGAAAAGATTCATACCGACAAAAAGGAAAGATGGTAGAAAGGGGAAAAATCGACCGTGGATATCTAAGGAGGTGAGGGAGATTATCAAATTGAAGGAAAAAACATACAAAGTGGCAAAAATTAGTGGGAGACTAGAGGACTGGGAAGTCTTTAGGGGACAACAGAAAGCTACTAAAAAAGCCATAAAGAAGAGTAAGGTAGACTATGAAAGTAAACTGGCTCAGAACATAAAAGCAGATAGTAAAAGCTTCTACAAATATATAAGACAAAAAAGAGTGGCTAAGGTAAATATTGGTCCTTTGGAAGATGAGAAGGGAGATTTTATAATAGGAGACGGGGAAATGGCTGAGGAGCTGAACAGGTTTTTTGGGTCAGTCTTCACAGTGGAGGACACAAATAACATGCCAATGACTGATGGAAATAAGGATATGATAGGTGAGGACCTTGAGATGATTGTAATCACTAAGGAGGCAGTATTGGGAAAGCTAATGGGGTTAAAGGTAGACAAGTCTCCTGGCCCTGATGGGATGCATCCCAGAGTGTTAAAAGAGATGGCTAGGGAAATTGTAAACGCACTAGTGATAATTTATCAAAATTCACTAGACTCTGGGGTGGTCCCAGAGGATTGGAAGGTAGCAAACGTGACACCACTATTTAAAAAAGGAGGTCAGCAGAAAGCGGGTAATTATAGGCCGGTAAGCTTAACTTTGGTTGTAGGGAAAATGCTGGAATCTATCATTAAGGAGGAAATAGTGGGGCACCTGGAGGGAACTTGTCCCATTGGGCAGACGCAGCATGGGTTCACAAAGGGTAGGTCGTGTCTGACTAATTTGGTAGAATTTTTTGAGGATGTTACCAGTGCAGTAGATAACGGGGAGCCAATGGATGTGGTATATCTGGATTTCCAGAAAGCTTTTGACAAGGTGCCACACAAAAGGTTGCTGCATAAACTAAAGATGCATGGCATTGAGGGTAAAGTGGTAGCATGGGTAGAGGATTGGTTAACTAACAGAAAGCAGAGAGTGGGGATAAATGGGTGTTTCTCTGGTTGGCAACCTGTAACTAGTGGGGTCCCTCAAGGATCAGTGTTGGGCCCGCAGTTGTTCACAATTTACATAGACGATTTGGAGTTGGGGACCAAGTGCAATGTGTCAAAGTTTGCAGACGACACTAAGATGAGTGGTAAAGCAAAAAGGGCAGAGGATACCGGAAGTCTGCAGAAGGATTTGGATAGGTTAAGTGAATGGGCTAGGGTCTGGCAGATGGAATTCAATGTTGCCAAGTGTGAGGCTATCCATTTTGGGAGGAATAACAGCAGAAGGGATTATTATTTAAACGGTAAGATGTTAAAACATGCTGCTGTGCAGAGGGACCTGGGTGTGCTGGTGCACAAGTCACAAAAAGTTGGTGTGCAGGTGCAACAGGTGATTAAGAAGGCTAATCGAGTTTTGTCTTTCATTGCTAGAGGGATGGAGTTCAAGACTAGGGAGGTTATGCTGCAATTGTATAGGGTGTTGGTGAGGCAGCATCTGGAGTATTGAGTTCAGTTGTGGTATCCTTACCTGAGAAAGGACATATTGGCACTGGAGGGAGTGCAGAGGAGATTCACTCGGTTGATCCCAGAGTTGAGGGGATTAGATTATGACGAGAGGTTGAGTAGACTGGGACTGTACTCACTGGAGTTTAGAAGGATGTGGGGGGATCTAATTGAAACATATAAAATTATGAAGGGAATAGATAGGATAGATGCGGGCAGGTTGTTTCCACTGGTCGGGGAAAGCAGAACTAGGGGGCATAGCCTCAAAATAAGGGGAAGTAGATTTAGGACCGAGTTTAGGAGGAACATCTTCACCCAAAGGGTTGTGAATCTCTGGAATTCCTTGCCCAGTGAAGCAGTGGAGTCTCCTTCTTTAAACGTTTTTAAGAAAAAGATAGATACCTTTCTAAAGAATAAAGGGATTCGGGGATATGGTGTAGGGGCCGGAGAGTGGAGCTGAGTCCACAAAGATCAGCCATGATCTCATTGAATGGCGGAGCAGGCTCGAGGGGCCAGATGGCCTACTCCTGTTCCTAGTTCTTATTATGTGCCTACGTGGTTATAAATATAAATGTGTCCTGAGTGCAGCTCAATGTGTGTGTGTGCGTAATATTTACATCATGTACATGGGGCTTAACTATATACAAGGGGCGATGTCAGGTGTGACATGCTAACGAGGTTGTACCATAACAAAAAGAAAAACAACGTGGAAATTTGGAGCGATCAAACGAATGCCTGTAACGAGAAAACAGAGACATGTTATAAAACAGTGGTTGCAAAAGTTCAACGTGTGAACAGTCTCATAAGTCCAGTCTAGTAGGTGGGCGACAAATTCGGGTTGACCGCCTCAAGGGTGGGTCGAGAACCACCGGCTGAGGTGCGAGCCTGGCCACGGGCGGTGACAGAAGGGGCATGGTCGACGGCAGCTCCACGAAGTCGCTATCAGGAACCAGTGGAGGACATGGCGTCTGTTTAAGGTCCTGTTGCATGCGTGGAAGTAAGCGAAGGGGTCGGCGATTGCGCCTACGCACGGATCCATCAGGCATGTGTACCAGGAACGAGCGGGGAGCCACGCGTCGGAGAACTTCGGCAGGTGCTGACCAGCCACCTTCTGGTACGTGGATGCAGACTTCGTCTCCAGGGGCCAGGGAGGGAAGATCAGTTGCCCGTATGTCATACGATGTCTTCTGGCGACCGCGTTGCAGTTGCATCCTATGCAGTACCGGAGCATGGTCTATTTTTGGTGCCAGGATGGAAGGCACAGTGGTTCTGAGGGCGCGACCCATCAGCAGCTGTGCTGGTGAGAGACCAGTGGCTAGTGGGGCCGAGCGATAGGCCAGCAGGGCGAGGCAGAAGTCCGACCCGGCAGCAGCAGCCTTGCAGAGGAGCCGCTTGGCAATGTGAACGCCCTTCTCCGCCTTTCCATTGGACTGGGGATGCAGAGGGCTGGACGTCACGTGTGTGAAGCCATACGAGGCAGCAAACAATGGACATTCATGGCTGGCAAAACAGGGCCCATTGTCCGACATGACAGTCATCGGAATGCCGTGGCGAGCAAAGGTGTCTTTGCAGGTCCTGATGACAGCAGACGACGTCAAATTGTGCAGGCGTATGACTTCAGGGTAGTTTGAGAAGTAGTCAACTATGTTGACATAGTCCCTGCCGAGCGCGTGAAACAGGTCGACACCCACCTTCGCCCAGGGGGACGTCACCAGCTCATGGGGCAGAAGCGTCTCAGGAGGTTGCGCCGGCTGAAACCTTTGGCAGGTTGTACAGTTGAGCACCATGTTGGCAATATCGTCACTGATGCCCGGCCAGTATACCGCCACTCGGGCCCTCCGTCTGCACTTCTCGACCCCCAAGTGGCCTTCGTGTAGTTGGTCGAGAACCAGTTGGCGCATGCTGTGCTGAATAACAATCCGGTCCAGCTTCAGAAGGACACCATCAATGACGGCTAGGTCGTCTCGGACATTGTAGAACTGCGGGCACTGCCCTTTGAGCCACCCTCCCGTCATGTGGCGCATCACTCGCTGCAGAAGGGGGTCGGCCGCAGTCTCTCGGCGGATACGGGCCAAACTGGAGTCGTCAGCCGGCAGATTTGCCAATGTGAAAGCCACCTGTGCCTCGACTTGACATACGAACCCCTCCGCATCTGGCGGCGTGCTCACTGCTCTGGATAGGGCATCCGCAACGATGAGGTCCTTCCCTGGACTGTAGACCAGTTGGAAGTCGTACCTCCTGAGTTTAAGTCGGATGCGCTGGAGGCGAGGGGTCATCTCGTTCAGGTCCTTGTTTATGATGCTGACCAGGGGGCGGTGGTCAATTTTGACAGTGAACCGGGGAAGACCATATACATAATCATGGAACTTGTCTAAACCGGTTAGCAAGCCCAGGCACTCTTTTTCGATCTGCGCGTAGCGCTGCTCTGTGGGGTCATGGCCCGCGACGCATAGGCAACTGGGGCCCATGATGCCGTGTCATCCCTCTGCAGGAGCACGGCTCCAATGCTGGATTGGCTGGCATCAGTTCAGATTTTGGTGGCACGAGACGTGTCAAAAAACGCCAACACTGGTGCCGTAGTGAGTTTGCGTTTGAGTTCCTCCCATTCCAGCTGGTATGTGTGTTGCCACTGGAACTCTGTGGACTTTCTGACGAGGTGGCGCAGAGTCGTCGGGTGGGAGGCAAGGTTGGGAATGAACTTCCCCAGGAAGTTGACCATGCCAAGGAAGCGTAGGACTGCTTTCTTGTCGGCCGGCTGTGGCATGGCTGTGATGGCGCTCACCTTGTCTGCATCCAGACGGACCTCTGACCGGGAGATATGGTCCCCCAGGAACTTCAACTCGGTCTGGCCAAAGGAACACTTGGCTCGGTTGAGGCGCAGGCCGTTTTCCCGTATGCGGGCAAAAACGCGTTGGAGACGATATATGTGCTCCTGCGGTGTGGTGGACCAGATGATGACGTCGTCCACATATACGCGCCCCCCCTTCGATGCCTTCCATCATCTGCTCTATGATTCTATGAAAGACCTCGGATGCCGAGATAATGCCAAATGGCATCCGGTTGTAGCAGAACCTGCCGAAAGGGGTGTTGAAAGTGCATAGCTTTCAACTGGACGGATCCAGTTGGATCTGCCAAAACCCCTTAGAAGCATCCAGTTTCGTGAATATCTTCGCCTGGGCCATTTCACTGGTGATCTCCTCCCGTTTGGGTATGGGATAATGTTCTCTCATGATATTATTATTAAGGTCTTTGGGGTCAATACAGATCCGGAGCTCGCCGGAGGGCTTCTTGACACACACCATGGAGCTGACCCATGGCGTGGGTTCCGTGACCCTGGATAGGACCCCTTGGTCCTGGAGATCCTGCAGCTGCTGCTTGAGGCGGTCTTTAAGTGGCGCAGGAACCCTGCAAGGTGCGTGAACGACCGGGATGGCGTCGGTTTGAGGCGAATTTGGTAGGTGTATGGCAGTGTTCCCATGCCCTCGAATGCCTCCTGGTTGTGGGCAAGGAGCGATTGGAGCTGTGCGTTGAACTCTGCATCCGGGAAGTCAGACGTGCCGTCTGGAGAGAGAGAGTGGACTCGTTGCACAAGGTGGAGAGCCTTGCATGCCTGTGCGCCCAGCAGAGAGTCCTTCGATGAGCCGACTATCTCGAACGAGAGTGTGGCCGTGTGTGTGTTGTGCGTCACCTGGAGCTGGCAGGATCCCATGGCCGGGATAACGTTCCCGTTGTAGTCGACCATCTTGCACCGGGATGGCCGGATTGGTGGTCTGACCTTCATGGTGTAGAAGGCTGACCATGCTATGAGGTTGGCGGAGGTGCCAGTGTCCAGGCGGAAAGTAATCGGCGGTCGGTTGACCGTCAGGGTGGCACACCATTCATCGGCCGGATTGATGGTGTTGACCCGGTTCCCATCAATGACCGCAACCCGGAAGGCGTCTTGGTCATCTGTGTCATCAGTTTGGATGTTGTGATGTGGAGGCTGAATGGTCCGCACGTGTCTGCGAGGTTGTCGGAGATGTGGAAGATCAACAGGTTGAGCCGCTCGACAGTAGGCAGCGTAGTGGCCCATCTTGCCACAGAGTAGGCATTGTCGGGTTTTTGCAGGACATTGCCCTTTTAAATGTGCAGCTCCACAGTTGCCGCACGTCGTGACGTCATGGCGTTCGTTACGCCACTGCGCATGCGCAGTTCGGTCTTGCATCGGGCGCGCCTGCGCAGCACGTCCCTCAGTGTTGCCGTAGGTTTTGGCGCGCACAAGCGCAGGAGGCCTCGAAAAGCGCGCGAAACGGCCGCCCTCGTCCGGGCCGCGGGCCGGGAGAAACTCGATTGCCTGGACGCATTCAGCCTCGTGGGTGGCCTGGCTTGCCGATTCGGTCGCGTGGGACCCCCTCCGTGCCGATTCGGTCGCCTGAAATTGGGCATAGCGGCTAGTCGCGTTCTCATGCAGGACACAGGCTTCAACTGCCGATGCTAAGGTCAGGCCTTTTATTTTTAGAAGCTGCTGGCGTAGGCCACTGGAGGCAACGCCAAAAACGATCTGGTCCTGGATCATGGACTCTGAGGTGGTGTCGGAACCGCAGGACTCTGCGAGTATGCGGAGGTGCGTTAGGAAGGACTGAAAGAGCTCGTCCTTACCTTGCAGGCGCTGCTGGAAGACATACCTCTCAAAGCTCTCCTTGACCTCAACGTTGAAGTGCTGGTCGAGCTTGAGGAGGACCGTCTTATATTTAAATTTGTCCTCGCCTTCCGCGAACACCAAGGAGTTGTATACATGAATGAACTGAATTAAATTCAATTCAGCTGCCTTGTAAAATCTGCAGTCTATCTTATTCCATCTTTGATTCCCCCTAACTGTAGGAGTTACAGCTCCTACAAGCTGTAACTTGTAGGAGTTACTACTACAAACCTAGTAGTAACTCCCTCCTCGGTCCCTATTGCGTTCCAAGAACCCTCTCCTAACCCTCGGGGTCTTATTTGCCCACACATACCCCATAATACTCCTACCTACTCTCTTGAAAAAACCCTTGGTGATCACGATGGGGAGGCACTGAAACACAAACAAAAACCTCGGAAGGACCACCATTTTGACCGACTGCACCCTACCCGCCAGCGAGAGCGGGAGCATGTCCCATCTTTTAAAATCCTCCTCCATTTGCTCCACCACCCTCGTCAAATTCAGTTCATGTAGGGCCCCCCAACTTCTGGCTATCTGGATCCCCAGATACTGAAAACTCCTCTCCGCCCTCCTCAGCGGTAGGTCCCCTATCCCTCTTTCTTTGCCCCCTGCCTGTAATACAAAAAGCTTACTCTTCCCTACATTAAGCTTGTAGCCCGAGAACTCTCCAAACTCCTTCAGAGTCTGCATGACCTCCACCATCCCCTCCATTGGGTCCGCCACGTATAGCAGCAGGTCATCCGCATATAGCGATACCCGATGCTCCTCTCTACCGCGGACTATCCCCCTCCATTTCTTAGACTCCCTAAGTGATATGGCCAAGGGTTCGATCGCCAATGCAAACAACAGGGGGGACAGGGGGCACCCCTGCCTCGTCCCTCGGTACAGCCGACAGTACTCCGCCGCCGGTTCGTCACTACACTCGCCACCGGGGCGCTGTAAAGGAGCTTAACCCATCTAATAAACCCTCCCCCGAACCCAAACCTGCGCAATACCTCCCAGAGGTATTCCCACTCTACTCGGTCAAAGGCTTTTTCCGCGTCCATAGCTGCCACTATCTCCGCCTCTCCCTCCTCCGATGTCATCATTATCACGTTTAAGAGCCGCCGCACATTGGTATTTAACTGCCTGCCCTTTACGAATCCCGTTTGGTCCTCGTGAATCACCCCCGGGACACAGTCCCCAATCCTAGTGGCCAGTACTTTCGCCAATAGCTTAGCATCCACATTGAGGAGCTAAATCGGCCTGTACGATCCACATTGCAGTGGATCCTTGTCTCGCTTTAGAATCAAGGAGATTGTCGCCTCCGACATTGTCTGGGGCAGGGTTCCCTCCTCTCTTGCCTTGTTAAAGGTCCTCACTAGTAGCGGGGCCAGCAGGTCCACATATTTTCTATAGAACTCCACCGGGAACCCTTCCGGCCCCGGGGCCTTCCCCGCCTGCATGCTCCCCAAACCCTTACTCATCTCCTCCAACCCAATTGGTGCCCCCAAACCAACAACCTCCTGCTCCTCAACCCTCGGGAGCCCTAGCTGGTCCAGGAATCTCCTCATCCCCCCTTCCCCCCCTGGGGGCTGGGATCTATACAGCTCTTCATAGAAGGCCTTGAATACCTTATTTATTTTCGTTGCACTTCGAACCGTGGCTCCCCTTCCATCTTTGATTCCCCCTATTTCCCTCGCTGCCGCCCTCTTACGGAGCTGGTGTGCCAGCATCCGACTAGCCTTTTCCCCGTACTCGTAGGTTGTCCCCTGCGCCTTCCTCCACTGTGCCTCCCTCCGCCTTGCCCGTGGTCAGCAGGTCAAACTCCGTCTGGAGCCGTCGCCTTTTCCCAAGTAATCTTTCCTCCGGGGCCTCTGCGTATCTCCTGTCCACTCGCAAGATCTCCCCACTAACCTCTCCCTTTCCATTCCCTCTGTCTTCTCCCTATGAGCCCTGATGGAGATCAGCTCTCCCCTGATCACCGCCTTCAACGCCTCCCATACCACCCCCGCTCGCACCTCCCCCTTGTCATTGGCCTCCAAGTACCTTTCAATACACCCCCTCACCTTCCCACACACCACCTCATCAGCCAGCAGTCCCACATCCAGCCGCCACAGCGGGCGTTGGTCCCTCTCCTCTCCCAGCTCCAGTTTCACCCTGTCGCACCATCAATATGACGCGAGGCAGGTTGAGGTAATGTCAATTGAAGGCTTTATTAAGCAGAACTTTATCCCCAGCAGCGTGGTTACAGAATGCAACTGCTGAGGGAAATGGAGGGAAAAACTGGGTTCTTATACCGGCATTTCTGGGTGGAGTCCAGTAGGTGGCAGATCCTATCAGGACCTGGCATCCCTCCACCAATAGCCTGTCGACACATGGTGTACAGTATTACCCCTAATACATACCACCACATTCACCCCTTGTTGAAAAAAAACCCGGCGGGATGGCGGTTCGCATGGTGGTAGGGGTTTACAGAGTTGGTACTGTGCCGTAACTTTGAACAAAACACAAAATTATCGCTTCAACTGGGCCAACGGGCCAAACAGGGCCGGCATGATGCCATAACTATAACAAGACACAATAACTGAAAACGTTGAGAGTTAAAGTGATTCGATGAGCCAGATGGGCGCCCTGGTCGTCCTTTCTGATCGTCTCGGGTGTGGTGGTGATGGCGCTGGCTCGGGTCCCGTCGACTCTGGGAGCATAGCGCTGTCCCCTGTGTCCTTACTCCTGAGCGGGTCTGGGAGGAGAACCGAACCCCCCGGGAAGGGGGTGGCTGCGGGATGAACCGGCGGGAGTGAGGAGGTGGTGATTGGCATTGGGGGCGTGTGGGTAGCTCCGGCGGGCGCCAGATCTCGCAGGGAGACCGTGTCCTGTCGTCCATCGGGGTACTCCACATAGGCGTATTGCGGATTGGCGTGAAGGAGATGCACCCGTTCCACCAACGGATCTGACTTGTGCGCCCGCACATGTTTCCGGAGCAGAATGGGTCCCGGAGCTGCTAGCCAGGTCGGAAGTGGTGTTCCAGAGGAGGACTTCCTAGGAAAGAGGAGGAGGCGCTCGTGAGGCGTTTGATTCGTGGTTGTGCACAGCAGGGACCGGATAGAGTGAAGGGCATCCGGGAGTACTTCCTGCCAGCGGGAAATTGGGAGGCTCCTAGACCGGAGGGCCAGCAGGACGGCCTTCCAGACTGTTCCATCTCCCTTTCTACCTGCCCGTTCCCCCGGGGGTTGTAACTGGTCGTCCTGCTCGAGGCTATGCCCTTGCTGAGCAGGAATTGACGCAGTTCGTCACTCATAAAGGAGGACCCCCTGTCGCTATGGATATAGTTGGGGAAACCGAACAGTGTAAAAATGGTACTGAGGGCTTTAATGACCGTGGACGCTGTCATGTCGGGGCAGGGGATGGCGAAAGGGAAATGGGAGTATTCGTCAACGACGTTCAGGAAGTACGCGTTGCGATCGGTGGAGGGGAGGGGGCCTTTGAAATCCAAACTGAGGCGTTCAAAGGGTCGAGAGGCCTTAACCAGGTGCGCTCTATCTGGCCTGAAAAAGTGCGGTTTGCACTCAGCGCAGATCTGGCAGTTTCTGGTGACTGTTCGGACGTCCTCGACGGAGTACGGGAGGTTGCGGGCCTTAAGGAAGTGGTAGAAACGAGTGACCCCCGGGTGGCAGAGGTCCTCGTGGAGGGCTTGTAGATGGTCCACTTGTACATTGGCACATGTGCCGCGAGATAGGGCATCGGACGGCTCGTTCAGCTTTCCGGGACGATACAAGATCTCATAATTGAAGGTGGAGAGTTCGATCCTCCACCGCAAGATCTTGTCATTCTTGATCTTGCCCCGCTGTGCATTATCGAACATGAAGGCAACCGACCATTGGTCAGTGAGGAGAGTGAATCTCCTGCCGGCTAGGTAATGCCTCCAATGTCGCACAGCTTCCACTATTGCTTGTGCCTCCTTTTCCACTGAGGAGTGGCGGATTTCTGAAGCATGGAGGGTTCGGGAGAAGAAGGCCACGGGTCTGCCTGCTTGGTTGAGGGTGGCCGCCAGAGCTACATCCGATGCGTCGCTCTCGACCTGGAAGGGGAGGGACTCGTCGATGGCGCGCATCGTGGCCTTTGCGATATCCGTTTTGATGCGGCTAAAGGCCTGGCATGCCTCTGTCGTCAGGGGAAAAGTAGTGGACTGGATTAGTGCACGGGCCTTGTCTGCATACTGGGGGACCCACTGGGCGTAATAAAAAAAGAAGCCCAGGCAATGTTTCAGGGCTTTGGCACAGTGGGGGAGAGGGAACTCCATGAGGGGGCGCATGCGTTCAGGGTCGGGGCCTATCACTCCATTACGCACTATGTAGCCCAGGATGGCTAGACGATCGGTGCGGAACACGCATTTTTCTTTGTTGTAAGTGAGGTTCAGGGCGTGAGCGGTCTGGAGGAATTTTTGGAGGATGGTGTCATGGTCCTGCTGGTCGTGGCCGCAGATGGTGACGTTGTCGAGATACGGGAACGTGGCCCGTAACCCGTGCTGGTCAACCATTCGGTCCATCTCTCGTTGGAAGACCGAGACTCCGTTCGTGACGCCGAATGGAACCCTTAAAAAGTGGTATAACCGCCCGTCTGCTTCGAAGGCAGTATAGTTGCGGTCACCGGGACGGATGGGGAGCTGGCGGTAGGCGGACTTGAGGTCCGCGGTGGAAAAGACCTTGTACTGTGCAATCCGATTGACCATGTCGGATATGCAGGGAAGAGGGTACGCATCTAGCTGAGTGTACCTGTTGATGGTCTGACTATAGTCGATGACCATCCTCTGTTTCTCCCCGGTCTTAACAACTACCACCTGGGCTCTCCAGGGACTGTTGCTAGCCTGGATGATGCCTTCCTTCAGCAGCCTCTGGACTTCGGACCGGATAAATGCTCGGTCCTGGACGCTGTACCGTCTGCTCCTTGTGGCGACGGGTTTGCAATCCGGGGTGAGGTTCGCAAACAAAGAAGGCGGTTCAACCTTGAGGGTCGCGAGGCCGCAGACAGTCAGTGGGGGTATAGGGCCGCCAAATTTAAATGTTAAACTCTGGAGGTTGCATTGGAAGTCCAACCCTAGGAGTGTGGGCGCACAGAGATGGGGGAGGACATACAGCCGGTAATTTCGGAACTCCCTCCCCTGCGCCATTAGGTTAGCGATGCAGAACCCCGTGATCTGAACGGAGTGGGATCCCGCCGCCAGGAAAATTTTCTGGGTGCTTGGCCAAATTACGAGGGAACAGCGCCTTACCGTGTCCGGATGAATGAAGCTCTCCGTGCTCCCAGAGTCGATAAGACACGGCGTCTCGTAACCATTCACTAGGACTGTAGTGGTTGCAGTCTGGAGCGTCTGGAGTCGCGACTGGTCGAGGGTCGTCGAAGCCAGACGTGGTTGTTGAAGTTGAGCATTGTAATCGGCAGTATGTGGCCGTCTGTGTCGGGGTCCTTCAGCCAAGATGGCGGCGTCCACGGATCGAGCGCGGTCGGGGGTGGACAAAATGGCAGCGCCCATCTCTCCCTCGTGGCGTCCGGGGTCCAAAATGGCGGCGTCCGTTGGTCAAACGTGGATCGCTGGGGGGGCTGGGTCTGTGGTCCCGTTTCTTCCCCGGAGATAGCGGTGACCTCGCGGGACTTGCACACCGTCGCGTAGTGGCCCTTCTTTCCGCAGCTTTTGCAGGTAGCCGCGCGGGCCGGGCATCGCTGCCGAGGGTGTTTCGTCTGGCCGCAAAAATAGCAGCGGGGCCCCCCCCGGTTGGTCTGGTGTTTTGGCCGCGCAGATTTGCAGGGGTGGGGGGGTGTCGGAGAGTCGACCGCAGCGGGGATCCACGGAGCCCAAGGGGCTGTAGTGCGGTCGGGGGCGTAGGCGCGGGCGTTACGCGAGGCCACATCGAGGGATGCCGCCAGGGCCCGAGCCTCTGTGAGTCCCAGAGATTCTTTCTCCAGAAGCCTCTGGCGGATCTGGGAAGAGGCCAAACCTGCCACATACGCATCGCGGACCAGGAGCTCTGTGTGTTCACTCGCTGTTACCGCCGGGCAGTTGCAGTTTCGACCCAGGACCTGCAGGGCGTTATAAAACTCGTCCAGCAATTCCCCCGGAAATTGCCGTCATGTGGCGAGCTGGTAGCGAGCAAAAACCTGGTTGGCGGGCCGGATGTAGATATCCTTCAGCGCGGCGATGGCACCGGTGAAACCGTCCTTGTCCTCGATAAGGGGGTAGACGTCAGGACTCACCCTGGAATAGAGGACCTGCATCTTTTGTTCGTCAGTCGGTGTGCCGGGGGCCATTCGGAGGTAGCCCTCAAAGCATGCCATCCAGTGTTTGAAGATAGAGGCCGAGTTAGCTGCTTGGGGTGCGATGCGCAGGCACTCCGGGGTGATTCGGAGCTCCATGTTCCCACGTTGTTTTCTTCAATTTAAATTCTGCTTAATAAATTGTAGCACCGTCAATATGATGCGAGGCAGGTTGAGGTAATGTCAATTGAAGGCTTTATTAAGCAGAACTTTATCCCCAGCAGCGTGGTTACAGAATGCAACTGCTGAGGGAAATGGAGGGAAAAACTGGGTTCTTATACCGGCATTTCTGGGTGGAGTCCAGTAGGTGGCAGATCCTATCAGGACCTGGCATCCCTCCACCAATAGCCTGTCGACACGTGGTGTACCGTATTACCCCTAATACATACCACCACACACCCAGTGCGGGGCATGGTCCGAAACGCCTATGGCCGAATACTCCGTCCCCTCCACTCTCGGGATGGGCAGGCCAGAACAAAGAAATCTATCCGGGAGTTAGCCTTATGTACGTGGGAGAAAAAAGAAAATTCCCTGGCCTGCGGTCTTGCAAACCTCCATGGGTCCACTCCCCCCATCTGATCCATAAAACCCCTGAGCACCTTGGCCGCCGCCGGCCTCCTTCCCGTCCTTGATCTGGAGCGGTCCAGTGCTGGATCCAGCACCGTATTGAAGTCCCCTCCCATTATCAGTCCTCCTACCTCCAGGTCCGGAATGCGCCCCAACATGCACTTCATAAATCCAGCATCATCCCAGTTCGGGGTGTATACACCACCCACGTCCCTTGCAACCTACCACTCACCATCACATATCTCCCTCCATTATCCGCTACGATAGTCTTGGCCTCAAATGACACATGCTTTCCCACCAGAATTGCCACCCCTCTGTTTTTCGCATCCAATCCCGAGTGGAATACCTGTCCTACCCATCCCTTTCTTAACCTGACCTGGTCCGCCACCTTCAGGTGTGTCTCTTGGAGCATAGCCACGTCTGCCTTCAGTCCCTTCAAGTGCGCGAACACTCGAGCCTGCTTCACCGGCCCATTCAGGCCCCTCACGTTCCACGTTATCAGCCGGATTGGAGGGGCTCTCACCCCCCGCCACACCCCGCCGACTAGCCATCTCCTTTTCTGGGCCAGTCCCTTGTCCGCGTCTCCCTCACTCTCCAGTCCCCCGGCCGGGGGACCCCCGTCCCAGCCACCTCTTCTGTGTCCCGTTCTCTTTCGGCCAGTGCAGCAGCAACCCTTTCCCCCCCCTTCCCCCCCTCCCTCCTCTCCCCCATATCCCTCCCGTAAGTCAGCTGACACCTGCTGACCCTGGCTTCCCCCGCCATCCCTTTGACCCCCCCCGTGTGGGAATCTCCCAATCAATGTACATTCCTTTGTTCCCCTTCCCGCCTTTCTTGCCGCGCGCGGGAAAGAAAACCCCGCGCTTTCCAAAGACTGCCCCGCCCCCCATGGCGCAGCTCCTGTCGTGGCCTTGTCCCTCTCCCCCAGCCCATATAGCATTTCCTGCGTGTGGTTGACCCCCTATGTACAACAACCATCATACTTCAACCCTCAAACTCCCACACAAACCCTCAATTAGAGTCCAATTTTTCAGTTAGTATAAAGGTCCACGCCTCTTTGGGCGTTTCGAAGTAGTGGTGTTGGCCATTATGTGTAACCCACAGTCGCGCTGGCTGCAACATTCCAAATTTCACTCCTTTCCGATGCAGCACCGCTTTGGCCCGGTTGAAACCCGCTCTCCGCTTAGCGACCTCCGCGCTCCAGTCCGGGTATATTCTGATCTCCGCATTGTCCCACTTGCTGCTCTGTTCCTTCTTGGCCCATTTCAGGACCCTCTCTCTGTCCGTAAACCGGTGAAATCTCGCCACCATCGCCCTTGGCGGCTCATTTGCCTGGGGCTTCCTCGCTAGCACTCGGTGCGCCCCATCCAGCTCCAGCAATCTCGGGGGGGCCGCCGCACCCATCAGCGTCCCGATCATTGTGCCCGCATATGCCGCGGCATCGGCCCCCTCCACTCCTTCTGGGAGACCCAGGATCCTCAAATTGTTTCTCCTTGACCTGTTCTCCAGGTCTTCGAGTCTTCCCGCCCACGCCTTGTGCAGCGCCTCGTGCCGCTCCACTCTCTCCGCCAGGCCCAAGAGCTCGTCGTCGTTCTCACTCACTTTTTCCTGGATCTTCACCTCTTGGGCTTTCTGGGTTGCTCCAAGTCTTTCAATCATTGCCAGTATAGGCGCCACCATCTCCTTGCGCAGCTCCTCGAAGCAGCGCTTGATGAACTCCTGCATCTCCTCTTTGTCTGCGGGCGCCGCCATTTTGCTTTTTTTTTCTTTCTTCTCCCGCTGCTTTTTTCGCCGATCCATGCAGGTTAGTAGGGGACCTTTCTCCTTCCTTCCCCACGGGTTGGTTATTTAAAAAGTGCCGTTGGGGCTCCGTTAGCGGGCCCAAAAGTCCGTCTTCGCGGGAGCTGCCGAATCGGGCGGCTTAGCTCCGCATCGCCGCAACCCGGAAGTCCCGCACCCCACTGTTATACAGTGCCGTCATCACTAGGCCGAAGGCCTCCTCGCCAGCTCCACTGTTATGTCCTGGTAAATACGTACACCAGCTCCAGCCCACTGCACCTCCCACTTCTGCTTCGCCCAATTCAGGACCTTCTCCTTCACGTGGTACCTGCGGAAGCACTGAGGTGAGCTGATCGCTGTGCTGCAACATGGCTTCCTCCACTCCCTTCATTTTCTCACCCTGCTCCCGCACCCCGGCCGATGCCATTGACACAGCCTCCTTCACCGGAGCAATCGCCTCCTCCACCAACACCTTCAACCATCATCTCCTTCCTCATCACCCCCATGTGCTTTGCGAACTGCTTCTCCAGTTCCGAAGCCATCACCTCGGTCATCTTTTCTTTTTTTTCCTAAAATTTAGAGGACATAATTCTTTTTTTTTTTACAATTGAGGGGAAATTTAGCGTGGCCAATCCACCTACTCTGCACATCTTTGGGTTGTGGGGGTGAAACCCACGCAAACATGGGGAGAATGTGCAAACTCCACACGGACAGTGACCCAGAGCCGGGATCGATCCTGGGACCTCGACGCCCTGAGACTGCTGTGCTCCCACTGTCGGTCATCTTTTCTGCCGTAAGCAGTGCGGCCCCGCCCAGCGACCCAGCCTCCGCCATCTTGCCAGCTACCAGGCTGGCCCTTTCACTCGACGTCGAACCCTCACTCCCTCCCTTCTTCACGGCGGCTTTCCTCTGGGTTTTCGACAGCTCCCTCCTTCCTTATGCCATCCTGCACTCGATTGTCAAAACATTGCCCCTGAGACCGGGCATTAAACTCCAGAAGAACAAGCCTTGAGCAGGAGCCACTCAACGTGTGACCTCCCCCTACAGACGGGCCTTGTATCCGTGAAGGGAACATGTTGGCGATGTGCTGTACCTGCTTTACATTGATACCTATGGCCGTTTGTTCTTTTTCCTGGTTTTGCTGCAACGTTTGTAAAAAATTTTACATTTCAATAAAAATATATTAAAAAAAACAGAGGGAGATACCTGGCAGATGAACAAATTAAAGCTCACATTTTCCATAGGGTCATTTCAGTGTCATCCACCTTGTAATCAGCACATCAGACGCTCTCCTATGGATGGAACATAGAACATACAGTGCAGAAGGAAGCCATTCGGCCCATCGAGTCTGTACCGACCCACTTAAGCCCCCAGTTCCACCCTATCCCCGTAACCCAATAACCCCTCCTAACCATTTCGGTCACAAAGGGCAATTTATCATGGCCAATCCACCTAACCTGCACATCTTTGGACTGTGGGAGGAAACTGGAGCACCCGGAGGAAACCCACGCAGACACGGGGAGAACGTGCAGACTCCACACAGTCAGTGACCCAGCAGGGAATCGAACCTGGGACCCTGGTGCTGTGAAGCCACAGTGCTATCGACTTGTGCTACCGTGCTGCCCCAAGTGATTGATCTCCCATTGTCACGGAAAAAGGGGATAGGATTAAGGAACGTGAGCCTCAAATCCCTGTACAAATCCCAGGAGCTGACATAATACTTTTGAAGCCAGTTCTGGTTCAAGGTCACAGACCTGACAAGTTGCCAGGATTTAATGCAGACAGCTGAAGTGGGCTTGGTGACGGCCAGGCCTGCATAATCATGAGGGAGACGACATGTTCTATTCCTGCCAACAGGAAAACTGACCCCCCCCCCGTTACGTCAGACCCAGGAAAGGGTCAATAAGGGAAACCCACCCTCTGGCTAATAAGGCTCTTTATTGAGCCACTTCAATCCCTGAGGCCACCGGGATTTTGTGGCAGCTCGGGATTGTCCTAAACTTGCGTGGGCTTTCCCTGTCTCCTGAAGGCCGCCCACAAGCCCTGGCGTGCTTTCCAGCACACCCTCAGGGGTATCCCTTTTTCAAAGCGCTTAATGTCTGATTGAGGGGCGTGGCATCGGGAAGGGGCAGCCAACAAGAACATCTGACCGCTTCTCCCATCTCCAGCGAGCCCTCCGTGTGCCCAACCCTCCCCCCCTCCATCTCTCACCTCTCTCCAGGAATCCCATGTTGATCTCCAGGGAAGGCCTTGCTGCAGTACCGGCAGCAGCCAGAGCTTCTGGTGGCGCTGCCTGCAATAGAGAGCTATCAGCACCTGATTCTAAATGTCTAGGATGCTAAATCCTGGGAAAGGCCCAACGCTGATCAGTTAAGTGCCAGACAAGCACTTAATTTCCTAGAATCATGGAATTTACAGTGCAGAAGGAGGCCATTCGGCCCATCAAGTCTGCACCGGCTCTTGGAAAGAGCACCCTACCCAAGCTCACACCTCCATCCTATCCCCATAACTCAGCAACCCCACCTAACCTTTTTTTTTTGGCCACTAAGGGCAATTTAGCATGACCAATCCACCTAACCTGCTCATCTTTGGACTGTGGGAGGAAACTGCGGGTTTCGCACTGGTTCTCCAGCTGGCAGAGACAACCACACAGGAACTAAATCCAGCCCATCAACTCAATTTGTCTCCCCATAGAGATGCTGCCTGACCGGCTGAGTATTTCCAGCATGTTCTGTTTTTATTTCAACTTTCCAGCACCTGCAGTATTTTGCAACAAAAATGAAATTTGTCTCAATCACCCACCGTAGCTAAATCTGACAATTTGAGTAAATATCCCCGAGACCTCTGGCAGAATTAGGTCTCACTGGCAGGGGCTGGCACACGTGCCTGATATTCATGTGTGCCCAATTTGATGGGGTTCGTTGGGAAGGGAATCAAACAGGCAATGCTGCAAACATGGCAGATTTACTTCTGAATTTCTTCAGTGTGGGAACAATAGCGAGAAGGGCAGGTCAGTAATGAGTGCTGTCTACCTGCCTACCTCCCACACACAATCCCGGGCCACAGAAGCCCTCCCACTTAGTCAGATTTTCTGCACCATTCCGCCTTTGGGTCATTTTCCCGGAGGAGGAATGGGGGCTGAAAGGGTTAGCCGCCATCTTGGCGCTGGGTGGCCAATGTCCCATTGAGGTCAATCGTCAAGGGTTTGTTTTTCCAGTCAAGTCTGTGAGCTTTCCTGAGACGTCAGGGACTCGGCCATCTCCCTGGGGCAAATCTCCTGGTGGCAAATCAAGGAACTCGTGCTTCACTCAGGCTTTGAGGCCGCCCTCTCTCACTCTGGCCTAAACTGCAGACGACTGATTCTGTGAACTGGAGGGCATTCTGTTGGCCCCCGAGCTTCAAACGTCCACGCAGCAACCCATCCTTTGACCAACTGGGGGCAAACACTCCTGGGTGACTGATTTCCACGCAGTGCATCTGACCCGGATCAAAACCCAATATCCCACCCCAAGTTCATGAGTCCAGATGTCTGTCCCCACAGTCAGAGTGCTAGTGACATGCCCTTAAGATATGAAAGTAATCATAAACTATGTAAACAAAACTTTATTAAGTTTTGATTATTTAAAAATGAACTTTGCTGAACCAAAAATGGCTGCCACAAATCACCTGATATCTGGAATTGTAAAGTGACCACAAAGGCATTATAAAGGTTGCACCGGGGTGGCATGCGGTGCAGTGGTTAGCACTGGGACTGCAGCGGTGAGGACCCAGGTTCGAATCCCGGCCCTGGGTCACTGTCCGTGTAGAGTTTGCACATTTTCCCCATGTCTGCATGGATTTCACCCCCACAACCCAAAGATGTGCAGGTTCGGTGGATTGGCCACGCTAAATTGACCCTGAATTGGGAAAAAATAATAATTGGGTACTCTAAATTTATTTTTAAAATATAATGGTTGCACAGGAGACATGCCCTGACATGTTGATCATGGAATCTCACACCTGGGACTGTCTAGTTCCAGTTATAAAAGGATGTATTGAAAGGAAATGGATGTCATTTTATAAGCTTATGCCACTAGTGGAGACTGAAGGCCCGCAAGACAAGAGCCACCTGGAACAGTGTCATCAATATGGATAATGACTCTTTCAGAGGCTAATGACTGAAACATTATAAGCCATAGAACAAAAGTTAGATTCAGACACCAGATAAACATCCCTTTATGTGATCATTGTGGAGATAGGACATCACATGACTCAAGTCAACATTTTGAACACTCTGTATAGAGTTGAGAGATTGGAGAAGCAAAGCAGTCTGCTGATTCATCTCCAAGCTGACTAGGCTGCCCTCCTCGAAGCCTGTTTATCTGGAAGCCACTGACCACTGCCTGGCAAGCAGGCCGCCCATCTCTGATTATTAACCCATCTCACTGTGTCATCATCACCGTTAAAGGAATTCTGCACTACTTTTGAAAAAAAATTTAGAGTAACCAATTATTTTTTCTTTTCCGATTATGGGGCAATTTGGCATGGCCAATCTACCTACTCTGCACATTTTTGTTTTGGGTTTGTGGGGGCGAGACCGACACACACATGGGGAGAATGTGCAAACTTCACACGGACAGTGACCCACGGCCAGGATCGAACCCGGGTCCTTGGCTCCATGAGGCAACAGTGCTAACCACTGTGCCACCGTGCCACCCATGGAATTCTGCGCTACTACCTTAAGTCAGAAACCTGCCTGAACTGGAGCCTTTCTGCAAAGGAATCCCTTCTAGATTTGGACTTTCTGGACTCTGCCAATCACATGAACTGATATTAATTTCTGTGATTCTTTTTTGCTGTAGCACGGTAGCATTGTGGATAGCACAATTGCTTCACAGCTCCAGGGTCCTAGGTTCGATTCCGGCTTGGGTCACTGTCTGTGCGGAGTCTGCACAACCTCCCCGTGTGTGCGTGGGTTTCCTCCGGGTGCTCCGGTTTCCTCCCACAGTAAAAAGATGTGCAAGTTAGGTGGATTGGCCATGCTAAATTCCCCCTTAATTGGAAAATGAAAATTGGGTACTCTAAATTTATTTAAGAAAATAAATAGTATAGTCCTCTGTTAGGTGCAGCCATGGTTCCTGTTGGATGGTCTTTCCTTCTAACCTTTTGCTTGCTCATCATACCTGGCATTTTCCTTCCTGACGCCCAGGAAATGGAGCTGGCAATAGAAGGTTGTGTACATTTGGGTCTTTTACAAACTCAAGAGTTTAAAAAAGGTTTCTCTAAGAAATTGCGGGAGGGAAGGGGGGAGGGGGGGGCAAGTGGCAGTGTTCTGGTTTCCGAGCCTGCTTACATCTTCTAGTGCTGGAGACTGGTGCCATGACATTGGATTGACGACCTCACATCATCAGCGCACCGGATCTTACATTCGTACAAGGGGTGGCGTAGAGGGCTGGTGGGGCTGGAGGGTCGGTGGGGGTGGGCCACCTGATTTGTGGTTGTAAAATTGAGCAACCCACCCCCCCCCCCCCACCAAATTTCCCGGCCCCTGAAACTCAGCTTCGTCGCAAAGGGCTACTGCCACAGGTCAGAAATTCTTCCTGATTGTTCGAAAGGACATCAGATGAAGCACACCTTTTACCTAATGGACGCGCAACAGGAGATTTGAAAACACCATGTATGAAGTGAGAAAGAGGTTATTGCCCATTCCTTTCCTGGATTACACTGGATGAAACAAAAAGAAATATAATGATATATTTCTGGCCTCCACTACACACTCCGGGGTCCTGTAATGCTGCTCAGTCAGGGAAGAGCACATGAAATAGGAACAGGAATAGACCATATTGTCAAGATACTAGAGCAAAGGGCAGCAAGTGGCACAGTGGTTAGCACTGGGACTGCGGCGCTGAGGACCCCGGTTCAATCCCGGCCCTGGGTCACTGTCTGTGTGGGGTTTGCACATTCTCCCCGTGTCTGCGTGGGTTTCGTCCCCACAACCCAAAGATGTGCAGGCCAGGTGGATTGGCCACGCTAAATTGCCCCTTAATTGGAAAAAAAATAACAATTGGGTACTCAAAAGCTTTAAAAAAAGATACTGGATTAAAAGGCAGACTCAAAAATTGAGTAAAATCAAGATTGCAAATAAAATTGGGATAAAGAATTGGATTAAAGGGACGCAATAAAAGTACAGCTGTCTGAAGGGGTGTTCTGGATATGCAAATTAGCGTGAATTAGGAAAACAAGTGACCAGGGGTTGGACAATGTATTGAAATAGGCGTTAGAACTGTAGAAGAGGTGAGTTCAATTTGGAGACATAAGAAAATAATTTGTACCAATACTCGAAAGGCTTGGTCCAAGGTGTTATCGAGATAGCAGAACATCAAAAGGAAGAAATTATCCATAGGATTGGAGAGTGGGAGGAACAGCTAGCAAACAGGACTCTCTCCAGAAAGCACAGAACTCCAGTCTCATTGGCTTTGAGATGCCTCAGAGAAAAACTACGTTGAATGGAAGAAAGACTCTCCCAAACTTAAAGATAATTAGTCGGAGGTAACTATATGCTGGATTTGGCTCATCCAGTTATATAATACTGGATGTTGTTTGGAAAAGGGGAATTTCTCAGAGTTTGCTGAAACATAGATAGTTGGGAACAAGGGTTAGCTTCATGGGATACTGTGCGTGTATTGTCATTATTGTAGTTAGGTGTGCAGTTGTAGTGTATTATAGTCTTTCTTGTGTGGCACGGCATGGTGGCATAGTGGTTGGCACTGCTGTCTCACAGCGCCAGGAACCCGGGTTCGATTAAGATCTTGGGTGACTGTCGGTGTGGAATTTGCACGTTCTCCCCGTGTCTGCATGGGTTTCCTCTGGTTTCCTCCCACAGTCCAAAGATGTGCAGGTTAGGTGGATTGGCCATGATAAATTGCTCCATAATTTCCTAAAGGTTATGTGGGGTTTGGATTGGATTGGATTGGATTATCGTCACGTGTACCGAGGTACAGTGAAAAGTATTTTTCTGCGAGCAGCTCAACAGATCATTAAATACATGGGAAGAAAAGGGAATAAAAGAAAATACATAATAGGGCAACACAACATATACAATGTGACTACATAAGCTCTGGCATCGGATGAAGCATACAGGGTGTTGTGTTAATGAGGTCAGTCCATAAGAGAGTCATTTAAGAGTCTGGTAACAGTGGGGAAGAAGCTGTTTTTGAGTCTGTTTGTGCGTGTTCTCAGACTTCTGTATCTCCTGCCCGATAGAAGAAGCTGGAAGAGTGAGTAAGCCGGCTGGGAGGGATCTTTGATTATGCTGCCCGCTTTCCCCAGGCAGCGGGAGGTGTAGATGGATTCAATGGATGGGAGGCAGGTTCGTGTGATGGACTGGCCGGTGTTCACGACTCTCTGAAGTGGGATAGGGGATAGTGAGCCTAGGTAGGGTGCTCTTTCGGGTGATCGGTGTGGACTTGATGGACCGAATGGCCTCTTTCTGCACTGTAATGATTCTATGATTCTATTCTATGATTTCAATTGATTACAACAAGACTGGACTGGTCCTCATTAGTCTGCACATCTTTCCTCACAATAAACTAAATTGAAAAAATACACCACTACGAACCCGTGTTCCAAGTTACTCTTCTGGATTTTGGGATACCCTGGCATCTGACATCAGTGGGGTCCTTAACAAAATGGCCGATCGAACCCGCACCATCATTCAATACAATCATGGCCAATCCCGGGCTTCACTTTCCTGCCCGCTCCCCACACCCTTTGATTCCCTGAGAAACCAAATGCATGTCCATCCCAGCCTTAAAGGCCTCAGGTGAACCAGTGGGCGTTGCCTCGACCCTCTCTGGGCAATGGCAAGAATGTGGGCGAGAAACATGTGGCCAGGCCATCCCTCCATCATCCGGCCAAAATCACTGAAGATACAATTACTGAGGTAGGTTCTGGGGTAGAAGTAATGTAGAGGGGACTTTACGCTGCATTTAACATGCAAGGGAAACCTATTGGGCGGGATTCTCCGTTGGCCGACACCGAAATTGGGAACGACGATCAGGCAGAGAATGGCTCGTCACGCCGAAATCGAGGCAGGCACTGGTTGGTGCCAGGTCGTGATGCTCCGCCCCCTCTGAATATTCTTCATTGAGGCGCGCAGGCGCAGCCCCGTTGGAATGTCCTTGGCCGGCCCATCTGTGATGCTCCGCATCCGATTGGTGCGTTGGGGGGGGGGGGGGGGGTGTAGGTGTACGTGCAGCCGCAGCTTGTCAGCCCTGTGCAGCACGGGACCCAACGATTCTCCAAGCGTTTTCCGCGTGTTCTGCGGGTGTTTCACGCAGCACCGGTGCTTACCTCTCACCGGTAGTGGGATTGGTGAGGATTTTGCGCCGATTTCCCCGTCGCGATACACCGCGCATCCTCCGTTGGCGCTCAGCCTCAGGAACGGAAAATCCAGCCCATTGTTTTTGAGGTTACACCTCTTTTGATGACCGTGTAATGTCCCAGATAAAAATGATGATAAAGTACCCAAAATAATTGTAGGGGTGACCACTGTTATTCAGTCTGCTCAGAACATTAAGGATTTAACACAGCACAGTTTGTATCATTAGGAAGCTGCTTTTATTTAAACATATCCACAACATACCAGGAGAATAGAATTACCAACGCAATTGTCACAAATTTAACAATCACTTCGGGATTATGACTTGACAGCTTATTTTTAAAGGTTGGTTCACTTTCTTTACACTAAGCACAATAAATATTTTCCCTGTTTGAGCTTCAGCTGGTTGATAGTTGAGTGTCTATCGCCTCTGGCACAACCAAATGTTTGACAAACTTGAATCTCATTCTATTATCTGTACTTCCAGCTCAAAGACTTGCCTTAGTTGCTGCCAGTTATTGCATGGCTCCTGCGGTTCCTTTGTCCCTCAGTTTAAAAAAAAAACAAATTAAAAAAAAAATTTAGAGTACCCAATTCATTTTTTTTCCAATTAAGGGGCAATTTAGCATGGCCAATTCACCTAGCCTGCACATTTTTGGGTTGTGGGGGCGAAACCCACGCAAACACGGGGAGAATGTGCAAACTCCACACGGACAGTGACCCAGAGCCGGGATCGAACCTGGGACCTCGGCGCCGTGAGGCATCAGGGTTAACCCACTGCGCCACCGTGCTGCCCCCCCTTTGTCCCTCAGTTAATAATCATTTGAAATTGAAATGTACTTGAGGCATCTCCTGTCTTAATGTTATGTCTTGTAGAATCATATCATTTCATAGCTCAGATGGAGGACATTATGCTCATGATACCTCTTGGAAAAATCTATCCATTTAGTCCTCTTTCCTTTCCCCTTTGTACATTTACCTACTTTTTAAAAAAAAGTCAATGATGGATTCTGCTTTAACCATCATTTCTTGTGGAGTCTTGCCCTAACAACCTCCTTGCTTTATTTTCTGTCTCAGATGGGTTTTTTTGCATTCATTCACCGGATGTTGCTAGCTATCATTGCCCTTGATCCGAGTCAACCACATTGCTGTGGGTCTGGAGTCACATGGAGACCAGACCAGGTAAGGACAGACGATTTCCTTCCCTAAAGGAAGCGAGAGAAACAGATGTTTTTTTATGACAATTGACAATGGTTTCGTGGTCATCATTAGGCTTTTAATTCCAGATTTCTATTGAATTCAAATTCCATCGTCTGCAGCGATGGGATTCGAACACTGGTCCCAAGAACATTACCCTGGGCCTCTGGATTACTAGTGACATTACACCAGCACCTCCCCTGGATTACCCTGCTTGGCCAGAATGAAAACAGGTACAGTTTGGTTGGACTTTTCTTAGAACATTAGCCTCTCATCTCCAATATCATCACAGTGAGCCGTCTTCAATACCCCCTTCACAACTTTGACATCTTTCTTAATGCTGGGTCCTGAAACTGGACTTACTATTCCAAGTGCACCCCAAGCAACACTTTGTGTAATTTTAGCTCTACTTTGCATTTGCACTTTGCGTTCCAACTTATAACATTGAATATCCCGGGCTTTACCTATTTCTTTATAAGCTTGTTTTAAGCGTCATAAGTTCTATCTCGGTAATCTCCTTCATCCCCACCGATATATTTGTGCTCGTCCGGTTCTGGTCTCCTGAACATCCCTGATTCTACCATTGGTGGTCACGCCTTCAGCTGGCTGGGCCCTAAGCTCTGGAACACCCTCCCTATCCAACTCTGTCTCTCTATCTCATTTCCTTCTTTAAGATGTTCAATAAAACCTACCTCTTTGACCAAGGTTTTGAGCACCTGCCCTCAAATCTCGTGTGGCGTAATGTCATATTTTGTTTCGCTGTGAGGTGCCTGGGATGTTTTATTACCTTAAAGGCGCGACGCAAAGTATAAGTTGCCGTTGTTATTTTACCATTTTTAACGTGCTGGCTCAAACTCGTTCATCGGATGGATGACGGATGTGTACCCAAAGGCCTTCTGTACGTGAACTGCCCACTGGGTCACTGCCTCCTGGACATCCGCACCTCCGCTACAAAGTGAGTGAGATATGAAGATGGTGGATATTGATACTGACAACTGGAAGACAGTTAGTCAGGGCACGAATCAACTCCAGCCTCCCGGATTGCCTTGATCCACTACAGTTCGCCTACCGCTGTAACAGGTCCACAGCAGACATCATCTCCATGGCCCTGCACTCTACCCTGGAACACCTAGATAACAAAGACACCTATGTCAGACTCCTATTTATTGACTACAGCTCAGCCTTCAGCACCATCATTCCTACGAAACTCATCTCCAAACTCCGTGGCCTTGGCCTCGGCTCCTCCCTCTGCGACTGGATCCTGAACTTTCTAACCCACAGGCCACAATCAGTAAGGATAGGCAACAACACCTCCTCCACGATCATCCTCAACATCAGTGCCCCACAAGGCTGTGTCCTCAGCCCCCTCCTATACTCCTTGTACACCCATGACTGTGTGGCCAAATTCCCCATGAACTTGATTTTCTAATTTGCTGATGACACCACCATAGTGGGTCGGATTTCAAACAATGACGAGGCAGAGTACAGGAATGAGATAGGGAATCTGGTTAACTGGTGCGATGACAATAATCTCTCCCTCAATGTCAACAAAACGAAGGAGATTGTCATCGACTTCAGGAAGTGTAGTGGAGAACATGCCCCTGTCTACATCAATGGGAACGAAGTAGAAAGGGTCGAGAGCTTCAAGTTTTTAGGTGTACAGATCACCAACAACCTGTCTTGGTCCCCCCCATGCCGACACTATCGTTAAGAAAGCCCACCAACGACTATTTTCTCAGAAGACTAAGGAAATTTGGCATGTCAGCTACGACCCTCACCAACTTCTCCAGATGCACCATAGAAAGCATTCTTTCTGGTTGTATCACAGCTTGGTATGGATCCTGCTCTGCCCAAGACCGCAGGAAACTACAAAAGGTTGTGAATGTAGCCCAGTCCATCATGCAAACCAGCCTCCCATCCAGTGACTATCTATAATTCCCACTGCCTCGGAAAGGCAACCAGGATAATTAAGGACCCCACGCACCCTGGACATACTCTCTTCCACCTTCCGTCAGGAAAAAGATACAAACGTTTGCGGTTACGTACCAACAGACTCAAGAACAGCTTCTTCCCTGCTTCCATCAGACTTTTGAATGGACCTACCTCGTATTAAGTTGATCTTTTCTCTACATCCCAGCCATGACAGTAACAGTCCAAAGATGTGCAGGTTAGGTTGATTGGCCACGCTAAATTGCCTTTAGTGTCCAATACAGTTAGGTGGGGTTTCTGGGTTATGGGGATGGAGATGTGAGCTTAAGTGGGGTGCTCTTTCCATAGAGTGCAGACTCGATGGGCCAAATGGCCTTCTTCTGCACTGTAAATTCTATGATTCTATTCTATGATTGCATTCTGCAATCTCTCCTTCCTTCCCTATATACGGTATACGTTGTCTGTATAGCATGCAAGAAACAATACTTTTCACTGTATACTAATACATGTGACAACAATAAATCAAATCAAATCAAATCAAAAGTCGCTGATGGCCATGACTTCTGGAGCTTTCCACTGGCCGAGGAGAGGGCCACATAGAAAACTGAGGTCAGCGGACAATTCTCAGCCCGCTGTCATCCTCTGCAGTAAATATGGTAGAGGCTGTCATGGCGGGGTGGGGTTCCTGAGCCACACCAGGCAATGCTCGACACATTGACCACCATAGTACAAACCATCGTCTTATGAGACGGAAGGTTGTCAGAGGTACCATTTTTAAAGATGTCATTGAACAAAGTCCAATTGCTCTTCTATTCTTTAAAGTTTGACCAGGTATGGCAGGTTTTCCAGGCCGCGCCCCGCCCCCCTGCGGTGTATTTTCCGGCACGGAAGGCCGCTCGTCATTGGTCAGCGGCGAGAATCTGCAACCCCGCCAATGTCTATGAAAATGAAATGAAAATCGCTTAGTGTCGCCACATTCCAGCGCCTGTTCGGGGAGGCTGGTACGGGAATTGAACCGTGCTGCTGGCCTGCCTTGGTCTGCTTTAAAAGCCAGCGATTTAGTGCTGTGCTAAACCAGCCCCTATGTACTCAAATGGGGTGTTGCTTTCCCCACACCCTCCACTGCCAGGGAACGTGCTGTGTGTGTGTGTGTGTGTGTGTGTGTGTGGGGGGGGACCATCAGCAGGACCGAAAGATTCCGCTGGCAATAAAGGCTGGAGAATTTCAGCCTTAATGTCCATTCCCTCCCTTTCTCTCTCTGTGGTAGCACCTCACATTGACCCGCATTGAGTTTCATTTCGTCTGCCCAATCTGCCTTTACTCTCCTGAAGATACTTACAGTCCTCTGTATTTCTGTGTCGACCTCAATAGTCCTGATCATTTATATATGTTGGGAAGGACAAAGGGCCCAACACTGGCCCAATGGGAATTCTAATTCAGATAGACAATATAAATGCCTTACTTTTCTGTCATTTACCACCTTCCTCGACAGTCTGCCATATTCCCCTCAATATCACCTTCTGAAATTTGTTTGTCAATTTTCAGAATTTTTGACCATTTTTCCACGTAGATCATTTGCAAGAGTTCGCCACGGTTTCGAGTGGAGGGAGACCACCTGGCTGAAAAGAAGCCTTTCGACAACCCTGAAGAAATTTGTTTCCCCAAAGGCTGTAAACAGCGAGGGATTATTTAGCCTCTCTCGGCAATTGCGAAGCACCTCACAATCAGCGGGCTGGGAGGTTTCTGAGCCCCTAAGACTAAACAGATTGTGATAATGAAAATGGAGGAAGGGAGAGAGAGACAAGCAACACAGCCAGGGAAGACGACATTCAAATAAAGAACGTACAGCACTTTTCACAATGCACTGGCCGTCTCAGAACACTTGACAGCCAATGAGATATTTTTTAAAGAGTAGTCACCATTCTAGTGTAGGAAACACAGCAAGCAATTTGTGCACAGCAAGATCCCAAAAACAGTAAATTAGACAATAGCCAGATTAGGTAGGGTGCTCTTTCCAAAGGGCCGGTGCAGACTCGATGGGCATAATGGCCTCCTTCTGCACTGTAAATTCTACGATTCTATTATAATCTGCTTTTATTGTGTTGTCGATTGAAAGAGAAACATTGGCCCCTGTTTTTGTATCTCAAAGTAATGCATTGGGATCTTTGACGCTCATCCAAGCAAGCAGACGTCTCAGTCGAATGATGGCGCCACCAGCAGTGTAGCACCCCCTCAGTATTGCATCTGGAGTGATAACCTGGATTTTTGGGCTCGAGCCCTTGACTGGGACTTAACCCAGAACCTTCCCACCGAGCTATGGCTCGGTCAGGTTTGCTAAACCGAAGTCCGAGAAGCAGTTCGACCTCGCAAAGGCTGTCAGAAGGTTAGAATGCAGCAGCGTAACTAGAAGTTACACGGTGCAGGCAAGCATGCCAACCCACTAATGAGGGAAGATGCATTACGTTCATTGTCGCACAGAGACAAGTTGGTCGAGTTATGCAGATCTATTCATAACTGTTGCTGTGTATTATCAATCATTGTGACATAAACAGCTTAATGGTTTGCAAGAGCACTAGAAATAGGAGCAGGGGTGGACCACATGGCCCGTCGAGCCTGCTTCGCCAATCAGTATGATCCTGGCCGGGGGTCGGGGGGGGGGGGGGGGGGGGTCGGGTATGTGTTTATTATTGTTTCATGGGGGGGGGTTGTACATTGGGGGAATTCGCGATATAAGTGTACGATGTTGATCTGTTTGTTTTCATGCTTTTCTTTTTTCTGTAGGGGGGGATTTGTTGAAAATTTGCTAAAATTGAATAAAAATATTTAAAAAAAAAAAAATTCCCCGAGAGACCGTCTGTCTATCCCACAGCCTTAAATGTATTCAACGATGGAGCATCCACAAGTCCCTGGGGTGGAGAATTCCAAAGATTCACAACCCTCTGAGAGAAGCAATTTCTCCCTCATCTTAGCCCTAAACGAACAGCCCCCTTATCCCGAGACTGTGACCCCAATTTCGGAATTCCACAACCAGGGAAATCAAACCTGTCAAGCCTGTTTTGGATCTCATGTTTCAATGAGATTGCTTCTCATTCTTCTGAACTCCAGAGACCATGGGCCTAAGTTGCTCACCCCTTCATCATAGGACGACCCTCTCATCCTAGGGGCCAATCGATTGAGCCTTTGCTGTACCTTTTGCTAGGCAAATATATCTTTCCTTAAATGTGGAGAACAAAACTGCACAAGATACTCCAAGTGTGGGCTCACCAAAACCCTGTATAATTGTAGCAAGACCTCCGACGTGACATCTTCCTGAATTCCTTTTGATAATTCATACACCCAACATCCACTCAAATCCTTTATCAGTGCACACATTATTTCCTTGTATGAGTTCGGACCTTGCGGCCAATGACAATAAAACTGATAGCTCATAAATAAAGCATGTCTTCCAAATATCTACCACTCCTAGTCTGGAACTGTCTGATGAGACAGGGTACAAAAATAGAGCAGGGGAACACAATCCTCAGCACGGTCACCAAAAAAGCATTTTCCCACGTAAATATAAAAAGAGTGACCTGACTGGACCAAGAATCATCGAAAGGTAGAGGATTAGTAGTGCTTAATGTGGTCCGTCTGGCCAGTCCCAAACTCCAACCAACCTCAGATGTTACTCTCGGACACCTCAATCCCTTCTTCTGTCAACTATTCACCCAGCACCCAGTTGAATTTGCCAATGCTATCCTCTGACTGGGCAATCTGTTCCATATATTCACTGTCCTGTACTTGTCACTTGTGTCAGTAATAGCTGCTGTAACAATGCTTGACTCTAGACATAATAACTTGAGTTACAATGCTTCATGCGCTTAAGTGTTTCTTCTTGGTCAGACAGATGCCTGATAGGTGTTAAAATCCTTCACCCGTTTTGCAATTCTGACTCAAGCTGTCAAAGCCTTCGCCCGTAGCATTTCCGCTTGTTTGCTAATGAAGCGCACTCGCTGCCTCTAAGTTTCTTGATAGTGATATCTGGGTGGTGAACATTGTTAGCAAGGCCAGCATTTATTGCCCATCCCTTGCTGTCCTTGAGAAGATGGTGGTGGGCCTTCATTGTGAACCGCTGCAGTCTCTGTAGTCAAGGTGCTCCGTTAGCGCTGTTAGCCAGGGAATGTTTGGGTACTAACTTGGCAGGAATGCAAGAACAGCGTGATGCATATCCAAGAAATGTGAGATTTCGAGTGGAACTTGGATGTGGGGAGGTTGCCATCAACCCGCTGCCCTGGTCCTTCGAGATGGTGGAGACCACAGAAACAATATTGCCTTTCACGAGAACACCTTTTGATCAACTCTTGTTATTGATATTCCATAATCTCCGGACCATTCCTAGTGGAGTTTGCTTCCTAAATACTAAAAGATGCAGCATCTTCTATAGGATGCCCCAAAGCATTTTGTAGCCAATTACGTACTGAAGAGGTGCAGTCACTGTTGTAATATACGTATATAATCAATTTGTGCACAGTAAGCTCCCGCAAATAAGCATATTGACCAGATTAATCTTTTTAATGATGTTGTTCAAGGGATAAGTATCAGCCAGGGCAGGATTAAATGGGGCTTCAGGAGTGGTTGGAGACGAGCTTATAGAGATATTAGAATGTTGATTAATGGCTCGGAGAGGAGTCATCAGAGGGTGCTAAATGGTGGTTCCTGGAGCTTGGGATTAATTGACAAATATTATCTTCATTTGGTATTGTATGGAAACCTGACCCTTGGAAAAGCCAAGAATTACAGAATTCTGACAAGGGACTGGATCAACCTGGCAGACCATGAGATGGCACCGGCAGTGTCCGATATGATGCTGCCCACAATACCCAAGAGGTCTTGGGGAACTGTGACCACTGTGACAATTAGGTACTTGACCATGATGGCCAGACACATTGCACAGTCATGGATAATCCCAGTGGGAACTCTTAAAATTGTCACCGCCAAAATTCGGACAAGGTTGACAACAGTTCCGATGAGTCTGCCAAGGGCTGATACCCCATTAGTGACCAAGGCGATCATTCTTCCCAGGGGAGCCAAGGCACTGGTAATGGTGGACTGGCAAACGCCCTCATCGACCTCTTCACTGGCTGGTTCCAGTGGTGTGTCAGCTTGCTCCGTTGCCAAATCTTCGCCATCCACTGCTGGGCTTTGCTCTGCAGGAGTCGGGGGAGAATTCTCTTCCACCATGTCCTGTTCGTCCACACTAATGGCTAATTTTTGTACCAGCTCATCCACCTCTTTGAAGGTCTCCGCCTCATCATCTTGGCTTGTTCCTCCACAGCTGGCAAAGATCCTGACCCCTCCCAGTCTGTCCTCCAACTCGCTCACTGTCAGGTGCTCTGCCTTTGTTTCAGGCACCATTTGTTTCAAGAATGCAGTGGAAAAATCCTTATCGTAGGTTGCTATGTCCTCTCCCTCTGATTCCACGTCATCATTTAGGCAGGGGTCGTTATTCTTGTCCTGGGGGAAGGTGCAACAAAGAGCGGTCCAGACTGTCCCAGGCACCGAGACCCTGTTTTTCATTTTCTCTGCCAACGGGTGGTTAGCGCCCGTCACAAAGTACATTGATCGGCCGGACTTGTGGCATGTCTGCGCCAGCTTCTGGGCCAGCGCCTCCGCCTCCTTGAACCACCTGACATTGGCCCCGTGTTTCTCGGGCACCGCGTTGGTGAGGGTGCAGGTACTCGTGGCGCTCTCCATGCGATTTAGTGCGAATGGGTAGAGATGGCCTCGCTCATAGCCCGTACCCTGGTAGTCCACATCAACCGCCTGCAACTCACTGAAATCCAATTTGCAGCTTGTCATCTCCTTTGAATTAGCAGAATCCTCGATCTGAAACCAACATAGACGTAAATGTGAGAAAGATTCAAGCATTGTTATATGATTACTCAATGGATCTTCACATGTCCAACCGGGTCTACACCAGTGACCAAAGATGGCACAGTGCCCGCAGAGATGGCCACACCAGGAATCTCAAGGAGCAATGAGATTCACTGCCAGTTCTCACCCTTTGCACTGGTATCCATACATAGAACATAGAACATAGAAAAATACAGCATAGAACAGACCCTTCAGCCCACAATGTTGTGCCGAACCTTTGTCCTAGAATAATCATAGATTATCATAGAATTTACAGTGCATTCCACTCATTTCTTCTATTTTCCTTGTCATAAATAATTTATTGCAGAACAAATCCTAATTTATTTTTAATGTATTTGCTATTTAAATAAACGTTGGAATCAAAACTGGAGAATGATTACAGCAAAAGGCCATTCAGTCAACTGTGTCCATCTAATTCGCTGCAAGAACAAATCAACTGGTCCCACTCCCTCACTCTTTCCCCATAGCCCTGTAATGTTTGTCTCCAATTCCCTTTTGAAAGTCATAATTCCTGCATCCCCCACACTGTCCGGCAGTGCAGTTCAGATCCCAACCACTCACTGTGAGAAAGAAGGTTTTCCCTCGTGCCCTTTTCCCAATAACCTTAAATCTGTGTCTTCTGTTTCTCAGCCTTTCTCCCTATCTACTGTTGCCCTTTTTAATAATGAGGCTCTATTTATAATATGATGTTATGTCCCAACAGCGTCGCCAATACTGTGGATATTTCTATTTATCTCGGTGAACTACAAGTCTTTCCGTTATATCGGTCAAATGACCAAACAACCAGTTAGTCAGTTCAAAAGATGGTTTATTTAAACACAAGGATTACTTCAACATGCAAACACAATATCTACTATGAGTTAAACTCCACCTATCAGCTACAATAACCTATACTTAACTTCAGAGCGACCGGCACTGTGTAGATGGATAAGGCCTTTATCTTGAAATGAAATGAAAATCGCACGTAGGCTTCAAATGAAGTTACTGTGAAAAGCCCCTAGTCGCCACATTCCGGCGCCTGTTCGGGGAGGCAGATACGGGAATTGAACCGTGCTGCTGGCCTGCCTTGGTCTGCTTTCAAAGCCAGCGATTTAGCCCTGTGCTACTCACATGGCCGGTTTGAAGAAGTGGCTCTGTCTCTGCTGGGCTCCACCATCAGGTAGTGATCGTTGGTCTTGAACTTGGCTGTCTGGTCATTATGCTGCAGTTGGTGTGGGCACAGGCCAATCCCAAAAGAGGCTGGCACAGGCCGGGTCCAAAAGAGGCAGAACACATAGCTATGTCCCCTTTTATGCCTCTGGGATTTCACGCTCTTTGGGGCGGTCCTTGATCTTGGACCCAGTATTTCGACAGGCTCTGATCACTGCCTTCGATTTAGGCCAATAAAGGGGTGGGTGCCTTGGTGGCTGGGCGGGTCCTTAGCGGTCATTGACCTTGGCAGTTGTGCTTTCTGAGTAAGGGGAGTGGCGCCAATCAGTCTATGGCTGTACCGGTTTCTTGATTGGAGTCCTATTATTCTGGGGAACGGGCGGGGGTTTCGATCAGGTCTAGCCACTTGCGTTTCAAATACACAGAAGCTCTGCATCTGTCTGAGTCCTGGGTTGGCCATAATTCCCATGGTCCTTTGCAGATGGCCATCTCAGATGGCTACATTACTCAATCCAGTCCTCTTGTGGATCTATCCATGCAACATGAATTTCCTCATTCCTGGAAACCATTCTTGTGAATCTTTTCTGCACCCTCTCTAAAACCACAGCACGGTAGCACAGTGGTTAGCACTGACGCTTCACAGCGCCAGGGACCCGGGTTCAATTCCCGGCTTGGGTCACTGTCTGTGCGGAGTCTGCACGTTCTCCCTGTGTCTGCGTGGGTTCCCTCCGGGTGCTCCGGTTTCCTCCCACAAGTCCCGAAAGGCGTGCTTGTTAGGTGAATTGGACATTCTGAATTCTCCCTCAGTGTACCCGAACAGGCGCCGGAGTGTGGTGACAAGGGGCTTTTCACAGTAACTTACATTGCAGTTAATGTAAGCCTACTTGTGATACTAATAATGATTATTATTACCTTCACATCCTCCCTAAAACCTGGTGGCTAAAACCGGACACAGAACCGGTCGATCCAGTAATTCATAAAAAGGACATGGGCCGCAGTGGTTCGGTCAGCATTTACTGCCCATCCCTAATTTGACCTTCTCATTTTTTTAATTTAAAGTGTCCAATTCGTTTCTTTTCCAATTAAGGGGCAATTTAGCGTGGCCAATCCACCTACCCTGCACATCTTTGGGTTGTGGGGGTGAGACCCACGCAGACACGGAGAGAATGTAATTTGACCTTCCTAAGGGCAAATAGAAATGGGCAATAAATGCTGGCCTAGCCAGTGACACCCACACCCCGTAAAAGAATTTTAAAAACCACCCACCATAACATTTTGCTATTCTACACTGTGCTTTATTTATAAAATTCAGGACCCAGGGTGGTACGATGGTGCAGTGGTTAGCACTGCCGCCTCACAGCGCTGAGGGCCCGGGTTCGATCCTGGCCCCGGGGTCACTGTCCGTGTGGAGTTTGCACATTCTTCCCGTGTCTGCGAGGGTCTCCCCCCCCCCACAGCCCAAAGATGTGCAGAGTAGGTGGATTGGCCACGCTAAGTTGCCCCTTAATTGGAAAATAGATTTTTGCTAAAAGAATTGCATCTGCTATTATATTTTGCCTCTCCTTGTTTTCCTTGTACAATTTCACACTTTGTGGTAATCAATTTCTTGTTTTCCTTGTACAATTTCACACTTCTTGGTAATCAATTTCATCTATCAAATGTGCGCCCATTCCACCAGCCTGCCTGTGCCCTCTTGAAACGCCTCACCGACCTCCTCACATTTCACAATACATAGGAAGTAGGAGCAGGAATAGGCTGTTCGGCCCATCGAATCCGCTCCACTATTCAGCTGGATCGTGGCTGATCATTTCCCTCAAAGCCCCATTCCCCCGCTAGCCCCGTATTATGTCTCTAGAAACCAGAAATGTATTGATTTCTGTCTTGAGTATACCCAGTGACTGAGCTTCTACATCCCTCTCAGGTAGGGAATTCCAAAGATTCCCCTCCGAGTGAAGAAATCCTCCTCATCTCAGTCTTAAATGGCTTCCCCTTTACGCTGAGACTGTGTCCCATGGTTCTAGACTCACCAGCCAGGGGAAACGTCCAATCCACATCTACCATGTCACACTCTGTAAGACGTTTCTTCAGGTTTTGTGTCATCTGCAAATTTTGAAATTGAGCCTCGCCCACCAAAAGTCCAGATTATTAAATGTAGATTAAGGAAAGCAATAATTTTGTATCGACGCCTGGGGAGACCCCTGTAAACCTCTCTCCAGCCCACGAAGCAACCAATCACCACCACTCTCAGTTGCCCATCATTCAGCCTATTTGTATCTACGCTGCTGCTATCCCTTTCATCCCATAAGCTTCAGGTTTGCTGACAAGTCTGTTGTGTGGCACTGTGTCGAATGTCTTTTGGAAGTCCCTGTACACCACATCAACAACATTACCCCCATCTACCCTCGCTGTTACCTCATGCAACTTAGTTATACGCGATTTGCCTTTAACACATTTGTGCTGGTTTTTCTAAACTAATCTACATTTGCCCAAGAAACAGTTAATTTGATCCTGGATTATCACTTCTAATCTCATCATTTTTTAAAATGTTTCCGCCACTGAGGTTAAACTGACTAGTTTTATGTTGCTAGGTTTATCCTTGCATAATTTTTTGAATACGGGTGTAACATTTGCAGTTCTCACGTCCTCTGGCATCACGGCAGTATCGGAGGAAAATTGGAATGTTATCATAGAATCATAAACTCCCTGCAGTGCAGAAGGAGACCATTCAGCCCATTGTATCTGCACAAACCCTCTGAAAGAGCACTCTACACATGTCCACTCCACTATCCATCCGCGTAACCCCATAATCTAACATGCACATACTTAGACACAAGAGGGCAATTTAGCGTGGCCAAGCCACCTAATCTGCACATCTTTGGACTGTTGGGAGAAAACCGGAGCACCCGGAGGAAACCTGCACAGACATGGGGAGAACGTGCAAACTCCACACAGACAGTGACCCAAGGCCGGAATTGAATCCAGGTTCCTGGTGCTGTGAGCAGCAGTGCTAACCACTGTGCCACCGTATTGCACCACCTCATATACCCGTGATTCTGTAACTTGCTTCCTCACTCCCTTCAGTATCCTTGGACGCATCTCATCTAATCCTGGTGATTTAAGAATCTTAGAATCCCTACACCGCAGAAGGAGGCCATTCGGCCCATCGAGTCTGCATCAACCGTCCCAAAAGGGCACCCTACCTAGGCTCAATTATCCGCATTATCCCCGTAACTCCACCTGACCTGCATTTCTGTGGACTGTGAGAGGAAACTGGAGCACCCGGAAGGAACCCACGCAGAAAAGGTGAGAAAATGCAAACTGCACAGTCACCCAAGGTCGGAATTGAAGCTGGGAGGCGGCAATACTAACCAGTACAATTAGACTATTTAATCTGGTCAATGTTTAGTTCATCCAGTATCTCCACCACCTCATCTCACCATGACTTAAGCAGCGCCAACCTCCTTAGTAAAGGCAGACAGATGTAAAGTATTCATTTGGTAACCTCAGCCATGCCCGCTACCCCCATGTGTAGATTGCCGCCAGGGTCTCCAGTCTGCTCAATTCGCCTCTTTCCTGCCCTGCCGGATGCCCCGCAGAAGGAAGACACTCTGCCCATGCGGGCCACGATAGCTCTTTGAAGTTCTGCAAAAAAAACTGTCCCAAATCCAACCCCCCCCCCCCCATGGAAAATTAAGATCCCATTCGGACAGGGCGGCGCCCCCCCCCCCCCCCCCCCGCAATTCGCTGCACATATTCTGCTCAGCTGGTGCCCCTGACAACCACATCAGGTTACGAACTTCCCAACACTCCCAACCCCCCACCACCTCCAGTGAAAGCAATTTGCTGATAAATTACTCCCAATTAATTACTCCAAATTACTAACCCTATAACCCTATCCTTCAACCAACACCCCGAATCGATTGGTTTGGTGTGAGCCTGCCCCAGTTTCATCGCATTGGAGTCAGTTACCTGCGGTTCGTAGAACCAGGGAGTGGATCTGCGACCTTGCTGCTGGCCCCGGGTGCAGGGGTATCGGTAGGCGGAGTAGACGGGGCTCCGCAGCTCGATGCTGTACAGGGTGGCGAAGTGGTGGCGGTTCTCAAACCTCTGGCAGATGTGCACCTGGTCGGGAGCCTGGAAGCCCCGCGGAGGGGTGTTGCCCTGGAAGAACCAGCTGCATTGCTCAAAGTCGCGGAGCACCTCTGTCTTCAGCGTGCCTGCCTGCAGCAGCAGGAGGAGCAGGAGCAGCGCCCTGCCGTCCCCTGCCGCCTCCATGTCCCCGGGGCTCCGTCCCTCACACCAGGAAGTGCCAGCTGCCCGGATCTCCGCTCCTTGCAGCGCCGCTGCCCTGGGAGCCGGACTCCTGCTGAGGGGGCGGAGCTGCAGCACCCACACCTCACCCAGACACTCACCCACTCACTCACCCAGACACTCACCCACCCACACACAGATCTCCGCTGGGTTCCTGCAGGGCTGCTTTAGCAGGAGCGAGGACGCTGCAGACAGCGCCCTGTCACCCAGACATGACCATGAAACCTGTCCGCACTGTCAGCCAGGCTGCTCTGACACCGAGGGAGGTGAGAGGGGAGGTAAAGAGCTCTGCATTGCGCCGGATGTTATCATTAGCCTTGTCCCTGAACCAGAGCTGGAGGTTTGCACCAGCCCGCGGTTCCCTGGGATGTGTTGTAGTTTAGTAACCCCCCCCCCCCCTCCTCAGTCTGTGGCAGCGCCTTCTCCCCCCACCCCTGCCAGCAACAACCACTTGCAGCAAGACCGCCTTCTCAAAGGCAGCTTGGTTTGATGCTGCATGCTGAGCCAGCCCACATCCTCTCAGAGAATTGAGATGTCCAAGGTGTTCCTCAGGAGCTGAATGTGAGGCTGGCCACAGGATAAGGAGATCAGGGTGGGGGTGGTGACAGCCAGGTAGAGGGTGTGAAGGGGGGGGGATTTAGGGAGGGGATTCCAGAGCTTTAAAAAAAAATTGAGAGTACCCAATTAATTTTTTTCCAGTTAAGGGGCAGTTTAGCGTGGCCAATCCACCTACCCTGCACATCTTTGGGTTGTGGGGGCGAAACCCACGCAGGCACGGGGAGAACGTGCAAACTCCACACGGACAGTGAGAATTCCAGACCTGAGGGCCCAGGCAGCGGACAGCACAGCCGCTCAGGGACACGCGATGATTTCAGCCGCCTGGTTTTAAGCTGGGTTAAAGGACAGACAAATGTGAGGGTTTAAGAAGGGAAATTCAGATCGTGATACCTTGACAATTTAAAATTTTTTTTTGAAATTTTTTATTTAAAACAGATTTGTAACATTTACAGAGAAAAAAGAAGGCCATATACAAAAGCCTTAACATATTGAAAACGAACAGTGGGAAAGAATAAACATATTAATAAGGCACTTCCCCTATCAGCTCTGTTTGCCCATGCCCCACGTGTTCAACTAAACTAATGTGGCTCTAACCCCCCCCCCCCCCCCCCTCCCCCCGGTGGTGCTGCTGTCGGTTTCCTGCGCTGTTCCCTGCAAGCGGCTTTCTCGCCCGGGGGATCCCTGATCACCCCCACCCCCCTTGCCCACTTAAGTCTTCTCTGCTCTCCTTCCCGGCTGCCCCCCTCCCGAACCCCCCCCCCCCCCCGAGGCTTGACCTGCCAGGTCCACCCTGCACTTGGCCCGAGCCCGCCCCTTCTCCTACTCTCCCTGATGCCCCCTGACCTATGCTAGCTACGCTGACCCCTGCCCTTGGCGCCTGACTGTCTCCCGCCCAAGTGTTCGGGCCCTCCCCCCACACACCAAGGACCCATTAACCTGATTGTATCTCCCCGTGCCCTTTGAAGTCCTTTAACCAGCCCCTAAGCCCATCCCCCCATCAAAGGCCCCGATCTCCCGCCAAAAGATACCAAGTGCAGGGCCCCCCTTGCAGGCCCCCCCCCCCCCCTCGTTGCAATCTCCCAAAATCACCCTAAGCAGTGCGCCCTCCAGCCCCCGCTCCCTGTCCAGGCTGAAAACAATCTTAGATAAAACATTACAGTACAGGATAATTTAACGGACCACCGCCACACAACAGCTCTGAGAGCCCAGAGTCCTTTAGTTCAAGTCCAGCTTCTTCTTTTAATAAAAGTCCATTCCTAGTCGAAACAAGTTAGGTTAACAGACCGCCGCCACTGTAGAGCACTGAGAAAACTAAGTGCCCGTTCGTTCAAGTCCAGCTTATCTTTAATGAAAGCCCAAACCTGTTCTGGTGTCTCTAAGTAGTGATGGAGTTCCTCAAACGTAACCCAAA
This sequence comes from Scyliorhinus torazame, assembly GCF_047496885.1. NCBI lineage: Eukaryota > Metazoa > Chordata > Chondrichthyes > Carcharhiniformes > Scyliorhinidae > Scyliorhinus > Scyliorhinus torazame. Next base: position 395,960,778 of record NC_092707.1, read on the forward strand.
GCTTCGCAGGATACAGCATTCCAAACCTCACCTGCTTTTTGTAGAGGGCTGCCTTTACTTTGATGAATCCTGCACGCCTCTTGGCCAGCTCCGTTCCCAGGTCCTGGTAAATGCTCACCTCGCAGTTCTCCCATCTGCTGCTCCTCTCCGCCTCGGCCCATCGCAGCACACGATCCCTGTCGGCAAGCCGGTGAAAGCGAACCACCAAGGCCCTCGGTCGGTCGCCCGTCCTGGGCTTCCTTGCGGGGGCTCTATGCGCCCCATCCAACTCCAGGGGTCGAGGGAAGGCCTCCGGTCCCATCAGCGCCTCGAGCATACCCATCACGTATGCGCCCGCATCCGATCCCTCACAGCCCTCGGGGAGCCCACGATCCTCAGGTTCTGCCTCCTGGCTCTATTCCCCAGCTCTTCAAGCTGCTCCTGCATCCTCCTCTGGCGGGAGTTCAGCTCCTCTACCTCGTGCTCCAGCTCCGTTACCGTGTCCGCCTGGCTGGAGAGCTTCACGTCGACCTCCCTTAGCGCCTTCTCTTGGACCGTCTGCGCCTCGACCATTCGGTCCATCACCGCCCTCATGGGGTCCAACGTGTCCCTCTTCAGTTCGGTGAAGCAGTTCCTAAAAAACTCCATCTGCTGCTCCCTTGGCCAGTGGGCTTCCGCTCCCTGGTCCCTGCCGTCCGCCATGCTTCGCCGCCTGGTCAGAGGTCCTCGCTGCTCCTGCTTCGAACTTCGCCGCTCCACTCGACCACTTCTGGTCCAACTGTCCATACCCCGGGGGTAAAACCTCTTCCTTTCGTCTCCTCCACCGATTCAGGTCGTCAGGTCCCGACAGAATCCTGTGAAACAGGTCCGTTTGCTCATCGCGGGCGGGAGTGATCCGACCTGCGACCTGCTTCCTCTTTAAGATGCTCCTTCGATAACTTGACAATTGAAGGCACAACACCCCCCCTCCCCCCCCCCCCCCCCCCCAACCCAACCCGCCCACAGTGATGGAATGGAGGGTGGGGAGAGGGGATGGAGAGGCTGCAGGGATGATACAGGGTGTGGCAGCACGGCAGCACAGTGGTTAGCACCGTTGCTTCACAGCTCCAGGGTCCCCGGTTCGATTCCCGGCTTGGGTCACTGTCTGTGCGGAGTCTGCATGTTCTCCCCGTGTCTGCGTGGGTTTCCTCCGGGTGGTCTGGTTTCCTCCCACAGTCTATTACCCTTTACCTCACAGACAGTACAGCCTGTGACCCTTTACCTCACAGACAGTACCGTCTGTGACTCTTTACCCCAGAGACAGTACAGTCTGTGACCCTTTACCCCAGAGACAGTACAGTCTGTGACCCTTCACCCCACAGACAGGTCAGCCTGTGACCCTTCACCCCACAGACAGTACAGTCTGTGACCCTTTACTTCACAGACAGTACCGTCTGTGACCCTTTACCCCAGAGACAGTACAGCCTGTGACCCTTTACCCCAGAGACAGTACAGTCTGTGACCCTTCACCCCACAGACAGGTCAGCCTGTGACCCTTCACCCCACAGACAGTACAGTCTGTGACCCTTTACTTCACAGACAGTACCGTCTGTGACCCTTTACCCCAGAGACAGTACAGCCTGTGACCCTTTACCCCAGAGACAGTACAGTCTGTGACCCTTCACCCCACAGACAGGTCAGCCTGTGACCCTTCACCCCACAGACAGTACAGTCTGTGACCCTTTACCTCACAGACAGTACAGTCTGTGACCCTTAACCTCACAGACAGTACCGTCTGTGACCCTTTACCCCAGAGACAGTACAGTCTGTGACCCTTTACCCCAGAGGCAGTACAGTCAGTGACCCTTTACCCCACAGACAGTACAGTCTGTGATCTTTTACACCACAGACAATACAGTCTGTGACCCTTCACCCCACAGACAGTACAGTCTGTGATCTTTTACCCCACAGACAGTACAGTATGTGACCCTTCACCCCACAGACAGTACAGTCTGTGACCCTTTACCTCACAGACAGTAGAGTCTGTGACCCTTCACCCCACAGACAGTACAGTCTGTGATCTTATACCCCACAGACAGTACAGTATGTGACCCTTCACCCCACAGTCAGTACAGTCTGTGACCCTTTACCCCACAGTCAGTACAGTCTGTGACCTTTTACCCACAGACAGTACAGTCCGTGACCCTTTACTCCACAGACAGTACAGTCTGTGACCCTTTACCCCACAGGCAGTGCAGTCTGTGACCCTTTACCCCACAGGCAGTGCAGTCTGTGACCCTTTATTCCCACAGTCAGTACAGTCTGTGACCCTTTACCCCACAGTCAGTACAGTCTGTGACCCTTTACCCCACAGTCAGTAGAGTCTGTGACCCTTTACCCCACAGACAGTACAGTCTGTGACCCTTTACCCCACAGACAGTACAGTCTGTGACCCTTTACCCCACAGACAGTGCAGTCTGTGACCCTTTACCCCACAGTCAGTACAGTCTGTGACCCTTTACCCCACAGTCAGTACAGTCTGTGACCTTTTACCCACAGACAGTACAGTCTGTGACCCTTTACTCCACAGACAGTACAGTCTGTGACCCTTTACCCCACAGACAGTACAGTCTGTGACCCTTTACCCACAGACAGTACAGTCTGTGACCCTTTACCCCACAGACAGTACAGTCTCTGACCCTTTACCCCACAGTCAGTACAGTCTGTGACCCTTTAAACCACAGACAGTACAGTCTGTGACCCTTCACCCCACAGACAGTAGTCTGTGACCCTTTACCCCAGAGACACTACAGTCTGTGACCCTTCACCCCACAGACAGTACAATCTGTGACCCTTCACCCCACAGACAGTACAGTCTGTGATCCTTTACCCCACAGTCAGTACAGTCTGTGACCCTTTACCCCACAGTCAGTACAGTCTGTGACCCTTTACCCCACAGTCAGTACAGTCTGTGACCCTTTACCCCACAGACAGTACAGTCTGTGACCCTTTAAACCACAGACAGTACAGTCTGTGACCCTTCACCCCACAGACAGTACAGTCTGTGACCCTTTACCCCAGAGACACTACAGTCTGTGACCCTTCACCCCACAGACAGTACAATCTGTGACCCTTCACCCCACAGACAGTACAGTCTGTGACCCTTTACTCCACAGACAGTACAGTCTGTGACCCTTTACCCCACAGGCAGTGCAGTCTGTGACCCTTTACCCCACAATCAGTACAGTCTGTGACCGTTTACCCCACAGTCAGTAGAGTCTGTGACCCTTTACCCCACAGACAGTAGAGTCTGTGACCCTTTACCCCACAGACAGCACTGTCTGTGACCCTTTACCCCACAGACAGTACAGTCTGTGACCCTTTACCCCACAGTCAGTAGAGTCTGTGACCCTTTACCCCACAGACAGCACTGTCTGTGACCCTTTACCCCACAGACAGTACAGTCTGTGACCCTTTACCCACAGACAGTACAGTCTGTGACCCTTTACCCACAGACAGTGCAGTCTGTGACCCTTTACCCCACAATCAGAACAGTCTGTGACCCTTTACCCCACAGACAGTACAGTCTGTGACCCTTTACCCCACAGTCAGTACAGTCTGTGACCCTTTACCCCACATTCAGTACAGTCTGTGCCCTTTAACCACAGACAGTACAGTCTGTGACCCTTTACTCCACAGACAGTACCGTCTGTGACCCTTTACCCCACAGACAGTACAGTCTGTGACCCTTTACCCACAGACAGTACTGTCTGTGACCCTTTACCCCACAGACAGTACAGTCTGTGACCCTTTACCCCACAGTCAGTACAGTCTATGACCCTTTACCCCACAGACAGTACAGTCTGTGACCCTTTAAACCACAGACAGTACAGTCTGTGACCCTTCACCCCACAAACAGTACAGTCTGTGACCCTTTACCCCAGAGACACTACAGTCTGTGACTCTTCACCCCACAGACAGTACAATCTGTGACCCTTCACCCCACAGACAGTACAGTCTGTGACCCTTTACCCCACAGGCAGTACAGTCTGTGACCCTTTACCCACAGACAGTACAGTCTGTGACCCTTCACCCCACAGTCAGTACAGTCTGTGACCCTTTACCCCACAGTCAGTACAGTCTGTGACCTTTTACCCACAGACAGTACAGTCCGTGACCCTTTACTCCACAGACAGTACAGTCTGTGACCCTTTACCCCACAGGCAGTGCAGTCTGTGACCCTTTACCCCACAGGCAGTGCAGTCTGTGACCCTTTATTCCCACAGTCAGTACAGTCTGTGACCCTTTACCCCACAGTCAGTACAGTCTGTGACCCTTTACCCCACAGTCAGTAGAGTCTGTGACCCTTTACCCCACAGACAGTACAGTCTGTGACCCTTTACCCCACAGACAGTACAGTCTGTGACCCTTTACCCCACAGACAGTGCAGTCTGTGACCCTTTACCCCACAGTCAGTACAGTCTGTGACCCTTTACCCCACAGTCAGTACAGTCTGTGACCTTTTAACCACAGACAGTACAGTCTGTGACCCTTTACTCCACAGACAGTACAGTCTGTGACCCTTTACCCCACAGACAGTACAGTCTGTGACCCTTTACCCACAGACAGTACAGTCTGTGACCCTTTACCCCACAGACAGTACAGTCTCTGACCCTTTACCCCACAGTCAGTACAGTCTGTGACCCTTTAAACCACAGACAGTACAGTCTGTGACCCTTCACCCCACAGACAGTAGTCTGTGACCCTTTACCCCAGAGACACTACAGTCTGTGACCCTTCACCCCACAGACAGTACAATCTGTGACCCTTCACCCCACAGACAGTACAGTCTGTGATCCTTTACCCCACAGTCAGTACAGTCTGTGACCCTTTACCCCACAGTCAGTACAGTCTGTGACCCTTTACCCCACAGTCAGTACAGTCTGTGACCCTTTACCCCACAGACAGTACAGTCTGTGACCCTTTAAACCACAGACAGTACAGTCTGTGACCCTTCACCCCACAGACAGTACAGTCTGTGACCCTTTACCCCAGAGACACTACAGTCTGTGACCCTTCACCCCACAGACAGTACAATCTGTGACCCTTCACCCCACAGACAGTACAGTCTGTGACCCTTTACTCCACAGACAGTACAGTCTGTGACCCTTTACCCCACAGGCAGTGCAGTCTGTGACCCTTTACCCCACAATCAGTACAGTCTGTGACCCTTTACCCCACAGTCAGTAGAGTCTGTGACCCTTTACCCCACAGACAGTAGAGTCTGTGACCCTTTACCCCACAGACAGCACTGTCTGTGACCCTTTACCCCACAGACAGTACAGTCTGTGACCCTTTACCCCACAGTCAGTAGAGTCTGTGACCCTTTACCCCACAGACAGCACTGTCTGTGACCCTTTACCCCACAGACAGTACAGTCTGTGACCCTTTACCCACAGTCAGTACAGTCTGTGACCCTTTACCCCACAGTCAGTACAGTCTATGACCCTTTACCCCACATACAGTACAGTCTGTGACCCTTTAAACCACAGACAGTACAGTCTGTGACCCTTCACCCCACAAACAGTACAGTCTGTGACCCTTTACCCCAGAGACACTACAGTCTGTGACTCTTCACCCCACAGACAGTACAATCTGTGACCCTTCACCCCACAGACAGTACAGTCTGTGACCCTTTACCCCACAGGCAGTACAGTCTGTGACCCTTTGCCCACAGACAGTACAGTCTGTGACCCTTCACCCCACAGTCAGTACAGTCTGTGACCCTTTACCCCACAGTCAGTACAGTCTGTGACCTTTTACCCACAGACAGTACAGTCCGTGACCCTTTACTCCACAGACAGTACAGTCTGTGACCCTTTACCCCACAGGCAGTGCAGTCTGTGACCCTTTACCCCACAGGCAGTGCAGTCTGTGACCCTTTATTCCCACAGTCAGTACAGTCTGTGACCCTTTACCCCACAGTCAGTACAGTCTGTGACCCTTTACCCCACAGTCAGTAGAGTCTGTGACCCTTTACCCCACAGACAGTACAGTCTGTGACCCTTTACCCCACAGACAGTACAGTCTGTGACCCTTTACCCCACAGACAGTGCAGTCTGTGACCCTTTACCCCACAGTCAGTACAGTCTGTGACCCTTTACCCCACAGTCAGTACAGTCTGTGACCTTTTAACCACAGACAGTACAGTCTGTGACCCTTTACTCCACAGACAGTACAGTCTGTGACCCTTTACCCCACAGACAGTACAGTCTGTGACCCTTTACCCACAGACAGTACAGTCTGTGACCCTTTACCCCACAGACAGTACAGTCTCTGACCCTTTACCCCACAGTCAGTACAGTCTGTGACCCTTTAAACCACAGACAGTACAGTCTGTGACCCTTCACCCCACAGACAGTAGTCTGTGACCCTTTACCCCAGAGACACTACAGTCTGTGACCCTTCACCCCACAGACAGTACAATCTGTGACCCTTCACCCCACAGACAGTACAGTCTGTGATCCTTTACCCCACAGTCAGTACAGTCTGTGACCCTTTACCCCACAGTCAGTACAGTCTGTGACCCTTTACCCCACAGTCAGTACAGTCTGTGACCCTTTACCCCACAGACAGTACAGTCTGTGACCCTTTAAACCACAGACAGTACAGTCTGTGACCCTTCACCCCACAGACAGTACAGTCTGTGACCCTTTACCCCAGAGACACTACAGTCTGTGACCCTTCACCCCACAGACAGTACAATCTGTGACCCTTCACCCCACAGACAGTACAGTCTGTGACCCTTTACTCCACAGACAGTACAGTCTGTGACCCTTTACCCCACAGGCAGTGCAGTCTGTGACCCTTTACCCCACAATCAGTACAGTCTGTGACCCTTTACCCCACAGTCAGTAGAGTCTGTGACCCTTTACCCCACAGACAGTAGAGTCTGTGACCCTTTACCCCACAGACAGCACTGTCTGTGACCCTTTACCCCACAGACAGTACAGTCTGTGACCCTTTACCCCACAGTCAGTAGAGTCTGTGACCCTTTACCCCACAGACAGCACTGTCTGTGACCCTTTACCCCACAGACAGTACAGTCTGTGACCCTTTACCCACAGTCAGTACAGTCTGTGACCCTTTACCCCACAGTCAGTACAGTCTATGACCCTTTACCCCACAGACAGTACAGTCTGTGACCCTTTAAACCACAGACAGTACAGTCTGTGACCCTTCACCCCACAAACAGTACAGTCTGTGACCCTTTACCCCAGAGACACTACAGTCTGTGACTCTTCACCCCACAGACAGTACAATCTGTGACCCTTCACCCCACAGACAGTACAGTCTGTGACCCTTTACCCCACAGGCAGTACAGTCTGTGACCCTTTACCCACAGACAGTACAGTCTGTGACCCTTCACCCCACAGTCAGTACAGTCTGTGACCCTTTACCCCACAGTCAGTACAGTCTGTGACCTTTTACCCACAGACAGTACAGTCCGTGACCCTTTACTCCACAGACAGTACAGTCTGTGACCCTTTACCCCACAGGCAGTGCAGTCTGTGACCCTTTACCCCACAGGCAGTGCAGTCTGTGACCCTTTATTCCCACAGTCAGTACAGTCTGTGACCCTTTACCCCACAGTCAGTACAGTCTGTGACCCTTTACCCCACAGTCAGTACAGTCTGTGACCCTTTACCCCACAGACAGTACAGTCTGTGACCCTTTACCCCACAGACAGTACAGTCTGTGACCCTTTACCCCACAGACAGTGCAGTCTGTGACCCTTTACCCCACAGTCAGTACAGTCTGTGACCCTTTACCCCACAGTCAGTACAGTCTGTGACCTTTTAACCACAGACAGTACAGTCTGTGACCCTTTACTCCACAGACAGTACAGTCTGTGACCCTTTACCCCACAGACAGTACAGTCTGTGACCCTTTACCCACAGACAGTACAGTCTGTGACCCTTTACCCCACAGACAGTACAGTCTCTGACCCTTTACCCCACAGTCAGTACAGTCTGTGACCCTTTAAACCACAGACAGTACAGTCTGTGACCCTTCACCCCACAGACAGTAGTCTGTGACCCTTTACCCCAGAGACACTACAGTCTGTGACCCTTCACCCCACAGACAGTACAATCTGTGACCCTTCACCCCACAGACAGTACAGTCTGTGATCCTTTACCCCACAGTCAGTACAGTCTGTGACCCTTTACCCCACAGTCAGTACAGTCTGTGACCCTTTACCCCACAGTCAGTACAGTCTGTGACCCTTTACCCCACAGACAGTACAGTCTGTGACCCTTTAAACCACAGACAGTACAGTCTGTGACCCTTCACCCCACAGACAGTACAGTCTGTGACCCTTTACCCCAGAGACACTACAGTCTGTGACCCTTCACCCCACAGACAGTACAATCTGTGACCCTTCACCCCACAGACAGTACAGTCTGTGACCCTTTACTCCACAGACAGTACAGTCTGTGACCCTTTACCCCACAGGCAGTGCAGTCTGTGACCCTTTACCCCACAATCAGTACAGTCTGTGACCCTTTACCCCACAGTCAGTAGAGTCTGTGACCCTTTACCCCACAGACAGTAGAGTCTGTGACCCTTTACCCCACAGACAGCACTGTCTGTGACCCTTTACCCCACAGACAGTACAGTCTGTGACCCTTTACCCCACAGTCAGTAGAGTCTGTGACCCTTTACCCCACAGACAGCACTGTCTGTGACCCTTTACCCCACAGACAGTACAGTCTGTGACCCTTTACCCACAGTCAGTACAGTCTGTGACCCTTTACCTCACAGACAGTACAGTCTGTGACCCTTTACCCACAGACAGTGCAGTCTGTGACCCTTTACCCCACAATCAGAACAGTCTGTGACCCTTTACCCCACAGACAGTACAGTCTGTGACCCTTTACCCCACAGTCAGTACAGTCTGTGACCCTTTACCCCACATTCAGTACAGTCTGTGCCCTTTAACCACAGACAGTACAGTCTGTGACCCTTTACTCCACAGACAGTACCGTCTGTGACCCTTTACCCCACAGACAGTACAGTCTGTGACCCTTTACCCACAGACAGTACTGTCTGTGACCCTTTACCCCACAGACAGTACAGTCTGTGACCCTTTACCCCACAGTCAGTACAGTCTATGACCCTTTACCCCACAGACAGTACAGTCTGTGACCCTTTAAACCACAGACAGTACAGTCTGTGACCCTTCACCCCACAAACAGTACAGTCTGTGACCCTTTACCCCAGAGACACTACAGTCTGTGACTCTTCACCCCACAGACAGTACAATCTGTGACCCTTCACCCCACAGACAGTACAGTCTGTGACCCTTTACCCCACAGGCAGTACAGTCTGTGACCCTTTACCCACAGACAGTACAGTCTGTGACCCTTTACCCCACAGACAGTACAGTCTGTGACCCTTTACCCACAGACAGTACAGTCTGTGACCCTTTACTCCACAGACAGTACAGTCTGTGACCCTTTACCCCACAGGCAGTACAGTCTGTGACCCTTTACCCCACAGACAGTACACACTGTGACCCTTCACCCCACAGACAGTACAGTCTGTGACCCTTTACCCCACAGACAGTACAGTCTGTGACCCTTTACCCACAGACAGTACAGTCTGTGATCCTTTACCCCACAGACAGTACAGTCTGTGACCCTTTACCCACAGACAGTACAGTCTGTGACCCTTTACCCCACAGACAGTAACTCTGTGACCCTTTACCCCACAGACGGTACAGTCTGTGACCCTTTACCCCACAGGCGGTACAGTCTATGCGACCATTTATTCGACAGACTAGAGTTTGTGACCCTTCACCCCACAGTCAGTACAGTCTGTGACCCTTTACCCCACAGACAGTACAGTCTGTGACCCTTTACCCCACAGGCGGTACAGTCTATGCGACCATTTATTCGACAGACTAGAGTTTGTGACCCTTCACCCCACAGTCAGTACAGTTTGTGACCCTTTACCCCACAGACAGTACAGTCTGTGACCCTTTACCCCACAGACAGTACAGTCTGTGACCCTTCACCCCACAGACAGTACAGTCTGTGACCCTTTACTCCACAGACAGTACAGTCTGTGACCCTTCACCCCACAGACAGTACAGTCTGTGACCCTTCACCCCACAGACAGTACAGTCTGTGACCCTTCACCCCACAGACAGTACAGTCTGTGACCCTTCACCCCACAGACAGTACAGTCTGTGATCCTTTACCCCAGAGACACTACAGTCTGTGACTCTTCACCCCACAGACAGTACAATCTGTGACCCTTCACCCCACAGACAGTACAGTCTGTGACCCTTTACTCCACAGACAGTACAGTCTGTGACCCTTTACCCCACAGGCAGTACAGTCTGTGACCCTTTACCCCACAGACAGTACACACTGTGACCCTTCACCCCACAGACAGTACAGTCTGTGACCCTTTACCCCACAGACAGTACAGTCTGTGACCCTTTACCCACAGACAGTACAGTCTGTGACCCTTTACCCCACAGACAGTAACTCTGTGACCCTTTACCCCACAGACGGTACAGTCTGTGACCCTTTACCCCACAGGCGGTACAGTCTATGCGACCATTTATTCGACAGACTAGAGTTTGTGACCCTTCACCCCACAGTCAGTACAGTCTGTGACCCTTTACCCCACAGACAGTACAGTCTGTGACCCTTTACCCCACAGGCGGTACAGTCTATGCGACCATTTATTCGACAGACTAGAGTTTGTGACCCTTGACCCCACAGTCAGTACAGTTTGTGACCCTTTACCCCACATACAGTACAGTCTGTGACCCTTTACCCCACAGACAGTACAGTCTGTGACCCTTTACCCACAGACAGTACAGTCTGTGACCCTTTACCCACAGACAGTACAGTCTGTGACCTTTTACCCCACAATGCAACATTACATTTCTGGATAACATTATTCGAAGGCGCATGTGCGAGTTGTTTACATTTGGATAGTGTGACTTCCTCGGAACCTGGTGGGGAATTGAATTTAAAAGAAAAGAAAAGACACCAATTCGTGGCCATTTGTTTTAATAAATTTAGAGAACCCAATTTTCTTTTGTCACTTCAGGGGCAATTTACCATGGCCAATCTACCTACCTTGAACATATTTAGGTTGTGGGGGTGTAGCCCGCGCAGGCATGGGGAGACTGGTGGCGCAGTGGTTAGCACTGCTGCCTCACGGCACCGTGGACCCGGGTTTGATCCCGGCCCCGGGTCACTGTCCGTGTGGAGTTTGCACATCCTCCCCGTGTTTGCGTGGGTCTCACCCCCACAACCCAAACGGATGTGCAGGGTAGGTGGATTGGCCACGCTGAATTGATCCTTAATTGGGAAAAAAAAGGAATTGGGTATTCTCTATTTATTTTTTAAAAACATCTGGAAACGCCTTGGAATGATTTCCAATGCTAAGAGAGGTCTATACATACCCAACAGCTCTTGCTCAGGAAGTATGTCGAAGACCCAGAAGAAAGATGTTTGAAAGAAGGCGGCGAGCGAAAGTCCGCGGGTCAGTGAGGCTGTGAGTCCTGCAGGAAGTAAGATGGCGGGTCGTCGGGTGGGGCCGCTCACCTCACGGTGGAAACTCTGACCGAGGTGATGTCCGTGGAGTTTTCGAGGCTGTTTGCCAAGCATATGGAGGTTCTTCGGAGGGAGATGATGACTGCGATGAAAGAGTGGGTGGAGGAGGCGATTGCCCAGGTAAAGGCGGCAGTGATGAAGACGTCGGTCGAGGTGCGGGAGCAAGGAGGGAAGTTGCAGGAGTGGAGGAGGCATTGTCTCAACCCAGCGACCAGTTCACCCCGATGGTTGAGCAGCTGAGGAGGGTGGCGGAGGTCAACAAAGGGCTCAGAGCTAAGGTGGAGGACCTGGGGAACACTTCGAGGAGGCAAACTCTTGAGGAGGGGGGGTCTGCCCTGGGGGGGGGGCACGGAAGTGTAGAGGGCCAGAGGCCAACCGAGTACTTTGCAAAGATATTTGCGGAGTTGATAGGGGAGGGGGAAGGCCCCGCCTGCTACGAGTTGGACAGGGCACATCGGTCGCTCAGGTTGAAGCCTAAAGCCAATGAGCACCAAGGTGGGGGGCTGTAGTCTGCTTTCACAGTTACCACGTGAAGGAGAAGGTTTTGAGCTGGGCGAAGCAGAGACAAGATGTAAAGTGGGAAGGCATTGGTATACGGTTATATAAAGACCCGATGGTGGAGTTGGCGAGAAGGTAGGCGGCCTTTTGATGGGTGAGGATGGCATTTTATGGCAGCGGAGTGAGGTTCCGAGTGGTCTATCCAGCGAAGCTGAGTGTGACGCACAACTCGGAGGGCTTTTATTTTGAGATGGTGGAGGCGTTCATTAAGGCTGAAGGACTGGGACTGGGAGGAGAGTTGGGATTTGGACTTGGTTGGTGGGGACAGGGATTATCTTTTTGATTGAGTGCTTCCTCCTTGGATTGGGGTTTTCTTTCTGTCTCTTAATGGGAGGGGGTTTTATTTACAAGTGTTCTTGTTTTTCCTCATGGCTGTGGTTGAGGGGCAACCTGAATCGAGGTCTACAAAATTATGAGGGGCATAGACAGAGTGGATAGTCAGAGGCTTTTCCCCGGGGTAGAGGGGTCAATTACTAGGGGGCATAGGTTTAAGGTGAGAGGGGCAAGGTTTAGAGGAGATGTACGAGGCAAGTTTTTTACGCAGAGGGTAGTGGGTGCCTGGAACTCGCTACCGGAGGAGATGGTGGAAGCAGGGACGATAGGGACATTTAAGGGACATCTTGACAAATACACGAATAGGATGGGAATAGAGGGATACGGGCCCAGGAAGTGGAGAAGATTTTACTTTAGACGGGCAGCATGGTTGGCGCAGGCTTGGAGGGCCGAAGGGCCTGTTCCTGTGCTGTACTTTTCTTTGTTCTTTGTTCTTTGTTTCTTGGTTTGGGGAAGGTGGGTTTTGGGCAGAAGGAGCCGGTTTCTGAGGAGGGGGAGGGGGCCTCTGGCAGGGGTCACCGTGTTAGCAAACTAAGGTTGGCTCGTGAACGGGAGTGTGGTGGGGAGAGGGCCGCGGTCCTTGGAGCCTGGTCAAGCATGTTTCGATGGACCTGGGAGGGGCGGATTGTGGGGGCGGGGATTGATACTGGGTGTTTGCGAGAGGAAGTGGATGGGGTATTCTGGGAAGGGGAGGGGTTCGATGGTAACAAAAGGATGGGGCAGGTCCGGCCGGATGGGCGGGGCCTGGGGTAACGGTGGATAGGGTGGGGTGGGGTGGTTTTGGGGGGGGGAATGGTGAGAGACCCCTGGTCAGAGTGGTGACGAGGAACGTGAGGGGGTGAGGGGGACCGGAGAAGAGAGCGAGAGTTTTTACACATTTGAAGAGTTTAAAAGCCGATGTGGTGATGTTGCAGGAGACCCATCTGAGGGTGAAGGGCCAGATGATGTTGAGGAAGGATTGGGCGAGCCAGGTGTTTCATTCGGGGTTTCATAGCAGGGCTTGGGCGTGGCGATTTTGATGGGTAAGCAGGTGAAGGTCAAGGTGGAGAAGATGGTGGCAGATCAGGGGAGCAGGTACGTGCTTGTAACAGGTGTGCTGGAGGGGAGGTTGGTGGCGTTGGTAAACGTATATGCCCCCATATTGGGATGATGCAGGGTCCCTGAAGGGAATGTTGACTGCCATTCGGGATCTGGATACCTATGAGTTGATATTGGGGGGGGGGGAGATTGGGGCCGAGGATGGACAGGGCCCAGCCGTGCTCGCTGACCCCGTCGTGGGGGTGGAGTGGGTGGGGGTGGAGGCATTGGCTGGGCTCATGATGGAGGAGGGGGTTGCGAGGGGGGAAGGGGGGGGGGGGGTTGATCCGTGGAGATTTTTATACCCGAGGGATCGGGAATATTGCTGGTGCACAAGGTGTTCTCCAGATTTGACTTTTCTGTCGTGGGAAAGGTGCGGTTGGCTGGATTAAGAAGGCAGAGTATTCTGCATTTGTGATCTCAGATTAGGCTCCGCATTGGACGGACATGGCCCTGGAGAAGGGGACTTTTGGGCTCTTTTCAGGGCCCCCAAGGGCACTTTTTCGAAGTTTCCCGTTGAGGGAAGGAGTTAACAATAGCTCCCCGTCAGTATATGGCTTTAACTAGGAGCGGGGCGACAAAAACGGTGGTGGTGGACCTGAAGAAGGGAGGGAAGAAGGACAAAATGGCGGCGGGCGGAGACCAGGCAGCGTGGAGGCAGTGGGCGGAGGAGCAACAGGAGGGTATCCAGCGCTGCCTCCGAGAGATTAAAACGGACCTGCTAGAGCCGATGAAGGCTTCTATTGATAAGCTGCTGGAGACCCAGACGGCCCAGGGGGTGGCGATCCGCGAGGCTCGACAAAAGATCTCCGACAATGAGGACGAGATCTTAGGCCTGGCGGTAAAGGTGGAGGCGCATGAGGCGCTCCGCAAGAAATTGCAGGAGCGGTTCGAGGAGATGGAGAATCGGTCGAGGCGGAAGAATCTGCGGATTCTGGGCCTCCCGGAGGGGCTGGAGGGGCCGGACGTGGGGGCCGATGTGGTCACCATGTTAAACTCGCTGATGGGAGCGGGGTCCTTCCAGGGGCCCCTGGAGCTGGAAGGGGCCCATAGAGTGCTGGTGAGGAGGCCCAAGGCTAACGAGCCTCCGCGGGCGGTGCTGGTGCGGTTCCATCGGTTCGTCGATCGGGAGTGCATGCTCAGGTGGGCCAAGAAGGAGAGGAGCAGCAGGTGGGAGAATGCGGAGGTTCGGATGTACCAGGGCTGGAGTGCGGAGGTGGCGAAGAGGAGGGCTGGGTACAATCGAGCGAAGGCGGTGCTGCACAGGAAGGGGGTGAAGTTTGGCATGTTGCAGCCGGCGCGATTGTGGGTTACCTACAAGGACCGGCACCATTATTTTGAGTCTCCGGAGGAGGCGTGGGCCTTTGTTCAGGCCGAGATGTTGGACACAGACTGAGGGTCGGGATGGGCGAATGGGGACTGCGGTGGATATGTTATGCCTATTTTTGGTTCGCGGGGGCGGGGGGGGGGGGGGGGGGGGGGCGGGGGGGGGGGGGGTTGGGGGAGGCCTTTGCATTGTTTTGGGTTTCTTTTTCTCTGTGTTTTTCTCTTTCGGGTTGGGGAGGCTGGATGGGGCGGGTTGGGCACTGTTTTGGTTGGTGGCGGGGCCTTGTGGGTGGAGAGCGCGGGCTTTTTTCTCGCGCCGAAGACTGGGGGGGGGTGGCCGGGGCGGGGAAGCGAGGATTGTTTCCCGCGCTTAGAACGGAGGGGGGAGGGGGAGAGCCTGTGGATGGGGAGCGGGAGAGGAGGGTGTGCCACACAATGGGAGGAGTCGAAGGGGAGGCGGGAGTGGCTGGGGTCAGCAGGAGTCAGCTGACTTGCGGAAGTGCAATGGGGGGAGTAAACCAGCTAGGATGGGTCCTAGCCGGGTGAGGGGGGGGGAGATCGAGTTGCTGCTGCAAAGGTCAAGGAGGAGCTGGAGCGAGTGGGGGGTGGGGGGGTGGGTTCGGGGGCCGAGACAGGGGTATGCCGCTGTGGGGAACGGGCCGGGTGTGGGGTGCGGGCGCGTGGCTGGCTGAGGAGGGGTCATGGCTAGTCGGCGGGGGAGGGGGGCGGGTAGCCCCCTGATCCGGCTGATAACCTGGAATGTAAGGGGACTGAACGGGCCGGTTATGCGGGCCCGGGTGTTCGTGCACCTGAAGGGGCTCAAGGCAGATGTGGTTATGCTCCAGGAGACACACCTGAAGGTGGCAGACCAGGTAAGACTGAGGAAAGGGTAGGTAGGTCAGGTGTTTCACTCGGGGCTAGATGCCAAAAATCGAGGGGTGGCGATCTTGGTGGGAAAGAAGGTGTCATTTGAGGCGTCGAGCATTGTGGCAGATAATGGCGGTAGGTACATAATGGTAAGTGGTAAGTTGCAGGGAGAGAGGGTGGTACTGGTCAATATGTATGCTCCGAACTGGGACGATGCGGGTTTTATGCGGCGTATGTTGGGTCGGATCCCAGACTTGGAAGTGGGGGGCCTGATAATGGGGGGAGACTTTAACACGGTGTTGGATCCGGCACTGGATCGCTCCAGGTCTAGGACGGGTAGGAAGCCGGCGGCGGCTAGAGTGTTGAGGTGATTTATGGACCAAATGGGAGGGATGGACCCTTGGAGATTTGGAAGGCCGGGGGCTAGGGAATTTTCATTCTTCTCACATGTCCATAAGGCTTATTCTCGAATCGACTTTTTCATTTTGAGTAGGGCGCTGATAGCGAGAGTAGAGGATACCGAGTATTCGGCAATAGCCATTTCGGACCACGCCCCGCATTGGGTGGTGGGGGAGATGGTGAGGGTAGACAGGAGGTATGCGGAAGAGCCTGAGGAAGGATTGTTGAGGAAGAGGCGCAGCCTCCAGGCCGAATTCGACCTGGTGACCACCAGGAAGGCGGAGGTGCAGTGGAGGAAGGCCCAGGGTGCGGTCTACGAGTATGGGGAAAAGGCAAGCCGGATGCTGGCGCATCAGCTTCGGAAGCGGGACACAGCTAGGGAGATCGGGGGAGTTAAGGACGGGGAGGGAGCGTGGTGCGGAGTGGGGTTGGCATCAATGGGGTCTTCAGGGACTTCTACGAGGAATTGTACCGATCCGAGCCCCCACGAGAGGAGGGAGGGATGGGCCGTTTCCTGGACCAATTGAGGTTTTCAAAAGTGGAAGAGGGACTGGTGGCGGGACTGGGGGCCCTGATTGGGCTGGAGGAGCTGATCAAAGGGATAGGAAGCATGCAGGCGGGGAAGGCACCAGGGCCGGACGGTTTCCTGGTCGAGTTCTATAAAGAATATATGGACCTGTTGGGCCCGCTGTTAGTTAGGACCTTTAATGAGGCAAGGGAGGGGGAGGCTTTACCCCCGATGATGTCCCGGGCACTGATCTCCTTGATCCTGAAGCGGGACAAGGATCCCCTGCAATGTGGGTCTTACAGACCGATTTCCTTGCTAAATGTAGATGCCAAGGTGCTGGCGAAGGTCTTAGCCACGAGGATTGAGGATTGTGTGCCGCAGATCATCCATGAAGACCAGACGGGGTTTGTGAAGGGGAGACAGTTGAACGCGAATGTGCGGAGGCTTTTGAACGTTATCATGATGCCGGCGAGGGAGGGGGAGGCGGAGATAGTGGTGGCGATGGACGCTGAGAAAGCCTTCGATAGAGTAGAGTGGGGGTACCTGTGGGAGGTGCTGAAGAGGTTCGGGTTTGGGGAGGGGTTTGTCAGGTGGGTTAGGCTGTTGTATGAGGTCCCGATGGCGAGTGTGGCCACAAATAGGAGGAGGTCCGAGTACTTTCAGTTGCACCGAGGGACGAGACAGGGGTCCCCCCTGTCCCCCCTGCTCTTCGCACTGGCGATTGAACCCCTGGCTATGGCACTGAGAGAGTCGAGGAACTGGAGGGGGTTGGTGCGGGGTGGGGAGGAGCATAGGGTGTCGCTTTATGCGGACGACCTGCTGCTGTATGTGGCGGACCCGGTGGGAGGAATGCCAGAGGTAATGAGGATCCTTAGGGAATTCGGGGACTTTTCAGGGTACAAGCTCAATATGGGGAAGAGCGAGCTGTTCATAGTTCAGCTAGGGGACCAGGAGAGGGGGACTGGCGAGCTCCCAATAAAAAGGGCGGAGAGGAGCTTCAGATATTTGGGGGTCCAGGTGGCCAGGAGCTGGGGGGCCCTGCATAGGGTTAACTTTACAAGGCTGGTGGAGCAAATGGAGGATGAGTTCAAGAGGTGGGACGCGTTGCCGCTGTCCTTGGCGGGTAGGGTGCAGTCAATCAAAATGACGGTGCTCCCAAGGATTTTGTTCCTGATCCAGTGCCTCCCCGTGTTTATCCCGAAGGCTTTTTTCAGGCGGGTTAACAGGAGTATAATGGGGTTTGTGTGGGCGCGAGGGACTCCGAGGGTGAGAAGGGTGTTCCTGGAGCGAAGTAGAGATAGGGGCGGGCTGGCGCTGCCCAACCTCTGTGGGTACTACTGGGCCGCCAATGCGACAGTGGTGCGCAAGTGGGTGATGGAGGGGGAGGGGCCTGCATGGAAGAGGCTGGAGACGGCGTCCTGTGTGGGTACGAGTCTGGGGGCGCTGGCAACGGCGCCGCTGCTCCTCCCTCCAAGGAGGTATACCACGAGCCCGGTGGTGGTGGCGGCCCTCAAAATTTGGGGGCAGTGGAGGCGACATAGGGGGGAAGTTGGGGCCTCGGCGTAGGCCCCATTACGGGGGGACCACCGGTTTGCCCCAGGAAGAACAGGCGGAGGGTTTTTTGGGGTGGCACAGGGCAGGGATACAAAAGTTGGGGGGCCTGTTTGTGGACGGGAAGTTCGCGAGCTTGGGTGAGCTGGAGGAGAAGTACGGGCTCCCCCTTGGGGAACACCTTCGGGTACTTACAGGTAAGGGCGTTTGCCAGACGGCAGGTGATGGAATTCCCGCGGCTACTGCCACACACAGTACAGGACAGGGTGCTCTCGGGGGGGGGGGGGGGGGGGGGGGGGGAGTGGGGAAGATCTCGGAAACTTACCAGGTGATGCAGGAGGAGGAGGAGGCCTCGGTGGTGGAGTTGAAAGGTAAGTGGGAGGAGGAGTTGGGAGAGGAGATCGAAGAGGGGATGTGGGCAGATGCCCCAGGGAGGGTGAATTCTTCCTCTTTGTGCGCGAGGCTCAGCCTCATACAGTTTAAGGTGCTGCACAGGAATCACATGATCAGGACAAGGATCAGCTGGTTCTTTGGGGGTGAGGACAGGTGTGTTAGGTGCTTAGGGAGCCCAGCAAATCACACCCATATGTTCTGGGCATGCCCAGCGCTGGAGGAATTTTGGAAGGGCGTGGCGAGGACGGTGTCAAGGGTGGTAGGATCCAGGGTCAGACCGGGCTGGGGGCTCGCAATATTTGGGGTGGCAGAGGAGCCGGGAGTGCAGGAGGCGAAAGAGGCCGGAATTCTGGCCTTTGCGTCCCTGGTAGCCCGGCGAAGGATTCTCCTTCAGTGGAAAGATGCGAGGCCCCCAAGCGTGGAATCCTGGATCAGCGATATGGCAGGGTTCATTAAATTGGAGAGGGTGAAATTCGCCTTGAGAGGGTCGGTACAAGGGTTCTTTAGGCGGTGGCAACCGTTCTTAGACTTTCTGGTAGAACGATAGACATTGGTCAATGGCAGCAGCAGCTCGGGGGGGGGTTAATTTATTTTTGTTTATGTTATTTACACTGGAGGGTCTGAGGGGGTGTATACACCTGTTGTGTTAAGTCGGGGTGTTAATGTTAATTTATTATTTATGTACGGGGGGGGGGGCTTTGGGGGGTTGCTTTTTTAGATTGTGTTTTGTACTTAACCCTGTTGGGTTCTTTTTTCTTTCTCATTTTGTTATTGATATTTTATGAAAATATCATATGTGAGTAATATAAACTCAGGGTATTTTTCGTTGCACCAGGGAATGAAGCAGGGGTGCTCCATGTCCCCACTTCTGTTTGCATTGGCTATAGAGCCCTTGGCCATTGTGCTGAGGAGCTTGGGGTTGTGGAGGATGATAGTGAGGGGGGGGCGGGAGCATCGGGTGTCCTTTTACCCGGATGATCTGTTATATATTTCGGAGCCGGGCTCCTGGGTGGGAGACATAATGGGTTTGCTTCAGAGATTTGGGACATTCTCAAGATACAAGTCGAATCTGGGGAAAAGTGAGTACTTTGTGGTTTCCTCTCCAGGGTGGGGGCTAGGGTGGGGGAGCTGCCATTCCGTGTGGCAGGGTCTCACTTTAGATATCTAGGGGTGCAGGTGACCCGGGACTGGGCAGGTCTCCGGAGGTTCAATTTCATTAACTTGGTGGGGAGGGTGAAGGCTGACTTGCTGAGTCGGGATAATCTCCCTCTGTCGTTGGTGGGCCGGATACAGGCAGGAAAGTTGGACATTTTGCCGCGATTCTTGTACTTGTTTCAGTGCCTGATGGTCTTTTTGCCTCGGGCTTTTTTCAGGGGAGTGGACTGGCTGATTTCCTCGTTTGTCTGGGCGGGGAATGTGGCGAGGATAAGGAGGATGATACTGCAGAGGGAACGGCAGGCAGGGGGAGGGGGGATAGGCCTCCCGAATATGATACATTGTTATACATGTACGGTAAGGCCCCTGTACTACAGGTACGGGGGTAGATCCCTGCCTGCTGGCTCCGCCCAGTAGGCGGAGTATAAATGTGTGTACTCTCCGAACAGCAGCCATTTCGTAAGCTGCTGTAGGAGGCCACGCATCTCGGTGTAATAAAGCCTCGATTACATTTTACTCTTGACTCGTCGTAATTGATAGTGCACCAATTTATGACACAGAGATTTTTCAGAGATGGACCTCCGCATCAAGCCGGATCGCCTGCAGCTGCATCCTCAAGCAGACAACGCCAAAAAGGACGCCATCAGCGACCGCCCTCAGCCAACCCCACGCCTGCGCGGCAGCCAGCCAACCCTGGAGGACCCAGGTGCTACTTCTGCGGACAGACAAAACACCTCCAGCAGCGCTGCCCGGCGTGGAGCGCGCTCTGCAAGGCCTGTGGTAGGAAGGGACATTTCGCTGCAGTGTGCCAGGCCCGCTCAATCGGCACTATTGTCCCGGCACTCCCCACGTGCGGCCAGTGGGTGCCGCCATCTTCCTCTCCTCAGACCACGTGCAGCCCATGGGCGCCGCCATCTTGCTCTACTCGCAACACGTGCGGCCCGTGGACGCCGCCACCTTGCTTGCTTCAGAACCAATGGGCACCGCCATCTTGCCTGCCCCAGGACACGTGCGGCCCAAGGGCGGCGCCATCTTGCCTTCCCCAGGACACGTGCGGCCCGTGGGCGCCGCCATCTTACCCGCCTCAGGACCCCTGCCCATCGGGCACCTCATCGGGCCGCTCATCGCCTGCAATCGCCGATGACCAGCTGCATCTCGCCTCGGTCACGATCGACCAGCCTCGACCGCACATCCTCGTGACCGCTTCGACAAAGGTTAAGGTCGACGGGCACGAGATATCCTGCCTTCTGGTCTCCGGGAGCACTGAGAGCTTCATCCACCCCGATACGGTAAGGCGCTACTCCCTCACGGTACACCCCACTAACCAAAGAATCTCCCTGGCCTCCAGATCCCACTCCATGGCGATCCGGGGGTACTGCATCGCCACCCTCACCGTCCATGGCGTAGAGTTCAGCGGCTTCCGGCTCTACGTCCTCCCCAACCATTGCGCTGCCTTGCTATTCGGCCTTGACTTCCAGTGCAACGTCCAGAGCCTAACCCTGAAATTCGGCGGGCCCCTACCACCCCTTACTGTTTGCGGCCTCGCGACCCTTAAGGTCGACCCGCCTTCCCTGTTTGCAAACCTCACCCCGGATTGCAAACCCGTCGCCACCAGGAGAAGATGGTACAGCGCCCAGGACAGGACCTTCATCAGGTCTGAGGTCCAGCGGCTGCTGAGGGAAGGCATCATCGAGGCCAGCAACAGCCCCTGGAGAGCCCAAGTGGTAGTGATGAAAATCGGGGAGAAAAACAGGATGGTCGTTGACTACAGTCAGACCATCAATCGGTACACGCAGCTCGACGCGTACCCCCTCCTACGCATATCTGATGTGGTCAATCAGATTGCACAGTACCGGGTCTTCTCGACAGTGGACCTGAAATCTGCCTACCACCAGCTCCCCATCCCCAAGGTGGACCGTCAATACACTGCGTCTGAACCAGACGGCCGCCTTTATCATTTCCTTAGGGTTCCCATCGGCGTCACCAACGGGGTCTTGGTCTTCCAACGGGAGATGGACCGGATGGTTGACCGGTACGGGCTGCGGGCCACTTCCCCGTACCTGGACAACGTCACCATCTACGGCCACGACCAGCAGGACCACGACGTTAACCTTTCCAAATTCCTCCACACCACCAATCTCCTCAACCTAACTTACAACAAGGAGAAGTGTGTGTTCAGCACGAACCGATTAGCCATCCTCGGCTATGTGGTTCAGAACGGAGTTCTAGGGTCCGACCCTGGTCGCATGCGCCCCCTCATGGAACTCCCCCTCCCCCACTGCCCCAAGGTCCACAAACGATGCCTGGGGTTCTTTTCGTGTTGCGCCCAGTGGGTCCCTAACTATGCGGACAAGGCCCACCCACTCATTCAATCCACTGTTTTCCCACTGACGGCCGAGGCTCACCAGGCCTTCAACCATATCAAGGCCGACATCGCCAAGGCCGCGATGCACGCGGTCGACGAGACGCTCCCCTTCCAAGTTGAGAGCGATGCATCAGACGTCGCTCTGGCCGCCACCCTCAACCAGGCAGGGCAGGCAAGTGGCGTTCTTTTCCCGCACCCTCCAGGCCTCTGACATTCGGCACTCCTCCATCGAAAAGGAGGCCCAAGCCATCGTTGAAGCTGTGCGGCATTGGAGGCATTACCTGGCCGGCAGGAGATTCACTCTCCTCACTGACCAACGGTCGGTTGCCTTCATGTTTAACAACACACAGCGGGGTAAAATCTTGAGGTGGAGGATCGAGCTCTCCACCTACAATTACGAGATTTTGTATCGCCCCGGTAAGCTCAACGAGCCCCCCCGATGCCCTGTCCCGAGGTACATGTGCCAGCGCACAAGTGGACCAACTCCGGGCCCTACACGACGATCTCTGTCACCCGGGAGTCACCCGCTTTTACCACTTCATTAAGGCCCGCAATCTGCCCTTACTCGATTGAGGAAGTCAGGGATATCACCAGAGACTGCCGGGTCTGCGCGCAGTGTAAACCACACTTCTACTGGCCAGACCGCGCGCACCTGGTGAAGGCCTCCCGCCCCTTTGAACGCCTCAGCGTGGACTTCAAAGGGCCCCTTCCCTCCACCGACCGCAACACATAACTTTCTTAATGTGGTCGACGAATATTCCAGATTCCCCTTCGCCGTCCCATGCCCCGATATGATGCCTGCCACTGCCATTAAAGCCCTCAACACCACCTTCGCTCTGTTCAGTTTCCCCGCCTACGTCCACAGCAACCGGGGATCCTCATTTATGAGCGATGAGCTGCGCCAGTACCTGCTCAACAGGGGCATTGCCTCGAGCAGGACGACCAGCTACAACCCCCGGGGAAACGGGCAGGTGGAGCGGGAGAATGGGATGGTCTGGAGGGCTGTCCAGATGGCCCTACGGTCCAGAAATCTCCCAGCCTCCCGCTGGCAGGAGGTCCTCTCCGACGCTCTTCACTCCATTCGGTCGCTCCTGTGCACCGCGACCAACGAAACCCCCCATGAACGTCTCTTTGCCTTCCCCAGGAAGTCCACCTCCGGGGTTTCGCTCCCAACATGGCTGGCAGCTCCAGGACCCGTTCTCCTCTGCAAGCACGTGCGGCTCCACAAGGCGGACCCGTTGGTTGAGAGGGTACAGCTATTCCACGCAAACCTGCAGTACGCCTACGTAGCGTACCCCGACGGCCGCCAAGACACAATCTCCCTCAGGGACCTGGCGCCAGCTCGGTCCCCACACCCTCCCCCCCTGCCCCGGCGCCACCCTCTCTCCCCCCGGTGCACCCCAACACAGCCCCCGTTCCAGGGCGATCCGTCCTCCCCTTGCTCCCACCCGGGGATGAAGGGGAATTCGACACGCTGCCGGAGTCACCGAAGACCAAGCCGACGCCTGAGTCGCCACCAGCACTGCGGCGCTCTCAACGACAGATCAAGACACCCGATCGTCCAAATTTGTAACCTTCTCTGTAATTTTAAAAGCAAGCTGTACCTAAATAGTTTTCCACCACCCCCGATAGACTCATTTTTAACAGGGGGTGAATGTGGTAGTCACCACTGTTGTACTATATTGTATATATGGGTATTACATTAAGGCCCCTGTACTACAGGTACAGGGGTAGATCCCTGCCTGCTGGCTCCGCCCAATAGGCAGAGTATAAATGTGTGTGCTCTCCGAACAGCAGCCATTTCGTAAGCTGCTGTAGGAGGCCACACATCTCTGTGTAATAAAGCCTCGATTACATTCTACACTTGTATCGTCGTAATTGATAGTGCATCATGCGGCGAATGCAGAGAAGTTCAGTAATGGAATGGGGAGGTGGTGGCTCTGTGGGTGAGGCGGGAGGCAGGATCATGTAGGGGGTCGGGTTGGGGGCGGTGGCAACGGCACCGCTCCCGATGGCCCCAGGGAAATACTCGGTGAGTCCAGTGGTGGTGGCCACGCTGAAGATCTGGAGGCAGATTCGTTGTGGGGGCGAAACCCACGCAAACACGGGGAGAGTGTGCAAACTCCACACGGACAGAGCCGGGATCGAACCTGGGACCTCGGCGCCGTGATGCAACTGTGCTAATCACTTGCACCACTGTGCTGCCCGGAGTTCCCATTTCTATCAACACCGTGGGTGTACCTACACCACATGGACTGCAGCGGTTTAAGCAGGCAGCTCACCCCCACCTTCACAAGGGGCAATTGGAAATGGGCAGTAAAAACGCTGGCCTACGCCCACATCCCTGTGAAAGAATTGAAAACACAACAAACCGAGGCTCCTTCAGCTCTACCAGGCGGCTGTCAAACATCCCCTGGCGCTATCTGAAGAAGAGCAAGGGCATTACGCCGCGTGTGCTGGCCAATGTTTGCCCCTCAACCCACCCCATTTCAAAGATAATATTGTGCACAACAATGACTGCCCTTCAAAAATGAAACCGGACACTTCCGGGTGCGGCGATGACCAGCTAAGTCGCACGTTTCGGCACCTCCCGTTTTAACGGACTTTTGGGCTCTTATCGGGAGCCCCAACGGAAATTTTTCACGGCTAAACCCAGTGTGGGGCGACAAACGAAGGAGTCCCCCCGGGTGTGGATGGAAAGAAGTGATAGTAGTGGCCAGATTGCGGAGGATCCTCTGGAGCAGCGGCAGAGAAGAGAAGGGCAAAGCAAGATGGCGGCTGAGGGAGCCCAGATGGTATGGGGCCCGGAACAGCAGGAGTTCCTCCAGCGATGTGTGGAGGAGCTCAAGAAGGAGGTGCTGGCGCCGATGTTGCTGGCGATTGAGGGATTGAAGGAGATGCAAAAGACTCAGGCGATGGAGCTCCGTGGAGTGAAGGCAAAGGCAGCCGAGAATGAAGACGAGATACAGGGCTTGGTGGTGAAGACGGAGACGCACGAGGCACTACACAAGAGGTGCACAGAAAGGCTGGAAGCCCTGGAAAATAGCTCGAGGAGGAAAAATTTAAGGATTTTGGGTCTTCCCGAAGGGACAGAGGGAGCGGATGTTGGGGCGTATGTGAGTACGATGCTCCATACTTTAATGGAAGCTGAGGCCCCGACAGGCCCCCTGGAAGTGGAGGGAGCATACCGGGTCCTCGTGAGAAGACCAAAGGCAGGGGAAATACCGTGAGCAATAATGGTGAGATTCCACCGCTACAAGGACAGGGAGATGGTCCTGAGATGGGCTAAGAAGACACGGAGTAGCAGATGGGAGAACGCGGTGATCCGCGTATACCAAGATTGGAGTGCGGAGGTGGAGAGAAGGAGGGCGAGTTTCAATCGGGCCAAGGCGGTGCTCCACAGGAAGAAAGTGAAATTTGGAATGTTGCAGCCGGCGAGACAGTGGGTTACACACCAGGTCAAACACCACTACTTCGAGACGGCAGAGGAGGCGTGGACATTTATTCAAGAAGAGAAGTTGGACTAGATTTGAGGAATGGATGTTTGGAAAGAAGTAGCGAGGTGGTGGCAAGGAATTGTAAAGGGGGGAGAGGGGGAGGGCTTGTCTGTAAAAATGTTAGACGGGAGAATTCCCCCGGGGGGGGGGACACGAAGAAATGTGGGCGCCGGTGGGGAAGGGGACAGGGAAGGGGAGAGGGAGCTGCGCCATTAGGGGCGGGGCCGAGAGGGAAGCGCGGGCTTTGTTCCCGCGCTATGGAAACTGTGGCGGGAAAAGTGGGCGCAGGAAGGAAGGGGACCTCACACGCAGGGAGGCTATTGGAATCTGTAACTTATGGGATCTTAACCTGTCGAACTACGCCAAGTTTGGGGGAAGCTTAGTTGATGAATCAAGTCCTGGCGCAATACGACAAGTTGTAAGATTTGTACTATTTCTGGACTATGCCAAGTTGTTCGATTCCTTGTATTATTCGACTGTTAAAGTTGAAGGAATTTATATTAACTCTGCTATTCGGTTATCAGTAGCACTTTGCGAATACTGGAACTCAGCAGAAATTTGCAGTTAAAACTTCTCAGGTGCCAAAAAGAATTGTTTTATTTGTAGTCGCTTGATTACAATTTGAAAGTCATTTAAAAGGCAATTCGTAGACAATTCGAAGCTTTCAGAGAATTACAGACATTATCTTTCTTTGCTTAGGCAGACAGCTCGAAAGTAACTTTTAAAAGGTCAAAGTCTGGCAATGAAACATGAAGAGAGAGAGAAAGCTAATCTTCAGCTAAACTCAAACTCAAAGTCAAAAGTGGACTAACATCACTGACACAGACTGGTAGACTGACAGGCTGACAGAACCCCCAAAAGACATCTCTAAAATGGAGACTATTAAGGACAAAACTGACTAAACTGACAGAAAGACAACACAAAGACACCACCCAACACGAGACAACACTGACAGAATCAAAGACGTGATGTGGAGATGCTGGCGTTGGACTGGGGTGGTAGACAACGTCGGCCGAGTCGCACGAGTATGTACCGCGTACCTGGTGGGTGGTGTTCTCACGTGTAATAGTGGTATCCATGTCGATGATCTGGCACGTCTTGCAGAGATTGCCATGGCAGGGTTGTGTGGTGTCGTGGTCACTGTTCTGAAGACTGGGTAGTTTGCTGCAAACAATGGTTCATTTGAGGTTGCGCGGTTGTTTGAAGGCAAGTAGTGGGGGTGTGGGGATGACCTTGGCAAGATGTTCATCGTCATCAATGACGTGTTGAAGGCTGTGAAGAAGATGACGTAGTTTCTCCGCTCCGGGGAATCAAAGACAACACAGCACAACACTAAGATGGCGGGCGGAAACTTTTCAGTTATACACTTTCATATCTGTCTTAAGTCATCTAATCACACCCCAATATAATCCTAATTGGTTTGGGTTGGACTCAAACACATTTGATTTGATGGCAAGCCGTCCATCTTCAATGTGCAACATTAGCTTTTCTGACCCAGCTGTTATCTGCATTGCGAACAATGGTGCCTTCATGTTGCTGTGTATTCAGTCCCTGTCCTTGACAATTAGCACAAGCAGTGTCAAATTATCTTGCAACTGTGCTGTTTTAATGTCACACTAACTCTGAAAATATGCATTTGACAGAACAACGGACCTTGTAAAAGTGAATTATGCTGTATAAATGGGTATTTAAAACTGGGGCTCAACATTTATGCTTAAACAGCTATCTTTTACCTATACTAGTTGTATTCGAAATACCTGGCTTCTACAGTCGGCCCTTTGCTAAATCGAAAAATTAAGTGAGATATATCAGAAAAGACTAAAATACATCATTAATGCGATAGGATAGGTAAAAGCGCAAAGAATCATTGCAGGTATTTCAAAATAATTATTATAATTAATAAATTAATCAAATTTGATCACATTGGTATGTTATGTAAATGATGAATACAGCTACACAGGAGAATAGGATTATTCTTATTGTGGACATTCCAGTGTGTCCAAACCACCCACAAATTTTATCCCAGAGAGAGATAAATTGGGGTGGATCAAGTTTTTTGATTTCTTTTTGGCTATGTAATGCCAAATCTTTAGCTTCTTTCGAGTTATCGGGAATGAAAGTGCAACACTCTGCACCAATCAGGGCGCAGGTGCCACCTTTTTCGGCTAGCACATAGTCAAGTGCCATTCGATTTTGTAATACCACGGTTCGAATTGCTCGCATTTCGTCAGAAATTTTATCTAGGGCAGTGGCGGTGTAATCGGCTACGTTTTGTATGATGGTTGTTATTTTATTCAATTTATTCTCCATCCTCATTTCCTGATAGAAAGGAATCATTCTATCAAAAATTGCATCTTTTAAGAAAATGGAACGTTTATTCCTTCGAGCAACTGCTTCTGAAGCATAAGGAAGATTAATCACATGACGAATGGCCGGTACAATGTATCCTAAATAGCAAGATCCTGACCAGGATGTTGGGAGCCAGGGATATGCTTTATTACCACAAATAAAATAAGTTCCATTATAAGCAGAATATAAGTAAATATTTTCTAAGAACCATCGGTCTTCGAATGTTTTATTATTTTTGAGATTAGGTATACCTGTTATCTTTGAGGACCGCAGAACTCTTTGTAAGAGATCGTTTGTACATTTATAAGCCGTGTTAACATCTACATAATTAGTACAAACACTATTACCCATTTGTATCCCTTTAGGGTTCTTACTCATGAAGCAAATTGATCCGTTTTGTTTACTATTAGTTGGGAGGTTAAGATGTTGAGGTTTTTGGTCAGGGTTATATTTAAGTTGGTACCATCCCGAAAAGGTGTTTAGTGGATAGCCTGCAGATTTCCATAAGTTAATATATTTTTTTGATGTGAATCTTGTACCTTCCTTTTTCACATGAATATGCTCCAGAACGGATCACCACAGAGTGAGGGACACTTTGATAGATGTACCATTCTGCCGTTTCTGAAGCATTAAAGGGAATAGTTAGAAAGGGAATACCCTCCCCTGAGTTAGTAGGGGTTGCAATGCATACCCAACAATTGGAAATATTAAAGTTTTTAGCATATATCGTAGATGTGTAAAGGAATGTGTTCTTATTCACTTCTGTACAACATTCACAAAGCCAATCAAATAACTGATAATTAAAATTGCGGCAAACATTTTACTTGTATGCGCGCTTCACGTGTGATGCGTGAATCCAACTTTTCTTTCCTTTTAACTTCACAGCGGATTGGGGGGTGAGAAGGATTACGAAAGGACCTTCCCACTTCGATCCTAAGGGTTCCTTTTGCAGCTTTTTAACGTACACTTCTTCACCAGGCACCAGGTCGTGCCCACCTTCTGGAGGATCTCCCCACGCAGCTAACACCTGTTGAAAAGCAGAGCTAACAGCATTTGTTAGATCTTGACAGTAAGACAACAAAGCATCACTCATTAAATGACAGTCTGCTTTCCGCAAGTCAACAGTTCCCGGCAGAGACATTGGTCCGCCTGTGATGATTTCAAATGGACTCGGGCCTGTTGTTCTGTTTGGTGTAGCTCTAATACTGCATAACACTATTGGCAAAGCTTGGACCCAATTCATGCCTTCCTGGCTGTATTTAGACAGTCTTTCTTTCAACGTTCGATTCATACGTTCCACTGGTCCCGATGATTGTGGATGATAAGGACAGTGTAAATTCCAGTCAATGTTTAGTAGTTTACAGACTTCCTTACAAACAGCACCTGTGAAGTGGGATCCATTGTCTGAGTCAATGCTAGCTGGAACTCCCCATCTGGGGATAAAGTCTTTGCATAGCACTTTGGCTGTATGGGCAGCTGTCCCTCTTCTAGCTGGAGCAGCTTCCACCCATCTGGAGAATTTATCCACTATTACAAGGACGTCATTGTACTTTTGACATTTAGGAAGGCTGATGTAATCTACCTGTATATCCTGGAATGGACCTGCAGGAGCAGGAGCTCTTAATTGAGGCATTGATGTTATGGGTCCCAAGTTATTCTTTTGACAGGTTACACAGCGGTTTTCTACCATTTGTGCATGTTTTTTGAATCCTTTACCACACCAACTTCTATGGAATCGATCCATCATTTGTTAGGTGATATGTGTCCCCATGAATGAATGTGCTGAGCTAAAAAAGGCATTAGCGATTGTGGTGCGACTGGTTTACAAGTTTAAACTTCTCTCCAAATTTCATCATCATATGGTTGAATACCTGATTCTAACCATGTCCATTTTTCTTCCTTTGTACAGTTGAGGGTTCTTTAGCTGCTTTGATAGCAACTGTTCTGTTCTGAGTAAGCTCCCTTTTGCCTTTGGAAATTTTCTGACCCAAGTAAACAACTTCTTCCTGGGCTATTTGTGCTTTGACAAAGCTAGCTTTGTGGCTGTTAGTACTGAGGTGGTTCAAGACCACCCGTAAGTCTTTGTCATGATCACCTTTATTGATGGAGGTTATCAGAACATCATCTTCATATTGAATAATGGTGGAAGGCCGAACAGGCAGTTGCCTGAGATGATTCTGTAAAGCCATGTGGTAAACAGTTGGGCTATTATGATACTGTTGTTGATTAACTGTAAAAGCAAACCATGGTTGTAGTTGCTTAGCCAGTGGTGCTGACCAGAAGCCAAACTGGGTGTGTCTTGTTGGTACGTGTTACATGGCTGACCACGAGGTGGAGATGTATTGTAGTGAACATTGTCTACTTCATTATCATCTCTCGAATCCATCCGTTGTTTTTGATAGCATTTTGCCATCCAGTGTCCTACTCTACCACAGAAAAGACATTGTGGTATTTCCTTACGTGATTTTAATGGAGCAAGGGTACATGTGTGCTCTGGCGCTGGTGGTGAAATTGAAGTTACTGCTGATATTCCTGCAGGTGCTGCAACAGCCGCCGCTGGAGCAGCAGGTAACATGGGCTGGATTTGAACACTATCTTCGTCTGATTCATCTGACAAAGTAACTGATTTATTCGTGACATTTGTTCTTGGCTGTGCAATTGCCGATTGTGCCACTAGGTGGGGTGCTTGGGCTGCTTTCGGAGTTTGTGCTGTTTGTTCAAATTTCTGCACAGAAATCTTGCAGTGTTCAGTTGCGTTGTTTATATCCCTTTCTAAAACACATCTTTCTTTCATCAACTTGCAATTTTCAAGTTCAATTCGCTCAGTTTTTAATTGCAATTGTCGGTATTTTGACTCCACTTCAACAACTTGATTTTGGAATTCTGTTATTTGAAAAGATAACTGCTGGAGTTCAGAGGTTTTGTTTTGCAAATCTGTTTTCATTTCATCATAATGCTCAAGTTTGGATTTTGCAACTCGCAATTCTGTTTTAATTTCATCATAATACTCAAGTTTGGATTTTGCATCTTGCAATTCTTCAACAACTGCAATTAGTTGCTTTTTAGTGGACCTATACTCATCATCACTTCGCTCAGTAGTTAATTGCAACTGTTGGTATTTTGACTCCACTTTAAAAACTTGATTTTGGAATTCTGACTCCACTTTAAAAACTTGATTTTGAAATTCTGCGAACATTTAACTGCTGGAGTTCAGAGGTTTTAATTTGCAAATCTGTTCTAATTTCATCATAATGCTCAAGTTTGGATTTTGCATCTTGCAATTCTTCCACAACTGCAATTAGTTGGTCTTTAGTGGACTGAAGCTGATGATCACTTTTGTCGTCTTTTAAAATCTTTCCTACTTCAAGACTGTGAGAAAAAACAACTTTACAACTCTGTTTCGAAATAAATAACTTTGTCTTTATTGACCAAAGTCTGCATGCAGATGGCTACAGGTTAGAGAGAGAGAGAGCTGTTAAGGTAAACCTGCTCATTCTTTCTCAAGCTCGCAAAGACATGGAGAAAACGTTCAATATTTATACACAAGCTGTATCATTTTACAAAAACAGACCTTGTTCAAAAATGTCAATACAGTCATAACTTCTGATCAAACATGTTGTCATGGAAAGACCCTGACTCGGCTTATTTGCAGTAGTTTGTTTTTAGAGGAAATAAGACGTGGTCCTATTTTGTTTTTCACCTCTGCCCTCATGATGCCTTGACGCAGATGGACCTAGGTCATGAGGAAGTTGTGTTATTAGGACATTCCTAGATCGTGGCTTTGTTATCAGGTTTTAACAAGGTCAGGCACTATCTTCCCTCTTCTGGCCTTGTATGATACAATTGTGTGGATTCTTAGCTTTGTCTAGTTTGTCAGGGTCTGATCTTGGCAGTAGCTGACACAGCTGTCCTACACTTGGTTAAATAAGTTGGCTATTTTTCCCATCATGCTATTGCTGAGTTTGTACACTTTCACACTTTTATTTTTAACAATGGTCTCTTGCTGACTGTGTATCTGTCCCGTAATTACCAGGGACCATTTTACACATTCTGCACCGTGTAATCGTGTGCATTTTCCCCATGCTCTCTTGATATTATTGAAGGACCACTGTCCTCTGGGGATACCATACTTTGATTCAATTTTTTTTGAGGTTTCACATAGGTTAAAATGTCTACGAGTGAAAGATCTACAATCCCCCAACATATCTTCAACAGAAACATCTGGTATTCCAGCACCCCCCTTGGATGTAGTGGGGAGTAATTTTCTGTCTGCTAAAGGCTCTGAATCTACACTTTGATTTGGATCAGCCATAACTTTTCTTGGTCGCTGACTGCCGTTTTATTTTAGTTACTGCAGTGACTAATCTTCCAGTCATGTCTATGATAGTCTTAACGATTGGCACTTGATTTATTTAACACAGTCTATAAAAAATGTTCTTTTCAAGGGTCGAAGTACTGATTGATGCGGCTTTAAGACTTTTAATGGGTGGAACGTGAGAGGGTTGAATGGGCCGATTAAAAGGGCAAGGGTATTTGTGCACCTAAAGAGACTGAAGGCGGATGTGGTTATGCTTCAGGAGACGCACCTGAAATTGGCGGATCAGGTCAGATTAAGGAAAGGATGGGTGGGACAGGTATTCCACTCAGGCTTAGATGCGAAAAATAGAGGGGTGGCAATACTGGTGGGGAAACGGGTATCGTTTGAGGCTAAGACCATAGTGGTGGACAGTGGAGGCAGGTACGTGATGGTGAGTGGCAGATTGCAAGGTGAGGCGGTGGTGCTGGTGAACGTATATGCCCTGAACTGGGATGACGTGGGTTTTATGAAGCGTATGTTGGGGCGCATCCCGGACCTAGAGATGGGAAATTTGGTAATGGGGGGAGACTTCAACACGGTGCTGGACCCAGGGCTGGACCGGTCCAGATCTAGGACCGGGAGGAGGCCGGCAGCGGCCAAGGTGCTTAAGGGCTTTATGGAGCAGATGGGAGGAGTAGACCCCTGGAGATTTGCTAGACCGAGGAGTAAAGAGTTTTCCTTCTTCTCCCACGTCCATAAAGTGTACTCCCGGATAGACTTTTTTGTCCTGGGGAGGGCGCTGATCCCGAAAGTGGCAGGAACGGAATATTCGGCTATAGCCGTTTCAGATCACGCCCCACATTGGGTAGATCTAGATCTAGGAGAGGAGAAGGAGCAGCGCCTACTTTGGAGATTAGACATGGGACTGTTGGCGGATGAGGGGGTATGTGGAAGGGTGAGGGGATGTATTGAAAGATACCTAGTGGTCAATGATGATGGAGAGGTCCAGGTGGGAGTAGTATGGGAGGCGCTGAAGGCGGTGGTTAGGGGGGAGCTGATTTCCATAAGGGCCCACAAGGGGAAACAAGAGGGTAAAGAAAGGGAGAGACTGATTGGGGAGATTCTGAGGGTGGATAGGCAATATGTGTAGGCCCCGGATGAAGGGCTATACAGGGAAAGACGGAGACTACACACGGACTTTGACCTGCTGACCACGGGTAAGGCGGAGACGCAGTGGAGGAAGGCACAGGGAATACAATACGAATATGGGGAAAAGGCGAGCCGACTGCTGGCCCAACAACTTAGGAAGAGGGGGGCGGAGAGAGAGATCGGAGGAGTCAGGGACGGGGAGGGAAGGATGGAACAGAGGGCGGAGAGGGTGAACGGGGTGTTTAAGTCATTTTTTGAGAGGCTGTATAAGTCCCAACCCCAGGAGGGGAAAGAGGGAATGATACATTTCCTGGACCAGTTGGAGTTCCCGAGGGTTGAGGAGCAGGAGGTGACAGGACTGGGAGCGCAGATTGAGGTGGAGGAGGTGGTAAAAGGAATCTGGAACATGCAGGCAGGAAAGGCCCCGGGACCAGATGGGTCCCCGGTGGAATTTTACAGGAAATATGTGGACCTACTGGCCCCACTCCTGACGAGAACCTTCAATGAGGCTAAGGAAAGGGGGACACTACCCCTGACGATGTCGGAGGCAACGATATCGTTGATCCTGAAACGAGACAAAGACCCGCTGCAGTGCGGGTCATACAGGCCCATCTCCCTCCTAAATGTAGACGCCAAGTTACTGGCCAAAATGATGGCGACAAGGATAGAGGACTGTGTCCCAGGGGTGGTACATGACGACCAGGCAGGGTTTGTTAAAGGGAGGCAATTGAATGCCAATATACGAAGGTTGCTGGGGGTGATGATGATGCCCCCACCGGAGGGGGAGGCGGAGATAGTGGTGGCGATAGATGCAGAGAAGGCATTCGATAGAGTGGAGTGGGATTACCTGTGGGAGGTACTGAAGAGATTTGGATTTGGAGAGGGGTTCATCAGATGGGTTCAGCTCCTGTATGGGGCCTCAGTGGCAAGCGTGGTTACAAACAGGCAGCGATCCGACTATTTCAGATTACATAGGGGCACAAGACAGGGGTGCCCCCTGTCCCCGTTACTGTTCGCGTTGGCAATTGAGCCATTGGCCATAGCGCTGAGGGGCTCTAAGAAGTGGAGAGGGGTGCTTAGAGGAGGAGAGGAACATCGGGTGTCATTATATGCGGATGATTTGCTGCTATATGTGGCGGACCCAGTGGAGGGGATGCCCGAGATAATGCAGACACTCAGGGAGTTTGGAGAGTTCTCGGGATACAAATTGAATATGGGAAAGAGTGAACTATTTGTGATGCACCCCGGGGAACAGGGCAGGGGAATAGGCGATCTGCCGCTGAGGAGAGTAGCAAGGGACTTCCGATATCTAGGGATCCAGGTGGCCAGGAACTGGGGAACCTTGCATAAACTTAACTTGATACAACTGGTAGAGCAGATGGAGGAGGACTTTAAGAGGTGGGACATGGTGCCCCTGTCATTGGCGGGTAGGGTGCAGGCGGTTAAAATGGTGGTCCTCCCGAGGTTTCTTTTCGTGTTTCAGTGCCTCCCCATACTGATTACAAAGGCCTTTTTCAAGAAGGTGGATAGGAGTATTATGAGCTTTGTGTGGGCTGGAAAGACCCCAAGGGTAAAGAGGGGGTTCCTGCAGCACAGTAGGGATAGAGGGGGACTGGCACTGCTGAGTCTGAGTGATTATTATTGGGCCGCCACGTGTCTATGATATGTAAGTGGATGAGGGAAGAAGAAGGAGCGGCGTGGAAAAGGCTGGAGATGGCGTCCTGTAGGGGAACTAGTTTAAAAGCACTGGCGACGGCGCCGTTACCGTTCTCCCTGAAAAAATAGACCACAAACCCAGTGGTGGTGGCGACTTTGAAGATTTGGGGGCAGTGGAGATGACATAGGGGAGTGACGGGTGCCTCGGTGTGGTCCCCGATAAGGAACAATCATAGGTTCGTCCCGGGAAGGATAGATGGGGGATTTCAATCTTGGCAGCGAGCAGGAATTGTGAAGCTGAAGGACTTGTTCTTGGACGGGACGTTCGCGAGTCTGGGAGCACTGGTAGGAAAATACGAGTTGCCACCTGGGAATGCATTCCGATATATGCAAGTGAGGGCATTTGCGAGGCAACAGGTGAGGGAATTTCCGCAGCTCCCGGCGCAAGGGATCCAGGACAGAGTGATTTCGGGGGCATGGGTCGGTGATGGTAAAGTGTCCGATATATACAGGGAAATGAGAGACGAGGGGGAGACGATGGTAGAGGAGCTGAAGGGTAAATGGGAGGAGGAGCTGGGGGAAGAGATTGAGGAGGGGCTGTGGGCAGATGCCCTAAGTAGGGTAAATTCCTCGTCCTCGTGTGCCAGGCTCAGCCTGATCCAATTCAAGGTTCTACACAGGGCGCATATGATGGGAGCAAGGCTGAGTAGATTTTTTGGAGTGGAGGATAGGTGCGGGAGGTGCGCGTGAAGCCCGGCGAACCACACCCACATGTTCTGGTCATGACCGGTATTGCACGGGTTCTGGGTGGGTGTGGCAAGAGTGATTTCAAAGGTGTTGGGGGTCCGGGTCGAACCAAGCTGGGGGTTGGCTATATTTGGGGTTGCAGATGAGCCGGGAGTGCAGGAGGCGAGAGAGGCCGATGTTTCGGCCTTTGCGTCCCTAGTAGCCCGGCGAAGGATTCTACTTATGTGGAAAGAAGCTAAACCCCCGGGCGTGGAGGCCTGGGTAAACGACATGGTAGGGTTTATAAAATTGGAGCGAATAAAGTACGCACTAAGAGGGTCGGCTCAGGGGTTCACCAGGCGGTGGCAACCGTTCCTCGACTATCTCGCAGAGCGATAAGGGAAAACAGGAAAGGCAGCAGCAGCAGCAACCCAGGGGGGAGGGGGTCGGGGGGTGGAGGGTGCATTCGGGTTTTTGGGGGGTTTTGTTTTGTTACATGCTAGTTGGTTATATTTATTTTTTCAGTGTTACTATTTCTTTTTTTTTCTTGTTTCTTTGTTTTTGGCACTTGCTGTTAGTTAATATATTATTTAAATAACGGTCAATGTACATTTTGTTACAAAGTTGTAAAAATGGAAAATTCTTTTTGATCGAAAAACTTTAATAAAATATATATTTTTTTAATTTAAAAAATGAAAACGGACATTCTGGGTTTGCGAAAGGTGTGAGGTCTCTGTCCCTCCTTTCTTACAGCTGCGTTTTTAACAACAATCTAACAATTGCCCTCCGGGATGAGGGTGACTTGCCCCCACGCTGGCTCAATGGGCTCTGCGATGGCCGCTAATCCACCCTGTGATCTGCAGACTCTGCCTGGTGCGGGGCAGGTGTAGGGTTGGGTAGGGAGGCTTGTTTGGAGTTTTGTGAGCTCCCTACGATGCCTCACCTTCACCTCTGAAGGGTCACTGTGTTCGGGGCCTTCCCGAATGAACCTCCTCCATTGTGGTTGGTCAGGGGCCGGGGTCCCCCGGGGGGGAGGGGGGGGGGGGCCCCGCAGATATGTTTGACCTCTTCAGGGATGCTTTGAGGTCCGATGTCCTCCTGGGAGTCTCTTGCGTGGCCGCGTTCCGAGCAGAACAGTTGCCTCGGGATTGTGATGTCAGGCATACAAACGATGGGAGGCGGTGGCGTAGTGGCAATGTCACTGGACTAGTAATCCAGAGATCCAGGGTAAAGCTCTAGAGTCCCAGGTTCAAATCCCATGATGGCAGAGGGTGAAATTTGAATTCAATAAAAATCTGAAATTAAAAATCTAACGATGACCATGAAACTATTGTCGATTATCGTAAAAACCCATCTGGTTCGCTAATGTCCGTCAGGGAGGGAAATCTGCTGTCCTCACCCCACCTGGCCTACATGTGACTCCAGACCCGCACAGTGATGAGGTTGACTCTTAATTCCCGTAACAGCCTCCCCGAACAGGCGCTGGAATGTGGCGACTAGGGGCTTTTCACAGTAACTTCATTTGAAGCCTACTTGTGACAATAAGTGATTTTCATTTCATTTCAACTGCCCCGCACTGAGTAATGGCATAAAAAGCTGCTAAGTTTAAGGGCAATTAGGGATGGGCAACAAATGTGGGCAACACCCACATCCCAAGAACAAATTTTAAAAATGATGTGTGCCACCCAGCGGAATCGGTGTTGAGTGATTAGCGCCATGATGCTGGGCATGTTGACCTGGGCAAGCACACGGCTGTTGGACCAACTTCCTTGCCCATGGACATAAGAACCTTTGGGAAGACTGGTAATAGTTCTCCAATGTTTCCAGGTGCCAGTTGCAACTTGTCTCAATATCTGCAGCCGACAGGACTGAGCCTTGAGAGTAGCAGCGCCTGTCTGGATTCGATCTGGAGAGTATTAGTGAGTGTGGTTTGAAATAATGGGGGAGAGGCTTCGGTTTGCAGGAAGCCCTGTCACGGTTTTTTTGTTTTGCGGGCTGGGGAATGGGAGTGTCAGCAACCTCCGGAGTGGCTGGAACTTCCGAAAAGAAGTTGAGGGGAAGTGGAGTGGGACTGGCGGCTGTGTGGCTGGGACCGGAACAGAAGGAGCGAGCATTGATCCTGTGGCTCAATGGGGAGAGGGAGATCATTCCTGCTCCTGCTCCTGACCCTCCTCCATCCCGGGACGGTGCCGGGGGAAGTGGTCCGGGATTTCCAAACCTGCAACTGGTTCTTTCAGAATAAGGTCCCACCGCAGGGATTCCCCACCAGGAGCCGGGTCAAGATCTGCCAGAGGTACAAGAACCACTATCACTATGCCACCCTGTACAGGACAGACCACAGGATCCCGGTCTACTCGGCTTACAGATACCCCTGCAGCTTGGGCAGCAGCGACAGCTACAGACCCAGTCCCTGGTTTCAGGAGCCACAGGTAAATGTGTCCTTGTGCTCTCTCTCTCTCCCCCCCCCCCCCCCCCACCACCACCACAACACACACAAGTCTGTCCTAGCTCATTACTGTCCATTCATCCGACAAGGTGACACGTTAGGATATAAACATTTCATGTACCTTCACCCCACCCCACCCCCCCAAAAAAAACAAGAACTAAAACTTTCTCACTCCGATCAGGTCTGCAGGAATCAACAACGTTCTACATTCCTGGGACTGATTCCAACTCGCTAGCTGCAGAGTATTTATAAACACAGAGCCAAAGCTGTATTAATAACAGAATTGACAGAATGGTTACAGTGCAGGAACATAGAACATAGAACATTACAGCGCAGTACAGGCCCTTCGGCCCTCGATGTTGCGCCGACCTGGAGGCCATTGTGACTTGGTGCAATTCCCCAGCCTTTTCCCCATACCCCTGCACACTGTTTCCATTCCAATAATCGCCCAATTCCCTCTGGAGCCCCTCGATTGAACCTGCCTCCAACACACTCCCAGGCCGTGCATTCCAGACCCAACCACTCCGCTGTGTGCTTCTTTTACAAATCATTTTAAATCTATGCCCTCTCTCGTTCTTGATCCTTTTCCGAGTGGGAAGAGTTTCCCACCCACTCTGTCCAGCTCCCTCATGATTTTGAATATCTCCATCAAATCTCCTCTCAGCCTTCTTCTCTCCAAGGAGAACAGTCCCAACTCCAATCTATCCTCATGACTGAAGTTTCTCATGAAAATGAAAAAAATGAAAATCGCTTATTGTCACAAGTAGGCTTCAAATGAAGTTACTGTGAAAAGCCCCTAGTCGCCACATTTCCGGCACCTGTTCGGGGAGGCCGGTACAGGAATTGAACCGTGCTGCTGGCCTCTGGTCTGCTTTAAAAGCCAGCGATTTAGCCCTGTGCTAAACCAGCCCCTGGAACCATTCTTGTAAACCTCTTCTGCACCAACTCCAGTGCGTTTACATCCTTCCTGTAGTGTGGTGCCCAGAACTGTCGCAATACTCTAGCTGAGGTCTAACTAGTGCCTTGTATAAGTTCATCATAACCTCCTTGTTCTTGTGCTCTATGCCCCTATTAATAAATCCCAGAATACTATTTGATTTCTTAACTGCTCTCTCCACCTGTCCTGCCACCTCCAATGATCTGGGCACATATACACCCAAGTCCCTCTGATCCTGTACCCACTTTAAGAATTTTACCCCTTATTTTATATTGTCTGTCCATGTTCTTCCTACCAAAATGCATCACCTCACACTTTAAGGAAGAAATAGCGAGGCACCTGGATAGAAATTGTCCCATTGGGCAGACGCAGCATGGGTTCATAAAGGGCAGGTCATGCCTAACTAATTTAGTGGAATTTTTTGAGGACATTACCAGTGCGGTAGATAATAGGGAGCCAATGGATGTGGTATAGCTGGATTTCCAGAAAGCCTTTGACAAGGTGCCACACAAAAGGTTGCTGCATAAGATAAAGATGCATGGTATTAAGGGGAAAGAAGTAGCATGGATAGAGGACTGGTTAATTAATAGAAAGCAAAGAGTGGGGATTAATGGGTGTTTCTCTGGTTGGCAATCAGTAGGTAGTGGTGTCGCCTCAGGGATCAGTGTTGGGCCCACAATTGTTCACAATTTACATAGATGATTTGGAGTTGGGGACCAAGGGCAATGTGTCCAAGTTTGCAGACGACACTAAGATAAGTGGTAAAGCAAAAAGTGCAGAGGATACTGGAGGTCTGCAGAGGGATTTGGGTAGGCTAAGTGAATGAGCTAGGGTCTGGCAGATAGAATACAATGTTGACAAATGTGAGGTTATCCATTTTGGTAGGAATAACAGCAAAAGGGATTATTATTTAAATGATAAAATATTAAAACATGATGCTGTGCAGAGAGACCTGGGTGTGCTAGTGCATGAGTCACAAAAAGTTGGTTTACAGGTGCAACAGGTGATTAAGAAGGCGAATGGAATTTTGTCCTTCATTGCTAGAGGGATGGAGTTTAAGACTAGGGAGGTTATGCTGCAATCACCTGAGGAAGGAGCAGCGCTCCGAAAGCTAGTGACATTGAAACAAACCAGTTGGACTTTAACCTGGTGTTGTAAGACTTCTTACTGTGCTCACCCCAGTCCAACGCCAGCATTGCCACATCATTGTATAAGGTGTTAGTGAGGCCACACCTGGAATATTGCGTTCAGTTTTGGTCTCCTTACTTGAGAAAGGACGTACTGGCGCTGGAGGGTGTGCAGGGGAGATTCACGAGGTTAATCCCAGAGCTGAAGGGGTTGGATTACGAGGAGAGGTTGAGTAGACTGGGACTGTACTCGTTGGAATTTAGAAGGATGAGGGGGGATCTTATAGAAACATGTAAGATTATGAAGGGAATAGCTAGGAAATGAACTGAAAATCGCATATTATCACGAGTAGGCTTCAATGAACTTACTGTGAAAAGCCCCTAGTCGCCACATTCCGGCACCTGTTCAGGGAGGCTGGTACGGGAATTGAACCGTGCTGCTGGCCTGCCTTGGTCTGCTTTAAAAGCCAACGATTTAGCCCAGTGAGCTAAACCAGCCCTGGATAAATGCGGGCAGGTTGTTTCCACTTGCGGGTGAAAGCAGAACTAGAGGACATAGCCTCAAAATAAGGGGATGTAGATTTAGGACTGAGTTTAGGAGGAACGTCTTCACCCAAAGGGTTGTGAATCTATGGAATTCCTTGCCCAGTGAAGCAGTAGAGGTTCCTTCATTAAATGTTTTTAAGATAAAGATAGATAGTTTTTTGAAGAATAAAGGGATTAAGGGTTATGGGGCGAAATTCTCCCCCAACGGCGGGATGTCCGCCGACTGGCGCCAAAGACGGCGCCAATCAGACGGGCATCGCGCCGGCCCAAAGGTGCGGAATGCTCCGCATCTTTGGCGGCCTAGCCCCAACATTGAGGGGTTAGGCTGACGTCGGAGGGATTTCCGCCCCGCCAGCTGGCGGAAATGGCGTTTGTTTCCCCGCCAGCTGGCGCGGAAATGCGGCGCATGCGCGGGAGCGTCAGCGGCCGCTGTCAGTTTCCCGGCGCATGCGCGGGAGCGTCAGCGGCCGCTGTCAGTTTCCCGCGCATGCGCAGTGGGGAGAGTCTCTTCCGCCTCCGCCATGGTGGAGGCCGTGGCGGAGGCGAAAGGGAAAGTGTGCCCCCACGGCACAGGCCGGCCCGTGGATTGGTGGGCCCCGGTCGCAGGCCAGGCCACCGTGGGGGCACCCCCCGGGGTCAGATCGCCCCGTGCCCCCCCCCCCCAGGACCCCAGAGCCCGCCCACGCCACCTGGTCCCGCCGGTAAATACCAGGTTTGATTTACGCCGGCGGGACCAGTCAATTTCTGGGCGGGACTTCGGCCCACCCGGGCCGGAGAATCCAGCGGGGGGTCCCGCCAACCGGCGCGGCCGGATTCCCGCCCCCTCCGGGAGCGGAGACTTCGGCGGGGGCGGGGGCGGGATTCACGGCGGCCAACGGCCATTCTCCGACCCGGCGGGGGGTCGGAGAATGACGCCCATGGTGTTCGTGCCGGAAAGTGGAGCTGAGTCCAGAAAAGATCAGCCATGATCTCATTGAATGGCGCAGCAGGCTCGAGGGGCCAGATGGCCTACTCCT
This sequence comes from Scyliorhinus torazame, assembly GCF_047496885.1. Lineage (NCBI taxonomy): Eukaryota > Metazoa > Chordata > Chondrichthyes > Carcharhiniformes > Scyliorhinidae > Scyliorhinus > Scyliorhinus torazame. Next base: position 396,002,656 of record NC_092707.1, read on the forward strand.
GCTCCTAGTTCTTATGTTCTCCTCATTGAACTTGATCTGCCATGTATCTGCCCATTTCACCAACCTGTCTCTGTCATTTTGAAGTCTACACTGTCCTCTTCACAGTTTACAATACTTCCAAGTTTTGTATTCATAGAATTTACAGTGCAGAAGGAGGCCATTTGGCCCATCGAGTCTGCACCGGCTCTTGGAAAGAGCACCCTACCCAAGGTCAACACCTCCTCCCTATCCCCATAACCCAGTAACCCCACCCAACACTAAGGGCAATTTTGGACACTAAGGGCAATTTATCACGGCCAATCCACCTAACCTGCACATCTTTGGACTGTGGGAGGAAACCGGAGCACCCGGAGGAAACCCACGCACACACAGGGAGGATGTGCAGACTCCGCACAGACAGTGACCCAAGCCGGAATCGAACCTGGGACCCTGGAGCTGTGAAGCAATTGTGCTATCCACAAGGCTACCGTGCTGCCCCAGCATATCATCCACAAACTTTGAAATTGTCCCCTGTATACCAAGATCATATATCAGGAAAGCAAGGGTCCCTAGGGAACTTCACTACAAACCTCCCTCCAAACTGAAAAATATCCATTGACCATTACTCTCTGTTTCCAATCAATTCAGCCAATTCTATAGCCACATTGCTCCAGTCCCTTTTATTCCATGAGCTATAACTTTTCTCACAACTCTGTTGTGTGGCACTCTATCGAATGCCTTCTGAAAGTCCATGTACACCACATCAACAACAGTGCAGAATCTGTACGTTCCCTGTGTCTGCGTGGGTTTCCTCCGGGTGCTCCGGTTTCCTCCCACAAGTCCCAAAATACTTGCTGTTAGGTGAATTGGAAATTCTGAATTCTCCCTCAGTGTATCCGAACAGGCGCCGGAATGTGGCGACGAGGGGATTGTCACAGTAACTTCATTGCAGTGTTAATGTAAGCCTACTTGTGACAATAAAGATTATTATTATTACCCTCGTTGTCCTTTCTTTCACCTCCCCAACAAACTCCAGCAAGTCAGTTCATCATGATTTTCCCTTCAGAAATCCATTCTGGCTCTTCCTGTTTTTTTGAAAATATTTTTATTGGTGTTTCAAGTAACAGTTACAGAATAAAAAAGAAACGAAAAACAGCTGGGTTTCCCACGTGGAGTTTCATACAGCCACAAAAAAGAAAACTGTAATTAGGTCTGAACAACCAGCCTCAGTGGGTTAGCCCTGCTGCCTCACGGCGCCGAGGTCCCAGGTTCGATCCCGGCTCTGGGTCACTATCCGTGTGGACTTTGCACATTCTCCCCGTGTTTGCGTGGGTTTCGCCCCCACAACCCAAAGATGTGCAGGTTAGGTGGATTGGCTACACTAAATTGCCCCTTAATTGGAAAAATCGAATTGGGTACTCTAAATTTATTTTTTTAAAACATCAGTTTCACTAATGTCCACATGATGTGCCATCACAGTGGATCTCAGACCGTGCGGCACCCTCTCTAAAGCGGCCACTGAGTAATTGTTCAGGTAGCAGCTACATTGTCATCACTTCAAGGCAATTCGGGATGGACAATCAGGAACTCCTTGCCCACCATTTCAAAATGTCTGTAATGTTCCTTTTATTAGACTGAAGCACCTCAGAGTGCGCCATGATCTATATAGAAAATTTGAATATTTTTGCACTTCCTGTGACGGCCATTTTCAAAAGTTTTGTAACCTTCTTTCAGGTATTTTACGAGTAAAGTATATTTTTCCAAAAATGTTGTGCTGACAATGTGTGCACTGAGGCTTGCAGCTCTTGAACAGAAGGACGGAGGCACAGGAATAGTCCATTCGGCCCCTCCAGCCTGATCCACCATCCTAGGAGATCATGGCCAAACTCAGAGAAATCATTGATTTCGGCAATCACTGGGAGATCAGATTACATAGAACATAGAACAGTATGTAGAAGTCAATATTTTCCTGCCTCTTTGACTGTGGTAGGAAGACTCAACAATAGATTGTTATGGTAAAATAACAAGGCTTTATTTACGAAAAGACCGCATGCAGTTTTGGCTGAAACTTGAGTTCAGAGAGCAGTAGGTACCCACTGCTTATTCCTCCTCAAGTCCGCGCTTTTACAGAAAATCAGTTCAGTATTTATACATTATCATTATCAATATTGCGTGACTACAGCTTAGTCAGGAATTCGATCGGAAGTAGAAACGTAAGCAATGTCATGAAACAGGCATGACCTGTTGATCTTCTAGGACCCTTTGTCTCATCCCTCACACCATTATCTTGTCCTTTGATGGAATATTAAAAGGTCGGAGGAGACTCATCCGTTCCTTATCTTGTCTTATTTATACCACCCTGGGTTATGACAAGTTAGCCTTATCAGAAATTACAGAGGTCAGGCATTTTGGAATAGCTTGACCTTCTCTGGTCTTATTCATGCTTTAGGTTATGCGGAGTCAGTCTTATCGGTCTTACAGGGGTCTGGTATATTGCAATGGCTAGATCAGCTTTTCTTACATTGTACCGAATAGTTGACCAGTTTTCCCATCATGCCATTACTTAATTCGTACAACATCACAAGTACAGCACAGAACAGACCCTTCGGCCCTCGATGTTGTGCCGAGCTTTGTCCGAAACCAAGATCAAGCTATCCCACTCCCGGTCATTCTGGTGTGCTCCATGTGCCTATCCAATAACTGCTTGAAAGTTCCTAAAGTGTCCGACTCCACTATCACAGCAGGCAGTCCATTCCACACTCTAACCACTCTCGGAGTAAAGAACCTACCTTGGACATCCCTCCTATATCTCCCACCCCAAACCTTATAGTTATGCCCCCTTGTAACAGTTACATCCACCCGAGGAAATAGTCTCTGAACATCCACTCTATCTATCCCCCTCATCATCTTATAAACCTCTATTAAGTTGCTTCTCATCCTCCTTCGCTCCAATGAGAAAAGCCCTAGCTCCCTCAACCTTTCCTCATAAGACCTACCCTCCAATCCAGGCAGCATCCTGGTAAATCTTCTTTGCACCCTTTCCAATGCTTCCACATCCTTCCTATAATGAGGTGACCAGAACTGCACACAATACTCCAAATGTGGTCTCACCAGGGTCCTGTACAGTTGCAGCATAATCCCATGGCTCTTTACAATGATTCGCATTGTGAAGTTTTAATTTCTCTAACACTTTGTTTTATCTGCGTTGATTACAGATCGATAATCAAAATGCCGGAGCTACGATGGGAAGTAGCAGCGCCCATTCCAGTCAGAAACAGGCAGTGGATAAGGATTACCACGACTCGGGTTACGACAGGGGCCACCTCTACCCGTTTGCACTGAATGAGTGGGAGAGTGCCACAGCCACCTGTACCCTCACCAACGCAGTGCCCGAGGAGCATGCAGCTAACGTTAATTGGTATCAGGAGGCAGAATCCATTGTCCAGCGGTTGGCACGGATATGCCGCAAGTCCGATCGGTCCATGTATCTGGTGACGGGTGCTGCCAATCCCTCAGGAACCAAAATAAATAATAGGGTCTCGGTGCCTGGGCTGGTGTGGACAGCCCTCTGCTGCACCTTCCCACGGGACCAGAATAACGACCCCTGTCAGGATGGCATTATGAAACCAGAGGGGCAGGATGTACTGAGGTACAATCGGGACTTTTCCTTTGCTTTTATGAAAGCGATGAAACCTGAAAAGGGCACCGTGCACCTGTCCGTGAGGCAGCTGGAGAGAAAACTGAAAGTGCGCAAGTTGTTTGATAACTGTCGGGGGGCAAGCGAAAGCGATGAAATGCAAATCTTAAAAGAAGTGGAAGGGTTGATTCAGAATAAGATAATCAATCCAGTGAACACGGCAAGTTCTCCACTGCGGCCTCTCGGGTATGAGGCAGCTGTGGGAATCTTACAGTTCGTCTATTCCGAGCTCCTGGATCCTGGGCAAGCCATGGTGCAAGCGGTGACAAGCAGCCTAATAGAGGTCGCCAGGGCCAGCGGCCCGGTTTTCCTGGGCTTCGTCACGGTCATCGGAGTTCTCGCTGTAAATGTGCTTGGCGTCCTGCTCAACCATGCTGGTTACCCTGCTGACCCTTAACTGAGGTCAGGTACCAGCATCCTCTATCTCACCAAGGTAATCTTGGAGGGCCGAAGGGCCTGTCCCTGTGCTGTATTCCTCCTTGCGATGCTGCTGTAAACTCCAGGGCTTGTCGCGGGCGAGCTGCTAATAATTACCAGGAACCTCATTGTTGCGACATATCTCAGAAAATACAAATTGTTACAGAGTCAGCAATCTCATTCTGACCACTCTTAATTTTTAACAGCGTCAAGAGGCAAATTGCCAAAACCTCCTCATCAATTCGGAAAGATTTGTGTTCCGAGCCGTGTAAACAATCATGAATTCCTTTTCACAGCAACCCTTTGTAATTGGATTCTCAGTTAGCCGTTGACTCACGGGATTCTGTTCCCTCGGAGCCTAATACCTCAAAAGAATTATCCTTCGAGGGAATCAGGGGCTGGATTATCCGTCCCGCTGCGCCACATTTCTGTCTCACCCCGCCGCAGGATTCTCCGTTATGTCGGCCGGTTAATGGGGTTTCCCATTGGGTGGGGCAGCCCCACGCCGTCGGGAGACCCCCCCCCCCCGGCTGCCGGCAAAACGGAGCATCCCGCCGGCGGAGAATCCCGCCCCAGGTCTTCCCAACCAGGTCGCAGAATATTGGATCATCAAACTCTCCAAAATCCACGAGGGTCCATTTGCCAAGATGACCTTTTGTGGGTGTACAGGAGCCTGGGGCAGTCAGAGAAGCAACAGTTGGGTGGGGTTGAGGGGGGTAGGGGGTCAGGATTTTGGATTTGTTGACATCTAGCTGTGCGATCTCCAACTGCCCCTTCAGTGTTAGACTGGCCCTCTGATGTTGACGATTTACCTGTCTATAGAGGGATCCCTCTCTCAATTCAAACAGCGAGGTCTGAAAACATTCCTAGGGAAAATATTATCTCCACGAGTGTCTATAGATGAGGAAGTGACAGTATTTGAACTACGGTGAGTGCCAGTGTTGGTGTTTTTGAAGATATGGCAGTATCTCACTTGCACAGCAATCATTTAGATCTTGTTTGACTGGGGGATATGCTCACCTCTGGTTATCCACATCCATTTCTGTTTAACGCATTTGGTTAGCACTTTAAATAGATAATTCCATCAGGAATTTCGCCAGGTTCTGTGCTCAATCGACTGCCATATTTATGAGGGTTGCCATCATTTCACTGTAATCTATCTCCCAGATATTCAATGCTTTGACAGCCATCGCCGTAACTCTGATGAGATTTGGAATTATCGTTGATCCAGTATCACCGTAGGGGGTGCTGGCATCTTTAGGAGTTTTAATAGATGGGAACACCGTCACCTGGAGGTTCCCCTCTAAGTCATTCACCATCCTGACTTGGAAATATATCTCCATTCCTTCGCTGTCGCTGGGTCAAAGTCCTGGAGCTCCCTCCCTAACAGCACAGTGGGTGTGCCTACACCACACGGCCTGCAGCGGTTCAAGGAGGCGGCTCCCCACCACCTTCTCCAGGGCAATTAGGGAGGGGCAACAAATCCTGGCCTAGTCAGCGAAGCCCACATCCCATGAAAGAATAATTATTGGTATCAAAGGAGAAGATGGAGATTCTTTAAACATAATCAGGAAAAATGAAACATGGGGGTGGTCTTTTCAATATAAAAGATCAAAGGGTGGCTGATAGAGGCCTAAGTCTTTGATAGGGTAGGCATGGAGAAGAATACTATCCACCGGAATGTGGCGACGAGGAGCTTTTCACAGTAACTTCATTGCAGTGTTAATGTAAGCCTACTTGTGACAATAACGATTATTATTATTCTTCTGCAGTGGATAGTTAGAGCTTGGAATTCCCTATCCCAAGGAGTGATGAGGATAAATAGAATAGTTACATTCAAGGAGAAGTAGCGTCAAAGAAATAGGAGGCTAGGGGTAGAAGAAGAAGGCTGGCTGAGGAATCGTGTGGGTCATACACACCAGCATGGATCTATAGGGCTGAATGGCCTGTTTGTGTGTCTCTCAAACACTGGAACATAGGAAATAGGAGGACTAGGCCATTGGGCTCCTTGAGCCTGCTCTGCCATTCAGCTAGAACATGGCTGGTCCTCGACCTCACCGCCATTTTCCCGCCCTGTCCCGCTATCCCTTGATATCTTCAGTGCAGTATAAGGGTCTGGCAAATCCAAGGTTAATGTGGGATTGAGTACAGTGCCATGCACACAGTAATGTACGAAGGCGCATGGCCCAGAGTAAGGGTCAGTCTAGAGATGGACAGAGATGGGTGAAGACTGAGTCAGCTCCATTCCTGTGCCCTCTACTGTAAATATCTAAGTAGTTGTAAATATGCTCAAGATTATGGAGCCTACTTGGTGGTGTTTGAAGCAGGATTTTCCATCTAATATCTGGAGACCTATTGATCGCTGCCTTCTTCTGCTTAGAGCTGGGAACAAAAGGGGATTTAGTAGAGCTGTTTAAAACCAGGGCTTTGGTAAAAGAGAAGTTGTTTCCTTCGCTGAAGAGCCTCGAAGGAAAAGGACGCAGAAGAATAATAATAATCGTTATTGTCACAGGTAGGCTTACATTACCCTGCAATGAAGTTACTGTGAAAAGCCCCTAGTCGCCACATTCCGGCGCTTATTCGGGCACACAGAGGGAGAGTTCAGAATGTCCAATTCACCTAACAGTCACAGGTGTCTTCAGAAAAAAGCATTATGCAGCGAGTGGTTAGGATTCGGAATGAGCTGCCTGATAGAGCGGTGGGGACAGATTCAATATTAACCTTCAAAAGAAAATTGGATGGATAATTAATGGAAGAAAAATTGCAGAGAAACAGGAAAAGATCCAGGAACTGGGAGGAACCAGATTGCCCTTTGAAAGACTCAGTAGGCCACATGACTCACTTCTATGAAATTTCTTGCATCCAATTTTTTATCAATGGCCCCTCGATCTAGCTCCTCAATTCTCAGAAACAGTTTGTTTCTACTCACCCGTCACCTTCTTTTGCAATTTTAATCACTTAGAACATAGAACATACAGTGCAGAAGGAGGCCATTCGGCCCATCGAGTCTGCACCGATCCACTTAAGCCCTCGCTTCCACCCTATCCCCGTAACCCAATAACCCATCCTCACCCTTTTGGACACTAAGGGCAATTTATCATGGCCAATCCACCTAACCTGCACGCCTTTGGACTGTGGGAGGAAACCGGAGCACCCGGAGGAAACCCACGCAGACACGGGGAGAGCGTGCAGACTCCGCACAGACAGTGACCCAGCGGGGAATCGAACCTGGGACTCTGGCGCTGTGAAGTCACAATGCTATCCACTTGTGCTACCGTGCTGCACTTCTAGCTATGTCCATGAAAATGTGTGGCTTTAATGTAAAAAGCCCCAAAGTCTCTCATTCTGCACAGAATTCTAGTGCTTTATCCACTGCAACCTCAATGAAGCCTCAATATCCTTGCTGTAGTGTGGCACCCAATACTGAGCATGTCACACTGAATGAGCCATTGTTAATGTTTAATATGGATTTGTCATTGCCTCTTATTTGCCACAGATTTGCCCCCCCCGTCAGGTAACCAAAGCTTAAAAATATTATGGGTGGGGGAGTGACATGATTCACTTAATCTGTTGGGTTAATTCGTGGGTAGGGAAAGATATTATGGAGGAGGCAGCAAGGCTCCAGATCTTTGCCACAGTGACACGCAGCAGCCCGTTTTACACTTACTCCATCAGCTTCTCCATCGATTTCAACAACACGCTGCCGACTCACGATGACCTTGTTTCACACCAACACCAATTTCACCCCCAAGGTGCCAAAACAAAGCAGCTATTGGCAAGTATATTGTGAATCCATCAGTAACAAGGTAATGTGTTACAGAAACATAGAAAATAGGAGTAGGCCATTCGGCCCTTCAAATATGATAGCCCTTTCATCCTAGGTTATTTTAGGAAGATGACAATGGACCGGGCAGGCAATGGTTCAGATCATTATCCAGAGGGAATGGATTGCAGTTTAGAAACGACCATGTAGAAGGGTCAATGAGTAATGGTGGGAGCTTTAAGGCCATCGTCACAGATGGAGCTAGGTAAAGACACATATCGGGGGACTGGCTATGGCTAATCAGTTACAGTGGGCAGGACGCATCATCCGCAAGCCTGGCCCAAGACTCGGGTTCCCCAAACAACCTATCTACTCCGAGCTTCGCCATGGCAGGCGGTTACCAGGAGGGCAGAGGAAACGTTTCGGGGCGTCCTCGAAACCTCTCTGAGAAAAGCCAACCACCGATATGTGGGAATGTCTTGCTCGAGACGCCCAAACTGTAGAAGAAGCATCTGCAAAGGTGCCGACCATTTGCAACCTCTCCAACAGATCCCCACAAACACCCCCACGCCCCAAGCCAATCCCCTGTGGCACAGTGTGTGGATCCAGCATTCGAATTTTTAGTCACATCAAGACCCACAACCCTGGAGTGGAAGAAAGTCACAGTTTTAAAACTTGCATATGAGTGCTTCATGTTTCAGTGGTTTATCTCAACGGTCTTGTAGGTCTGTGTGGAGCTTGCACGTTCTCCCCGTGTCTGCGTCGGTTTCCTCCGGGTGCTCCGGTTTCCTCCCACAGTCCAAAGATGTGCAAGTGATGTGGGTTGGCCATGATGAATTGCCCTCAGTGTCTAGGGATGTGCAGGTTAGGTGGATTGGCCATGTTAAATTGCCCTCAGTGTCCAGGGATGTGCAGGTTAGGTGGGGTTATGGGGAAAGGGCAAGGTGGACAGGGTGTGAGTCTGGGTAGGCTGCTCTTTTGGAGGGTCAGTGCCGACCCGATGGGCCAAATGGCCTCCGTCTGCACTGATTCTATAATTCTAGTATGACCAGAGTTTGTAAATCTCTGCTTGTGGAGACTTTATTCATACATTTATTGGAGTTAATTGACAAAATTGATGGTGTAAAATCTTGGGTACGGGTAAAATATCAATCTATATTCTTTCCAACGAAATGCTTTATTGAGGTGCTTTGATACAAACAAAATAAGATTCTTAACTAATTTCAATACTAACATCTGGATCAATTGTTTTTAATAACTTATTTTAATGCACAGTGATTAAAGTGTGTTGCAATTAAAAATAAATATGATTGTTCTTATTTATTTTATGTTTTATTTCGAAGCACCTCTTATTTAGACCTTCTTCATCAGTTGGAATTCTTGACATTATTGTCGTTCCCCATCTCATTTGAAATTCCGCACCGGCATCTTCCTGAAGCCCTCCTCACTCTGCAGCTCATACCCCCAACTCCTCCAAACATGCGAATCACCCCTCCAAAAACCGATCCTTCATGTTGTTCACCTCACTCTCTTCCCATCCCCGAATCCTCGCATCCATCCCCCCTGGCACAAACTTGATTCCCTCTGCATCACTCTCGATCCTGTCCTCACAAGAACCTGCCTCCATCCGCACCCGCAAAGCCTCCATCTCCTTTCTCCAGCCCGGCACCTTCTCCGCAGGTTCGGAAGGGCCAAACCCCCCGCTGCGCGGACTGCCGCCCCTTTTGGAGCACCGCCTTCCTTATACTTGTTACCTGCCCATACAAACGGCGAGACCAGCCTATCCTTCCCTCGATAAGATGCCTTTGACAAAAAGACTGGTAGACACAGGAACAAAAACAGAAACCTTGGCAAAATATTCATTTTGACTGCCTGCACCCAGCCAGCAAACGACAAAGGGAGATTATCCCATCTTCCCAAATCCTCCTTCACCAGGCTCGTGAAATTCTTACGAAGCCGGACCCAGTCCCACGCTACCTGCACCCCCAAGTACTTGAAGTGAATTGTCACTACCCTAAATGGCAACCCATCCACTCTCGCCCCTCCACCCGGAGAAGACACAACAAAATACTCACTCTTCCCTAAATTCAATTTATACCCCGAAAACGCCCCATATTTCCCTAACAACCCTCACCGCTGAGCCCGGGTCCAAAATGTACAGCAACAAATCACCTGCAAATCATCTGGTATCCTATGCACCACTCCCCCTCACTATCCCCCTCCATAAGACGAAACCCCTCAGCGCCACCGCCAAGGGCTCAATCGCCAACACGACAGGGGGCACCCCTGCCTCGTTCCCCAAAATAATGGGGAGTATTCCGATTGTGCATCATTCGTCTGCACACAAGCCGTCGGATCTTTGTATAACAGTTTTACCCAAGCCACAAACTTCGACCCAGTCCCAAACTTCTCCAATACCGCAAACAAGTAACTCCAAACCACTACTATCGGAGACAGAATGGAACACCTGGCTCATCCAGCCTTCCTCAGCCTCATCTGGTCCTTTACCCTCAGATGGCCTCCTGTAACCACGTCCTTCTGCCTTCATAAACTCCACCGCTGCCATCTCGAAATAATAGTCTCTGCCATTGTGCGTGACCTGCAGCTTCGCTGGGTAGACCAGACCAAACCGCACATTGCGCTTGTACAGCACCGCCTTGACTCGACCGAAGGCCGCCCACCTCCTTGCCAGCTCCACCATCAAGTCCTGGTATAGGTGTATACCCTTGCCTTCCCACTCCACCTTGCGCTTCTGCTTCGCCCAACTCAGCACTTTCTCCTTCACATGGAAATTATGGAAACAAATGGTTACCCCCCTCGGTGGTTCGTTCGTCCTTGGTTTCAGCCGGAGTGACCAGTAGGCCCGGTCCAACTCGTACTGGGAAGCATCTGCCCCCTCCCCCATCAATGTCGCTAGCATATTGGTTAAGCATTCTGTAGATCTCTGACCCTCCACCCCTTCAGGGACACCCGCGATCCTCAAGTTATGCCTTCGTGATCTGTTCTCCAGGTTTTCCACCTTGGCTCTCTGCCCTCTGTTAATCTCTGCCACCCTCCGCAGCTCCTTAGCCATCGAGGTAAACTGGTCACTGAGTCACGACAAGGCCTCCTCCATCCCCTTTGTTTACTCCCCTGCTCCAGCACCGCCGTCAAAGTTTTCACCAACTCCTCTCTCACCCGGGCAAGGGTCACACCCACCCACGCCTTAAGCAAAGCCATCATCGCCCTCTGATGCTTTTCGAAATGCTTCGAAAACAACCTTTCAAATTTCCAGCTATCACCTCTGTCATCTTCTCCACCGTAATGGGCGCAGCCCCATCCAGCGGGCTCTCTCCCACCATCTGTCCACCCCTCACCTCACACTGGGTGGCAGACGTTTGCTCACTGTCTTCCCTGGATTCTTCTTTCCAGTTTTTGACATTCTACAAATGCCCCAAACTTTCCCACAACTCCTCACGGACAAATCTTCCCCAAAAACTGGGCTTAAAGGGACAAAAAAATGACATCTCTGGCTGGAGCCACCAAAGATGCCACAACCAGAAGTCCTTCTCCAGTTCAAACTTTTACCTCCGAAGAAACTTTCCTCTTTTATGTTGGTCAACATACCTGCGGGGGGGGGGGGGGGGGTGTCAACTTCGTCGGGACTGAAGGATCCGGTGGCGGGAACGTCCAGAAAATCCCGCCCAACGTATGACACCGAGCCGCATAAGAAGATGTTGAGTCAGATGGCCAAAGGTTTGGTCAAAAATGTAGATTTTGAGATGTGGGAGGAAAGCGCGGCAGAAAAACAGGGTGGGGTAAGAAGAAACCCCAGAGTTTACTATTCAAGCCACAGCCACCCACGGTGGAGTGATTTAAATCTGGGGTCCTCAAGAAGCTACAACCTGGTGAGCACAGATATCTCAGAGGATTATGTGACTGGAGGAGATTACAGAGATGGGGAGGGATTTAATTAATAGTCGTTATTGTCACAAGTAGGCTTACATTAACACTGCAATGAAGTTACTGTGAAAAGCCCCTAGTCACCACACTCCGGCGCCTGCTCGGATACACTGAGGGAGAATTCAGAATGTCCAATTCACCTAATTTAAAAAGGATGAAACTTATTGAGTAAGTATTTAAGATTTATTCTATTCCTGAGGTTTAAAATAGCATTTAATAATACATCTAAAACGCACCATAAATAAGTCAATAATTTAAATAAGGAGCCCAGCAAATCACACCCGCATGTTCTGGGCGTGCCCGGAGCTGGATGGGTTCTGGAGGGGTATTGTGAGGACGGTGTCTAAGGTGGTGAACACCCGGGACAAGCCGAGCTGGGGGTTAGCACTATTTGGGGTATCGGACGAGCCGGGAGAGCAGGAGGCGAAAGAGGCCGGTATTCTGGCCTTTGCGTCCCTGGTAGCCCGGCGGAGGATTCTGCTACAGTGGAAAGATGCGAGGCCCCCAAGCGTGGAAGCCTGGATCAGTGACATGGCAGGGTTCATTAAACTGGAGAGGGTCAAATTCGCCTTGAGAGGGTCTGTGCAAGGGTTCTTCAGGCGGTGGCAGCTGTTCCTACACTTTCAAGCGGAGTGTTAGGAGGTGGTCAGCAGCAGCTGCAACCCGGGGGGGGGGGGGGGGGGGGGGGTTGTACTATGTGGTTTTTACCGTGCTTATGATTGCTTAATGGGGGGGTTTGTATATTGGGGGATTTCGGGATGTAGTTGTAAGATGTTTATTGATGTGTTCTTTGTTTTTCTTTTTTCTGTAAGGGGGAGGTTTGTTGAAAATATGTAAAAATGTGAATAAAAATATTTCTAAAAAAAAAAAAAATTTAATTAAGTAATTATTTTAACCACATTAAGGACAGGTGATTCGTCACGGCTGCAGCATGTGGGAGTTCTGCAATAACATTGTGATCCAGGGAAAGCTTGCCTGCTGTAAGGGATTGCGGCTGGAGGAACCTTGGCTCAGAGCCAATGAGCTGGAGGCTGAGCTGCAGACACTGCAAAATATCAGGGAGGCGGAGAGTGACCTGGGCGCTTTGTATCAGGAGGCGGTCACACCCCTTAGGATAGGCTCTTCTGGTTTGGAAAGTGGTCAGGGACAGAAGGGTGTGACAGCAGCTGAGGCAAGTAAGGGGGGGGGGGTCCAGAGGGCTGGAGTGCAGCAGTGTCAGCCTCCGCAATTGTCCCAACAGGTCTGAGATTGGCTCAGCTTGTTTGGATGAGAGTGGGGCATGCAGGGTGGGTGAGCTGTTTGATCTGGGCACTGTGGTTCAGGAAGTAATTTAATTGGGTGGGGGGGAGCACATAAGGATCCAGTGGCAGTAGGAGACAGTATAATGAGGGGGATGGACAGTGTTCTCTGCAGCATAGAGCCAGAGTCCAGACGATTCGGGACATCTGGCTCCGGGTTAGAGAGTAACTTGCAATGGGAGGGGACTATCCTGTTGTTATAGTCCATGTCGGTCCCAACGACATAGGTAGAATGAGGAAAGAGGTTTGAGGAGCCAGCCACTCAATTAAACAACAGAACCTCCAAGGTTATAATCCCTAGATTATTACCTGAGTCTTGTGCAAATTGGCATCGGGTACAAAACATTAGAGAGAGGAATGCGTGGCTCAAAGACTGGTGTGGGAGAAATCGGTTTGTGGGTCATTGACATCAGTATTGGGGAAAGTGGCGCCTGTACCATAGGGATGGTCCACGTCGCAATCGTGTTGAGATAAGTGTTCCAGGGAAGTAGAGAAGGCTTTAAACGAAATAGAGGTGGGGAAGGTTCTGTAGAGGGGATACGCGGAGTTACAAAGCAAAAGGATATGACAGAATTACGGGGCAGCTAAATAGCTAATGATACCCAGAGTGCGACAGGAATGGACAGAGTGCCAAACATAAATAAAACCAGCAAATAGAATCATAGAATCATAGAATTTACAGTGCAGAAGGAGGCTATTCAGCCCATCACATCTGCACCGGCCCTTGGAAACAGCACTCTACTTAAGCCCATGCCTCCACCCTATCCCTGTAACCAGTAACCCCACCTAACCTTTATGGACACTAGAGGAAATTTAGCATGGCCAATCCACCTAACCTGCACATCTTTGGACTGTGGGAGGAAACCGGAGCACCCGGAGGAAACCCAAGCACACATAGGGAGAAAATGCAGACTCTGCACAGACAGTGACCCATGCCAGGAATCGAACCTGGGACCCTGGAGCTGTGAAATGAAAAAAAAAAAGAAAATCGCTTATTGTATCAAGTAGGCTTCAAATGAAGTTACTGTGAAAAGCCCCTAGTCGCCACATTCCGGCGCCTGTTCGGGGAGGCTGGTACGGGGAGCAACTGTGCTAACCACTGTGCTACCATGCTGCACTCAAATGGGTCAAAAGGGGAAATAATGGTAAAGAGACAAAATTAATGTTTCTTGAATTAAATGCATGTAGTATTCAGTACAAAATAAATGAATTAACGCACAAATTGAGATTAATGGGTATGAGCTTGTAGCATTTACCGAGATGTGATTACAAGGAGGTCAAAGCTGGGAACTAAATGCTCAGGGCTATGTGACTTTTTGTGGCAGTGGGCAGGCAGGAAGGAAAGGGCAGTGGGGTAGCTTTGTTAATACGAGATGAAATTAGTGTGATAACAAGAAATAATCTTAGATCGGAAGATGTAAAATCCATATGAATGGAGGTAAGAAATAACAAGGGGTTGAAGACATTGGTGCGAGTAGTCTATAGGCTCCCTGACAGTAGCTATACTGTAGAACAGAGAATAAATCAGGAGATGTTGAGGGCATGTAACAAAGGTAGTACATTAATCATGGGTGACTTTAATCTTCATGTGAATTGGGAAAATCAAATTGGCAGAGGTAGCCATGAGGAAGTATTAATAGAGTGTATTTGGGACAGTTTCCTAGAACAACATGTTGTGGATCCAACCAGGATTAGGCTATTTTGGATGTGTAATGAGACAGGCTTAATGAACAATCTCAGAGTAAAATATCCCCTAGGGAACAGTGATCATAACATGGTAGAATTTAGCATTTAGGTTGAGAGTGAGAAATCTGGGCCAGAAACAAGTGTGCTGAACTTAAATAAGGGTAATTACAAAGGAACGCGGGCAGAGTTGGCTGGAGTGGACTGGGAAAAGAGTTCCGCAGAACCGACAGTTGATCATCAATGGCAAACATTTATGAAAATAGTTCATTACTCACAACAAAAATATATCCCAGTTAGGAAAAATGATTCTAGGAACAGGACAAATGAACCATGGGTAACTAAGGAGGTTAAGGATAAAACCAACAAAAGATGAACAAAAAGATGATAAAAATGGAGAATATAAATTATGAGGGGAAGGTAGCAAGTAATATAAAAACAGACAGTAGGAGCTTCTTTAAATATCTAAAAAGGAAGAGAGAGGCCAAAGTTAGCATAGGCCCTTTAGAGCAGGGTTTTTCAAACTCAGGGTCGCGACCCACAGGTGGGTCGTGGAGCGATCGGTTGTGGCGTTCCTTTTTTTTTTTTTTTTTTTATAAATGTTTTATTGAAAATTTTTTCCCAAACAACAATTTTTCCCCTCTTACAAAGCAAACGCAACAATAACAATACAGAAATTTTAAACAATACACAAGTAACAAAACCCCTTTATCTTTGACCTAAACTAAACCCCCCCTCCCCCCCCCCCCCCCCTCCCCCTGGGTTGCTGCTGCTGGTCATCTGTCTTCCCTCTAACGTTCCCCTAGGTAGTCGAGAAATGGCTGCCACCGCCTGGTGAACCCTTGAGCCGATCCTCTCAGGGCAAACTTTATCTGCTCCAGTTTAATGAACCCCGCCATATAATTTACCCAGGCCTCCAGTCCGGGGGGTTTCGCCTCCTTCCACATGAGTAGGATCCTGCGCCGGGCTACTAGGGACGCAAAGGCCACAACGTCGGCCTCTTTCGCCTCCTGCACTCCCGACTCTTCCGCAACTCCAAATAGAGCTAACCCCCAGCCTGGTTTGACCCGGGCCTTCACCACCCGCGAAATCACTCCCGTCACTCCCTTCCAATACCCTTCCAGTGCCGGGCATGCCCAAAACATATGTGCGTGGTTTGCCGGGCTCCCGCCACACCTCCCACATTTGTCCTCCACTCCAAAGAACCTGCTCAATCTTGCTCCCGTTATGTGTGCTCTATGTAGCACCTTAAATTGAATCAGGCTAAGCCTGGCGCATGAGGAAGAGGAATTTACCCTGCTTAGGGCATCAGCCCACATACCCTCCTCTATCTCCTCCCCTAGTTCTTCTTCCCACTTTCCTTTTAGTTCGCCCACCGACTCCTCCCCCTCTTCCCTCATCTCTCGGTAAATCTCTGACACCTTGCCCTCTCCGACCCACACCCCTGAAAGCACCCTGTCCTGTATCCCCTGTGTCGGGAGCAATGGAAATTCCCTCACCTGTTGTCTAGTAAATGCCCTCACCTGCATATATCTCAAGAAATTTCCCCGGGGGGTTGTGGCGTTCCTGATGGCGGGAAGAAGTTCCCAACTGCCGTGACCGGCTTTTAAGAATGCTGGCCGCAAGCAGTCCCCGATTGGTTGCGGTGTTTGAGGGGGCAGGCGGCACGAGGCTGGGTTGCGTGCTGGTCACCATGTGCAGAGCTGTGTGGGGGGGGGGAATGGGCTGACGGGAGTCCACGTGGACGCGATGCTAACAGTGGTGGCACCAGCTTGGAGCTCCGCCCTATTGCTCGGCCTTTGCGTGTTGCTCGGCTCGTCCCCCGCCACCGATCGGCAGTATGCAACCTGCGGTTACTTGGTCCATCCTTTCAACGGCCAGCACAACGTCTGTTTGCATTCTCATAATGGGAAGTACTGGTCTGGAAGTGGTTTGTGGGGTGGATACAGTGCGGTGAATACAGTGAGAGGAAGCTAGGCCAGGTTTCTCGGAATAGTGTTTAACCGAGGCCAGTCAATATGTGAACGCTGGAAGAAACCGACAGTCATCACTTTGTGTCGACACTCTCTAGAAACCAGGAAGTAAGTGCTTTTGGTGAGAATGAAGCAGAAGGTGACTTGGATGTCTGAATAGTGCAATGCAGTGGAACCAGTAAGAAATAGTGTGACATTGTGCATATTTGACAAGTTACTTCATCTCCTCTACAGTCTTGGTTTGTAAAGTAAAAACAAGATTGTACTTTTTTCTATAATTGGTTAAATTTCTAAAGAAATGGGATTGGATTGGATTGGATTGGATTTGTTTATTGTCACGTGTACCGAGGTGCAGTGAAAAGTATTTTTCTGCGAGCAGCTCAACAGATCATTAAGTACATGAGAAGAAAAGGGAATAAAAGAAAATGCATAATAGGGCAACACAGCATATACAATGTAACATAGGCACTGGCATCGGATGAAGCATACAGGGTGTAGTGTTAATGAGGTCAGTCCATAAGAGGGTCATTTAGGAGTCTGGTGACAGTGGGGAAGAAGCTGTTTTTGAGTCAGTTCGTGCGTGTTCTCAGACTTCTGTATCTCCTGCCCGATGGAAGAAGTTGGAAGAGTGAGTAAGCCGGGTGGGAGGGATCTTTGATTATGCTGCCCGCTTTCCCCAGGCAGCGGGAGGTGTAGATGGAGTCAATGGATGGGAGGCAGGTTTGTGTGATGGACTGGGCGGTGTTGATGACTGTCTGAAGTTTCTTGCGGTCCTGGGCCGAGCAGTTGCCATACCAGGCTGTGATGCAGCCCGATAGGATGCTTTCTTTTTTTAAAAAAAATATATTTTATTGAAAATGTTTTCCAGACAACAATTTTTCCCCTCTTACAAAGCAGACGTAACAATAAAGTACATTTTTAACAATACACAAATAACAAAACCCCATTATCTTTTGACATAAACTAAACTAAACGCCCCCCCCTCCCCCCTCCCCCCTGGGTTGCTGCTGCTGGTCATCTGTCTTCCCTCTAACGTTCCCCTAGGTAGTCGAGAAATGGCTGCCACCGCCTGGTGAACCCTTGAGCCGACCCTCTCAGGGCAAACTTTATCTGCTCCAGTTTAATGAACCCCGCCATATCATTTACCCAGGCCTCCAGTCCGGGGGGTTTCGCCTCCTTCCACATGAGTAGGATCCTGCGCCGGGCTAATAGGGACGCAAAGGCCACAACGTCGGCCTCTTTCGCCTCCTGCACTCCCGGCTCATCCGCAACTCCAAATAGAGCTAACCCCCAGCCTGGTTTGACCCGGGCCTTCACCACCTTCGAAATCACTCCCGTCACTCCCTTCCAATACCCTTCCAGTGCCGGGCACGCCCAAAACATATGTGCGTGGTTTGCCGGGCTCCCGCCACACCTCCCACATCTGTCCTTCACTCCAAAGAACCTGCTCAATCTTGCTCCAGTTATGTGTGCTCTATGTAGCACCTTAAATTGAATCAGGCTAAGCCTGGCGCATGAGGAAGAGGAATTTACCCTGCTTAGGGCATCAGCCCACATACCCTCCTCTATCTCCTCCCCTAGTTCTTCTTCCCACATTCCTTTTAGTTCGCCCACCGACTCCTCCCCCTCTTCCCTCATCTCTCGGTATATCTCTGACACCTTGCCCTCTCCGACCCACACCCCTGAAAGCACTCTGTCCTGAATCCCCTGTGTCGGAAGCAACGGAAATTCCCTCACCTGTTGTCCAGCAAACGCCCTCACCTGCATATATCTCAAGAAATTTCCCCGGGGCAACTTATACTTTTCCTCCAATGCTCCCAAGCTCGCAAAAGTCCCATCTATAAATAAATCTCCCACCCTCCTAATTCCCAACTGGTGCCAGCTCTGAAATCCTCCATCCATTCTTCCTGGGCCGAACCTATGGTTGTTCCTGATTGGGGACCCCACCAGAGCTCCCCGCACCCCTCTCTGTCGCCTCCACTGTCCCCAGATATTCAATGTTGCCGCCACCACCGGGTTCGTGGTAAACTTTTTAGGTGAGAACGGTAGCAGCGCCGTCACCAGCGCCTCTAAACTCGTCCCTTTACAGGGCTTTCTCTCCAGTCTTTTCCACGCCGCTCCCTCACCCTCCATCATCCATTTACGTATCATTGCCACATTGGCGGCCCAATAGTAATCGCCCAAGTTCGGTAGTGCCAATCCTCCTCTGTCCCTACTACGCTGAAGGAACCCCCTCCTTACTCTCGGAACTTTCCCTGCCCACACGAAGCTCGTTATGCTCCTGTCTATTTCATTAAAAAAGGTCTTAGTGATTAGTATAGGGAGATATTGAAATACAAATAAGAACCTCGGGAGGACCATCATCTTAATTGCTTGCACCCTGCCCGCCAGCGACAGAGGCTGCATGTCCCACCTCTTAAAGTCCTCCTCCATTTGTTCTACCAGCCGTGTCAGATTAAGTCTGTGCAAGGTTCCCCAGCTCCTAGCAATCTGAATCCCCAGGTATCGGAAGTTTCTTTCCACTTTCCTTAGAGGCAAGCCTTCTATCTCTCTACTCTGGTCCCCTGGATGAATCACAAATAATTCACTCTTCCCCAAGTTTAGCCTATACCCCGAGAAATCCCCGAACTCCCTCAACATTCGCATAACCTCTATCATCTCCCCCGCTGGGTCCGACACGTATAACAATAGGTCATCTGCGTATAACGAGACTCGGTGTTCTTCTCCCCCTCTAATCACCCCTCTCCATTTCCTGGAGTCTCTCAACGCCGTGGCCAGAGGTTCAATTGCCAACGCGAACAACAATGGAGACAGCGGGCATCCCTGTCTTGTTCCCCTATATAGTCGGAAATACTCCGATCTTTGTCGACCCGTAACTACACTTGCCGTTGGAGCCCCATAAAGAAGTCTAACCCAGCTAATAAACCCGTTCCCGAACCCAAACCTCCTTAACACTTCCCATAAATACTCCCACTCCACCCTATCAAATGCCTTCTCTGCATCCATTGCCGCCACTATCTCTGCCTCCCCCTCCACTGGGGGCATCATTATCACCCCTAATAGTCGTTGCACGTTAACATTCAGTTGTCTCCCTTTTACGAACCCTGTCTGATCTTCGTGCACCACCCCCGGGACACAGTCCTCTATCCTCGATGCCAGTACCTTTGCCAACAATTTGGCGTCCACGTTCAATAATGAAATAGGTCTATAGGACCCGCACTGCAACGGATCTTTAACCCTCTTCAAAATTAGCGATACCGTCGCCTCCGACATCGACATTCCCTGGCCTCATTAAACGTCCTCACCATCAACGGGGCCAACAAGTCCACATATTTTCTGTAATATTCCACCGGGAACCCGTCTGGTCCCGGGGCCTTCCCTGCTTGCATGCTTCCCAGTCCCTTAATAACCTCAGCCACCCCAATCGGTGCCCCCAGGCCTACCAACTCCTGCTCCTCCACTTTCGGGAACCTCAATTGGTCCAGGGACTGCCGCATCCCCTCCTCTCCCTCTGGGGGTTGAGACCTATACAGTCCCTCATAGAAGGTCTTGAACACCTCATTTATCTTTCCTGCCCTTCGCACCGTGTCTCCCCTTTCGTCTCTAATTCCTCCTATTTCCCTCGCTGCTGTCCTCTTTCGCAATTGATGAGCCAACAGGCGACTAGCCTTTTCCCCATATTCATACCTCCTCCCCTGTGCCTTCCTCCACAGTACCTCCGCCTTTCTGGTGGTCAGAAGGTCAAACTCCGTCTGGAGTCGTCTCCTCTCCCTGTACAGTTCCTCCTCCGGGGTCTCTGCAAATTCCCTATCCACCCTTAAAATCTCCCCCAGTAATCGTTCCCTTTCCTTGGCCTCTGTTTTCCTTTTGTGGGCCCCAATGGAGATCAGCTCTCCTCTGACCACCACTTTTAGTGCTTTCCATACCACTCCCACAGGGACCTCGCCCTCGTCATTGACCTCCAGGTATCTCTCAATACACCCCCGCACTCTTGCACACACTCCCTCAACCGCCATCAATCCCACATCTAATCGCCAGAGTGTTCTCTGCTCCCTTTCCTCTCCTAATTCCAGGTCCACCCAATGTGGGGCATGGTCCGAAACCGCTATGGCTGAGTACTCAGCTTCTTCCACCCTAGAGATCAACGACCTTCCCAAAACAAAAAAATCTATCTGGGAGTACACTTTATGGACATGGGAGAAGAAGGAGAACTCCCTAGCCCTAGGTCTAAGAAATCGCCATGGATCCACTCCCCCCTTTTGGTCCATAAACCCCTTAAGTACCTTGGCCGCTGCCGGCCTTCTTCCGGTCCTTGAGCTGGATCTATCTAGCCCCGGGTCCAGCACAGTATTAAAGTCCCCTCCTAAAATCAAGTTTCCTACCTCCAGGTACGGTATACGCCCCAGCATCCGTCTCATAAATCCCGCATCGTCCCAGTTTGGGGCATACACATTAACCAACACGACCTCCATTCCCTCCAGCCTGCCACTCACCATTACATATCTGATAGGATGCTTTCTATGGTGCATCTGTAAAAGTTGGTAAGAGTCAATGTGGACATGCCGAATTTCCTTAGTTTCCTGAGGAAGTATAGGCGCTGTTGTGCTTTCTTGGTGGTAGCATCGACGTGGGTGGACCAGGACAGATTTTTGGAGATGTGCACCCCTAGGAATTTGAAACTGCTAACCATCTCCACCTCGGCCCCGTTGATGCTGACAGGGGTGTGTACAGTACTTTGCTTCCTGAAGTCAATGACCAGCTCTGTAGTTTTGCTGGCATTGAGGGAGAGATTGTTGTCGCCACACCACTCCACTAGATTCTCTATCTCCCTCCTGTATTCGGACTCATCGTTATTCAAGATCCGACCCACTATGGTCGTATCGTCTGCAAACTTGTAGATGGAGTTGGAACCAAGTTTTGCCACGCAGTCGTGTGTGTACAGGGAGTAGAGTAGGGGGCTAAGTACGCAGCCTTGCGGGGCGCCGGTGTTGAGGACTATTGTGGAGGAGGTGTTGTTGTTCATTCTTACTGATTGTGGTCTGTTGGTCAGAAAATCGAGGATCCAGTTGCAGAGTGGGGAGCCAAGTCCTAGGTTTTGGAGCTTTGATATGAGCTTGGCTGGGATTATGGTGTTGAAGGCGGAGCTGTAGTCAATAAATAGGAGTCTAATGTAGGAGTCCTTGTTTTCGAGATGCTGACCCCAAACCCAGGTGTGATTTTTCTTTAGCAGAAGGTGCAAGGGGGCCAGCGTAGTTGCCAGATTGGGGAGGAACTTCCCGAAATAGTTTACAAGACCAAGAAAAGAACAAAGATGCGAAGTGTCAGTCGGGGCGGGGGCCTGATGAATTGCGCGCACCTTCTCTGCGACGGGGTGCAAACCTTTGCGGTCCACCCGATAACCTAGGTAGACTACTTCCTTAGCCTATAATACGCACTTTGTGCGACGTAAACGGACTCCAGCCTCCGAAAAGCATCTAAGGACAGCCTCCAGATTTTCCAAATGTTCCTGCTCCGACGTCCCTGTAATCAAAATGTCATCTAAGTAGACAGCAACACATGGTAAACCTCTCAAAATGCCCTCCATAACACGTTGAAAAATAGCGCAGGCAGAGGATACTCCAAAGAGCAGCCGTGTATATTCATACAGGCCCCGGTGTGTATTAATCGTTACATATGGTCGGGAGGCAGGGTCCAGGTCCAACGGCAGGTAGGCGTGACTCATATCTAATTTTGTGAACGAGAGTCCAACTGCAAGCTTCGCGTAGAGATCCTCTATGCGAGGCATTGGATATCGGTCGAGTCGGGAAGCCGTATTCACTGTAAGTTTATAGTCGCCACACAAGCGAACTGTGGCATCTGGCTTCATTACAGGTACAATTGGTGCTGCCCAGTCAGCAAAACGGACGGGCCTGATAATACCCAAACTCTCCAAACAAGTGAGTTCCCCTTCTAACTTCTCCAGCCAGGCGTAAGGCACCAGGCGCGCCCGGAAATAGCACGGCGTGGCTCCTGGTTCGAGCTACGGCCCCTTTTATTTTCCCCATACCAGGCTGGAATACATCTGGGTATCGTCCTAGCACCTCAGTCAACCCTTCAGAAACTGTTTGGAGGATGTGCTGCCATTGCAACCGCAAATGGCGAAACCAGTCCCGACCCAACAGGCTGGGCCCATGGCCGCGCACCACGATAAGTGGGAAACGCCCCTCCTGGCGTCCATAAACAACAGGGGTCATTGTAGTTCCTGCAATGTCCAGTGGTTCCCCCGTGTAGGTGGCCAACCTGGCCTGTGAGTCGGTTAATGTAAGGGTCTGTATACCCTGCTTGATGCGGTCGAATGTCCTCTGGGCGATCACGGAGACCGCTGCGCCTGTGTCCAACTCCATCTCAAGCGGGTGACCATTGACCCGTACTGTCACCTTAAAGGGGGCCACACGGGGAGCTGCCACCCAATGCAGCTGCAGGCAGTCGTCCTCCGTCTCCACGTCCTCAGGAGTAGTCGCCGCAGGTTCATCCACATGGAAGGTACGGCCCCTGGGCTGGTCCCAGTTTCGGTCGGAACGACGGCGCCTCTGGCGCCCCCAGGACCGGCGTCCGCGACGGGGTCGGCGCCTACAAGTCTGACACGGACATGGCTCCTCATCCATTGGTTCTGGAGAAGGCTCCCTTCGGGGAGGAATGTCCGACGGCCACTGGCGTCGGTCCGGACGTCGCCTCGCCCGAGGTACCGCAGGAGTGCGGGGGGACGTTTTCGGACGGAAGGGGTTGCGCCCCAAGGCATGCACTTCCATTCCCTGTAGCTCCTGCACTCCTCGTTCTGCGCTCTCGGGACAATACTATTTGAATGGCCTGTTGAAAAGTCAATGTTGGCTCAACATTCTCTGGGTGGCTGCATTGTTAATACCGCAAACCAAACGGTCGCGTAACATTTCTGACAAGGTCTCACCATAGTCACAGTACTCCACAATCCTGCGTAGCCTGGATAGAAAATCAGCAAGGGATTCTCCAGGGGTCCTCTCAGCGGTATTAAACCGGTAATGCTGGACTATCATGGATGGGGTTGGGTTAAAATGTTGCCCCACTATATTCACAAGTTCATCAAATGTTTTGGTGTCCGGCGCAGCGGCGTCCGTAAGGCTCCTAATCACCCCAAACGTATGCGGGCCGCAGGCGGTGAGCAATATGACCATCTGGCGCTCGTTTTCGGTGATATTGTTTGCCCGGAAATATTAACCGTTGTGCGTACTGGTTCCAGCTTTCCAGATAAGAGCCCATGGTGTTGGGGGTATTCTAATAGCATGGATAGGGGATTGGCTAACTGATAGAAGACAAAGGGTGCGATTTACTGTCTGCGTCCCACCAAAATTGGGACGGGACGGGGCCAGCAGATCCTGTAAGAGGCCTCTTCTGGGAACCCCAACGGCGTTACACCCCGCGAGATCTAACGAGATCTCGCAATATGAATCCTGGTAGGATCCAGACTTGCATAGTTAAATGAGCTTAACAGCCCACTGAATTATGTTTACACCGGATCTAACCAGCTTCCAGGATCTACTGGCCTCATCGAGGAGACCCCAGCCGGATGTCGTTGAGCACTGGTCCCCACAAAAAGGGAAAAGACAAAACGGCACATGGGAATGTCTCCCAGGCGATCGGAGGCCTCAGGGCAGGGTGGCACCCAGGCACTGCTGAAGCCACCCAGGCACTATGGCACTGCTAGCCTCACGCCGTAGCAGCGGCATCTGGGTATCCAGGCAGCGCCAGGTTGGCAGTGCCAAGGTGCCCAGGTTGGCCAGCATTGGGGATGGGGTTTGGAGGTTCCCTGCCCATATGATGTAGGGTGCGGGGGAGGGAGGTGGGGGTGGCGGGGGGGACGGGTCTCGAGGACACCCCAACCAGGTGAGCTTGGAGTTTGGGCATTGGTGCGGTCTGGGGGTCATGTTGGGGGAGGGGGTCGAGAGATTGGGCCGCCACTTAATTTCTCTCCCGTGCTGACGAGCGAAACAGAAAATGCGACTGCCTTGGCGGGGCGTTCTCGCTGAGGGCCGAAAAAAATAACATTCGACAGAGGTGTCCCTGCTAATCCCGCCCAGAAAGAGACTGTTTTTTGTCAGACCACACCCAGAGAGATGGGATAGGAGGGGCATTCTCAGGATGGAAACCTGTTATTAGTGGAGTGACAGAGGGGTCCGTGCTGGGATCACAATTAGTTACAATATATATTAATGACTTGGACGAGGGAAGTGAATGTACTATTGCCAAGTTTGTGGATGATACTCTTCTCCCTTCTGCGGTGGGTGCTAGTTACTCAGCGATTGTGATTTCGGACCATGTCCTCACTTTGTTGATTTGGCCCGAGAGTCAGGTCCTGCCCAGCGTCCGCTATGGAGATTGGACACAGCATTTTCAGCAAACAAGAAATTTTGTGATCGCTTGACCATTGCCACTGAGAAATATATAAATGTAATGAAAGTGAGTTAAACTCACCTTCCACGCTGTGGGAGGCCCTCAGGGTGGTCCTCAGGGAGGGAGATTACCTCCTATAAAGCGCTCATGGTGAAGATGGCAAGGGTGGAGCAGCAGAGATTGGTGAGCTCCATTCTTGAGGTGGACCATCAGTACCCACTTGCCCATACCCCGGAGTTGTTGGCAAGCAGGAAAAAGCTGCAGAGTCAATTCGAGCTATTGTGAACAGACAGAGAAGTGGGTCAGCTGTGACGCTCGAGGGACATGTTTTATGAATACGGGGAGAAGGCCAGTTGCCTTTAAGCTCACCAGCCGTAGTGACATGTGGCTTCCCGGGAGATCGTCCAGGTACGTAACTCGAGCGGCAGCCTGGTTCCCCCCCCCCCCCCCCCCCAAGGTTAATGCGGTTTTTGAATCGTTCTATCGGGGTCTCTATAGATCGGAGCCTCTGGTTGAGTGATTGTTCATGACTGACATTTCGGACAGCCTATCCATCCCAGTGGTGGAGGTGGAGAGGAGCGAGGAGTTGGAATCCCCGTTGGGCCCAGAGGAAATCATGAAATGCATTGGGTTAATGCAGACTGATAAAGCCCCTGGCCCGGATGGCTTCCCCATTGAATGTCATAAGAGGCTTGCAGAGCAGTCAGTACCTTTAATTCTGAATATATTTAATGATTCCTTATCCCAGAGTTCATTGCCCTCTACCCTCACGCAGGCCTCTCTATCCCCTTGATGCTCTAGAAAGATAATTGGGGATATATATAAGTGGCTGGGGGAGCAGGGAGGTGAGCGGGTGGTGAAGATCAAGGAGAAATGGGAAGTAGAGTTGGGAATGGAGATCAATTGGGGAGTATGGAGTGAGGCACTGCGAAGGATAAACAGGACCTCCTCATGTGCAAGGATGAGCCTGATACAGTTTAAGGTGGTGCACAGGGTGCATATGACTCCGGCGAGAATGAGTGAGTTCTTTCAGGGGGTAGCAGATGAGTGTGAGAGGTGTGGGCGGGGGCCAGCGAATCACACGCACATGTTTTGGGGTTGTGAAAAATTGGGAAGATTCTGGGCGGGAGTGTTCGCGGTTTTAGCCAGGATAGTGGAGGAGGAGGTGGACCCGGGGTGAAAAAGGAGAAAAATCTGTACAAACTGTATAGTTGATTGTTGGGAAGTATGTTTCCCGGGGTGTTTACTTGCTGTAACCTGCTTTGATACAAGTTTGTAATAAAATACATTTCTTTAAAAACATACTCTGGAAAGGCAAAGACGCAAAAGAGTGTGGATCATAGCGACCTATCTCACTCTTAAACGTGGGTGTTAAGTTACTTACCAAAGTGCTGGTGCTGTGGCTGGAGCCCTGTCTCTCAAAGGTAATCTCGAAGGGTCAGACAGGCTTCGTTAAGGGTCAGCGATTGTCGGCCAATGTACATCGCCTGCTGAACGTTGTCCTTTTCCGCTCCTCGGTAACTGAACTGGAGGTAATTGTTTCCCTTGGATCCGAAAAGGCATTTGATAGAGTGGAGTGGGAATATCTGTTTAAGGTTCTTGGGAGGTTTGGATTTGGGCACAAGTTTAGGCCCTGGATTCAACTACTGTATCGGACCCCAAAAGACCCCGGGCAATAATGCGGAGCCCTACAGGGGCCCGGCGCGGAGGAAAGAAGGCCCCCACGGAACCAGCCCGCCCGCAGATCGGTAGGCCCCGATCGCGGGCCAGGTCACCGTGGGGGCTCCCCCCCCACCCCCCCCAGGGTCAGATCCCCCCCTTCCACCTCCCCCCCAGGATGGTCCCCGCACACTTACCCGCCAGGTCCCGCTGTGTGTGAGGTGAGTAATTCACACCGGCGAGATTGGGCAAAAACTTGACAGCCACTCGGCCCATCGCAGCCCGGAGAATCGCCGGAGGCTCCGGCGTCAACAACCCCCGACCAGCATAGCGGGAATCCCGCCGGAGCCCGAAAAACGGCGCCGGACAAGAGGGAAGCTGGCGTCGGGGCGGCAGGGCAGGATTCGCGCCTCCCCCCGGAGATTCTCCCACCCGGCGCCGGGTCGGACAATCCCAGCCAGTGTTCATACGAATGCCCTGAACTCTGGTTACTTCCCATTGAATAGGGGCAAGAGACAGGGGTGTCCACTGTCCCGTCCAAGACAGGGGGAGATTATCCCACCTCTGCAAGTCAGATTTGACCCCATTCACCAGAAGGGGAATTTAAACTCAATTAATAAAATCTGGAATTGAAAACTAGTCTCAGTAATGGGAACATTGGACGCGATCTACCGGCATCGACATGCCTGATTCGGAATACGACGAGCCTCTCACTCGTTACGCCTCACGTGATCTGCCCCCATCCTATCCTTGTAACCCCACTTAACCATTGGACACTTAGGGGCAATTTGGCATGGCCAATCCACCTAACCTGCACATCTTTGGAGTGTGGAAGGAAACCGGAGCACCCGGAGGAAACCCCTGCAGACACGGGGAGAACGTGCAGACTCCATACATACAGTCACCTGAGGTCAGAATCGAACCCGGGTCCTTGACGGTGTGAGGCAGCAGTGCTAACCACCGTGCCGCCCTGATTCACCACCTATTTCTTCAATGTTGCAATGTACAATGACCCAAAACCAAAAACAGGGGATGGGCGTTTGGAATTTCAGGTCACTTTGATGACTAATGCAATTTGTAATTGGGTTTACACCATTCAATATCTGCTGAATATTCTATCACCATTCAATAACTATCAATGAACCGCTGGTGTTTCACCTGCCATTGAAATTCAGAAGAAAAGAAATTCTGTGTCAAGTAGAAACCATTCTAAGGACAAAAGCAAACTGCTGCGGAATAAAAATAGAAAATTCTGGAAACGCTCAGCAGGTCTGGCAGCAGCTGTGGGGAGGGTAACAGGCTCAGTTTTCTTAGCCCAATGGTGACACAATATCACAGCTTAAGGCGTCAGAATGGAAGCCCGACGTCTTTATGTCGCAGCCGCATATTCTGAATGTTGGCCGACGTAATGGGAGGGCCTCACGATCAAATGTGGTGGGGAGTAAATTAAATCTGTTATCCAGGCAATTTACTCCTATTTTACCATTTCCAAAGATTGCATGGGAACCATGGAAATTTACAGCCTCTACTGCTAAGGAAGTAGGGTACGGGTTCAGTGCTAGTTCTGGATGGCAGCCTTCATGAACACCATCTTAGCTCGGCAAGAACAGCACAGGCATTGGCAGTGAAGAAGGTGCCAGTATTTTGGGGCTGTACCAAGAGAGTGCCATCTTGGATGTATCAGTTGTGTGAATAAAGTGGGGGTTAGGGGTTTGGTGGAGCATTCTTCATAATGGGGGTACCACCTCAACCAATCAGAGTCCACTTGCTAACCAATCAGCACCCTTTTCTCATGTAGTGTAAATTGTTGCTCCCTCTGAAATTTGACATTCTTGCATTTGTCCTGATAAGTGCAAGACAAGAAGCTTTGGCAACATGCCTCCTTTTAACAGCATTATCTAATGTTCGTAACTTATATTCTTAACCTCCCACCAATACCAACCCACCCCCCCTAACTCCACTGCCCTCCCCCACCCACCTTCCTGAGCATGTGACTCCTGCTTCCGTTCCCAGCAATGAGAGCTCAGGCCTCACCCAAAGATTCAGCCCCCAATGTTTCAGGTCAATGAACTGATATCAGCCCTGGGAAAAATGAGAAACGTGATCGTATTTAGCAAACAAAAGGGGAGTAAGGCCAAAAAGAAGGGAAGGCCTGTCAGAGTCTGGAAGACAGGAGAAATTCAATATCAAAAGAGTTGGCAGTGAGGGAGAGTGGTAATGGGACAAGTAAAGAAACACAAAATGTGTCCAGACGAGGTGTGAATGGCAGAAGGTGAAAACCTGCCATTCAAACACAAAACAAGAGTAAAGCTGAATTCATTGGTGATCACTCGTTGACGGGTATTATTGTCCACCCAAGAAACTCAGTATTACTGGTCATGGGTTCTGTGGGATCTTGCATGAATGATGAGCCCAATCCTAGAGCCGCATCTTCGACCGCACACATGGCAGGTGTTTCTGGAAGGTGGGATTGGTCCTTGGCTCTGGATCGCTGGTATTCCTTTCCTAGGCTCCTTTTCCGGGCCTCCTCTTGCTGTCGGATATCCCCGAAGAATTGTGTCCCTTCAACCAGTAAGTTCCTCTTTTCTGAGCGAGGGTCTCTCAGGCATTGACGACTATGTTACATTTCTTCAGGTAAGCCTTCAGGATGTCTTTGAAGTGCTCCCTATGTCCTCCTCTTGATTGGAAACCTTCCTTGAGCTGGATGAAGATGATTTGTTTTCGCAGTTGGGGCTCTGACAGCCTAAGCATATGGGCCAGCCCAGCGGAGTTGGTTTAGGATGATCATGGCCTTTATGCTGATGCTCATGGCTCCGTCAAGGATGTTAGTATGCCTGTCTTCCCAGTTGATGCGGAGAATCCATTTCAGACAGCGTTGATGGTATCTCTCCAAGACATTGAGGTGGCGTCTGTATGTAGTCCAGGTTTCTGAGCCATATAGAAAAGTTAGGGGGACGACTGCCTTACACACGAGGATCATCAAAGACTCTCGTCCTTAGGCGTCTGAAGGAGGCATTCATGGATTGTATATGAAGTTGGATCTCTGCATCAATGTCAGCCTTAGAGGAGAGATGGCTCCCCAAGTATGGGAAATGGTCCACGTTTGGGAGGGTTTCTCTGTTGATCTTGATGGAGGGAGAGGCCGGATCTTGCCCTGGGGAGGGTTGTGGTTCTTCTTGAGGTTGAGGCAGAGACCGATTCTTTGTTCTGCTTCCGTGAAGGTGTCAAGCATGGCTTGGAGATTCCCTTCTGCGAGAGTGGAGATGACATTGTCATCCGCATATTGAAGTTCCACAAGTGATGTCAGTGTCGATTTCTTCTTGGATTTCAACCAGTTGAGATTGAAACGTTTTCCGTCCATCCTGCAGACGATGCCCACTCCACTGGGAAGCTTGTTCTTGACAAGGTGAAGGATGGTGGTGATGAAGATGGGAAAGGTATAGGGGTAATGACACATCCCTGCGTGACTCCAATGATCACCTTGTTTTATTTCAGTCGGTGAACACTGTCACCCACATCTTGTCGTGGAGAATTCGGAGGATGTTGATGAATATCTCTGGACTGCTGGCCTTTGACAGGGTTTCCCATAGCACTTCCTGGTTGACTGAGTCGATAGCATTGGTCAGATCGATGAAGACCATGTCGAGTGGCTGATGTTGCTCCTGGTATTTCTCTCGAAGCTGTTGAACAGTGAAAATTATTTCCGCTGTTTGGTCGGACGCCACACTGGATTTCCAGAAGGATTTCTTCAGAGACTGGGAGAAGGCGGCTAGCAATGATTCAGGTGATGATCGTCATGGCGATAGAAAGTAGGGAAATCCCTCGGTAGTTCAACAGTCCGCTTTGTCTCCTTTCTTGAAGACGGTGGCGATGACAGCATCCCTGAGATGCGGTGGGAGTTTCGCTGTCCCAGATTTTCAGCAACAGCTGATGGAGAAGATGGGTGATCTCTTCTCCTCCAAGTTTGGAAATCTCCACTGGGATCCCGTCCACTCCCGCGACTCTTTCATTCTTCCATGTTTAATGGCGGCTTCAACTTCATCCTTGCTGGGTGGGAGTCCGAGATCATCTTTGATGGGGAATTGGGGGATTTCTTCAAAATCGCCCTCATCTTTGACTGTATCATGGATTAGGAGTTCTTTGAGGTGTTCTCGCCATTGAAGGCCGATGTTTTCTCTGTCTCTCAACAGGGCTCCATCCTTACTCCACACCGGATTGAGACTAGGACAAAGGTTCGGCACAACATCGTGGGCCGAAGGGCCTGTTCTGTGCTGTATTTTCTATGTTCTATGTTCTATGAGACCTTGTTGGGTCCATACATTGCCTTGGTGGCAGTGAAGAAGCCCCGGCTGCCATGCTTGGGGGTGAGGATTTGCAGCTCCTTAGCTTTCTCATCCACCATTTGTTCATCATTTCCTGAGTTCTTCTTTGTACCTCCACCGTGGCAGATTGATGAGCTCTCTCTTTGCCTTGCTGGTTATTTGTTTTGTCAGGCACAGAGCGCTTTCCTCTTCTTGTTGATGAGGTCTTGGATGATATGGTCGCTCTTGTCAAACTAGTCTTGGTGTTTCCTGGTCTTGTAGCCGATGGTTTCTTCACAGCTTGAGAGGATGGCTGCCTTCACCTCGTTCCAGATTTCCTTTACTCCATTGAAAAGACACGTTGGAAAATGTGGAGAAGACATTGTTGAAAGTTCACGCGCCATGTTTGGCTCTTGAAGCTACTCAACGTTGATCTTTTTTCTGAGCTGTTTCGTCATCTTCCGCTGCTTCTGGGTGGAGTTTGATGGACATGGAGGAGTGGATGATCCAGTATCTGTCCAGCAGTCATCTGCACTGGTCTCCACTTTGGTGATGAGGGCATCCTTTTGGTCGCGAGACAATGAAGTTGATCATGTGCCAGTGCTTCGATCGTGGATGTCTCCAGGAAGACATGAACTTGTCTATTTGGCAGAACATGTGTTAGTGATGAGATGCTGGTGTTACGTGCATTTAGTGAGCAGGAAAACCACGTTGGAGTTGTAATTCCCAACTCCTTCCATTCCGATGGTTCCTTTCCAAAGTTGGGAGTCCTTTCCAACCCTGGCGTTGAAGTCGCCAAGGAAATGATCTTATCTTCCTTAGGAATGTTGGAGAGTATGGTGTCGAGGGTGGAGCAGAATCCTCCTTTGGACCCACCATGGGCATCGAGGGTTGGGGTGTAGTCATGCACAGCCGTTGGCTGTTGGGAGCAGGTTGATGCCGACAGGGAGCTCAGCGAGTCAGTTGAAGAGTTTGTTCTTGATGGCGAAACCAATCCCAAACATCCTAGGTTGATCCTCAGGGTTTCCTCTCCGTAGAATCATAGAATCTCTACATTGCAGAAGGAGGCCATTCAGCCCATCGAGTCTGCACCGACCCTTCGAATGAGCACTCTACCCATTTACACTCCCCATCCACCCCACTCTGTCCCCGTAACCCAGTACCTAACCTGCACGTTCTCTCCGTGTGTGCGTGGGTTTCCTCCGGGTGCTCCAGTTTCCTCCCACAAATCCAAAGATGTGCAGGTTAGGTGGATTGGCCATGATAAATTGCCCCTTAGTGTCCAAAAGGTTGGGTGGGGTTACTGTTTTACGGGGATGGGGTGGAGGTGTGGGCTTAAGTAGGGTGCTCTTTCCAAGGGCAGGTGCAGATCTGATGGGCCGAATGGCCTCCTTCTGCACGGTAGGGATTCTATGGATTCTATTCTATGGAACTTGTTGAACTCAGGCTGTGAAGTGCCCGGTTGAAGGATGGACTGTTCCACAAGCTTACGTTGAGCTCCACTGGGACACTGCAGGAGTTCGAGAGGGTCAGTGTGAGGGCAAGATGGAAAATTAGCTGCCATCTGGAACCGATGCAGTCCATGTGTTGTAGGTACACCACAATGCTGTTAGGGAGGCAGTTCCGGGATTTTAACCCAGTGACAGTGAAGGAACGACAATATATTTCCAAGTCAGGGTGATGTGTGACTTGGAGGGGAAGTTGCAGGTGCTGGTGTTCCCATGTGTCTGCTGCCCTTGTCCTTCTAAGTGGTAGCGGTTGTAGGTTTGGAAAGTGCTGTCATGGAACCTTAGTGAGTTGCTGCATTTAGATAACAGGAAGTTGCAAAACACTTCACAGCCAATGAGTCAGTGTTGTAATGTAGGAAATGCAGCAGCCAATGTGCACACAGGAAGTTCTAACGAACAACAATGAGATAAATGAACAGGTAATACGTCTTTAGGTGTTGGTTGGAGAGTACATTCCAGCGAGGACACAGAGAGAACTCTGCCGCTGGACTTTGGGATCTTTTATACGCAGGTGGGAGAGGCCTCAGATTAATGTCTCATCTGGAAGGTGGCACCTCTGCCAGTGCAGCACTCCCTCAGAAATATGCAGCAGGTTCGGGAGCGCCAATCCACCATCCTGCCTCTGCCTTTGCAACAAAGCTCTCTTCCCCCTCGGCTCCTTCCCTGCACGCACAAATTCCCAAATTAGCACATCCACTTTCCGAAAAAAGGCCTTGGGGAGAAAGATCGGGACAGACTGACACACAAACAGAAACCTTGGCAGCACGTTCATCTTCACCACCCTCCCCGCCAGTTTCAGGTTCAATGCGTGCCACCTTAACCTCCTCCACCAACCCCATCAGGTTCCACCTATGCATTGTGGCCCACCTGGATACGCAGGTACCGAAGCCGCTCCCTTGCCACTTTAAATGGCAGAGCACCCATGTTTGCCCCCCGCCCCACAGCATTCACCAAAAAACACCTGACTTTTCCCGACATTCAACTTATAACTCGAAAAGGCCCCAAACCTCTCCAACAAGTCGATGATTCTGCCCATGCTTTCCAACGGGTCCGACACGAGCAACAGGTCACCAGCGTCCAGCTCCCTACCCCCCATCACAATCCCCCACCACTAAACTGAGGCCCGAAGTGCCATCGCCAAGGGCTCAATCGTCAATGCGGCACGGTAGCACAGTGGTTAGCACTGTTGCTTCACAGCACCAGGGTCCCAGGTTCGATTCCCCACTGGGTCACTGTCTGTGCGGAGCCTGCACGTTCTCCCCGTGTCTGCGTGGGTTCCTCCGGGTGCTCCGGTTTCCTCCCACAGTCCAAAGATGTGCAGGTTAGGTGGATTGGCCATGCTAAATTGCTCTTGGGTTATTGGGTTACAGGGATAGGGTGGAGGTGTGGGCTTGGGTAGGATGCTTTTTCCAAGGCTAGCGCAGACTCGATGGGCCGAATGGTCTCCTTCTGCACTGTAAATTCTATGATTCTATGATAATGCAAACAACATCGGTGGCTGCGGGCAGCCCTGCCTTGTCGCCATATGCAACCCAAAATACCCCAAGTTTGTCTTGTTCGTTCGCACCCTTGCCACGGGAGACGCTTACAACAACTGGACCCACGCCACAAACCTCGGTCCAAACCCAAATCTGCCCAAAATCTCAAACAGATACCTGCACTCGACCCAGTCAAAAGCCCTCTCCGCGCCCATGGACAAAATGACCTCCGGCCTTCGCCTTCCCCGATGGAGTCATAATTACATTCAACAATCTCCTAATATTGCTCGCGAGCTGCCTCCCCTTCACAAACCCCGTTTGGTCCTCCGAGACCACCTCCGGCACACACCCCTCCAACCTACTCGCCAACACCTTTGCCAGAATCTTCACGTCCGTATTTAGCAGCGAAATGGGCCTGTAGGTCCCACACTGCAATGGATGCCTCCCCTCTTTCGGGGTTAGTGAAGTCGACACCTGCGCCAACGTAGTCGGCAGTTCCCCCTTTTCCACCGCTTCACTAAACATGCCCAAAAGGTGGGGGGGCCAACTCTGCCGCAAACTGCTTATAAAATGCTGCTCGGAAACCATCCAGCCCCGGTGTCTTCCCCGACTGCATCATGCCAATAATTCCATCACCTCCTTTAGCCCCAGCAGCTCCTCCAGTGCCTGACTCCTCCCGCCCCGAGAAGTCCAGCCCATCCAAAAACCAACCCATGTCGGCCTCCTCCTCTCTCCTCGCCTTGGCCCTATACTGCCCCTCGTAGAAGGTCTTGAGCACCTCATTTATCCGGGGCCTTGTCCAGCACCTTCTCATCCACCAACCTGGCCAACATCCTTGTGACGTAGCCCAATGCACTCAAAGAACAAGAACAAAGAAAAGTACAGCACAGGAACAGGCCCTTCGGCCCTCCAAGCCTGCGCCGACCATGCTGCCCGTCTGAACTAAAATTTTCTACACTTCCTGGGTCCGTAACCCTCTATTTCCATCCTATTCATGTATTTGTCAAGATGCCCCTTAAACGTCACTATCGTCCCTGCTTCCACCACCTCCTCCGGTAGCGAGTTCCAGGCACCCACTACCCTCTGTGTAAAAAACTTGCCTCGTACGTCTCCTCTAAACGTTGCCCCTCGCACCTTAAACCTATGCCCCCTAGTAATTGACCCTCTACCCTGGGAAAAAGTCCCTGTCTATCCACTCAATCTATGCCCCTCATAATTTTGTATGCCTCTATTCAGGTCACCCCTCATCCTCCGTCGTTCCAGTGAGAACAAACCGAGTTTATTCAACCTCTCCTCATAGCTAATGCCCTCCAGACCAGGCAACATCCTGGTAAATCTCTTCTGCGCCCTCTCTGAAGCCTCCACATCCTTCTGGTAGTGTGGTGACCAGAATTGAACACTATACTCCAAGCGTGGCCTAACTAAGGTTCTATACAGCTGCAACATGACTTGCCAATTTTTATACTCAATGCCCCGGCCAATGAAGGCAAGCATGCCGTATGGCCCCTGTGTTGCCCCTTTCAGTGACCTGTGGACCTGTACACCAAGAACTCTCTGCCTATCAATACTCTTGAGGGTTCTACTATTCACTGTATATTCCCTACCTGTATTAGACCTTCCAAAATGCATTACATCACATTTGTCCGGATTAAACTCCATCTGCCATCTCTCTGCCCAAGTCTCCAAACGATCTAAATCCTGCTGTATCCTCTGACAGTCCTCATCGCTCTCCGCAATTCCACCAACCTTTGTATCGTCTGCAAACTTACTAATCAGACCAGTTACATTTTCCTCCAAATCATTTATATATACTACAAACAGCAAAGGTCCCAGCACTGATCCCTGCGGAACACCACTGGTCACAGCCCTCCAATCAGAAAAGCACCCCCCCATTGCTACTCTCTGCCTTCTATGACGTAGCCGGTTCTGTATCCATCTTGCCAGCTCACCTCTGCTCATTCCCTCCACTCCTCCCGGCGGGTCCATGATCTGCAGATATGCAGATCTGCAGATTTTGCCACCTGGGCTTATTTTCCTAGCCCTCCTTTGCTCGCAGCGTCTTACACATGTCCCCCAGGATCGCTATCTCTGCCTCCAATGACACGCCCAGATCACTCTGGTCTGACACCGTCTTCTCCACCTCCAGCATTATCGCCCCTTCACCTCCAGGCTCTTCTGCACCCTTTCCAGAGTCCCGTGAAGGAGGTGCCACTGCCCGTCAATCACCGTTGACCAGTTATTCTGCATTTCTTTACGCTGCTGCCCAAATCCGTCCTTAATGAAGCTCACCAATGCTCGACTGACAGCTTTCCCGTCATCAGTGACCCCCCCCCCCCCCCCACCCCCCCACCCCCACCCACCCCCCACAACCCACACCCCAGGGCTCTCACTGTCTTCTGTCAAGTTTGATAACCCGCAGACATGCCCATCCAGGGAAGAACTTATCCCCCTCCACTCTCCACACCCTTTACCGTCGAAATACTCCAACGCTCGGGTAAAAGGGGCCAAACCCAATGCCTTCAAGTAGGAGCCATCCTGTGTGCGACCACCCACTCCATGGCCGCCACGGAAGTCCCTCAACTCCACATTCCTGGCACCCCGGATAATCTTTCACCCACTTGTTAATCAAGAATCTATCTGGCTCGGCCTTAAAAGTATTCTAAGACTCCGCTTTCACTGCCTTTTCACTGTCCCGAGGTGTGGTACATTGGCGAGACCATGCAGGCGCTGCGACAACGGATGAACGGACATCGCGTGACAATCGCCAGGCAGGAAAGTTCCCTTCCAGTCGGGGAACACTTCAGCAGTTAACGGCATTCAGCCTCTGATCTTCGGGTAAGTGTTCTCCAAGGTGGCCTTCAGCTCGCGCGACAACGCAGAATCGCCGAGCAGAAACTGATAGCCAAGTTCCGCACGCGTGAGTACGGCGTCAACCGGGACCTTGGATTCATGTCGCATTATGTTCACCCCCCACCATCTGGCCTGGGCTTGCGAAACCCTTTCCTGGCTTGAGACAATTCACACCTCTTTAACCTGTGATTATCCCTCTCTCCAGTCGCACCTTCTGGACCTGTAAAGACTTAATTACCTGCAAAGACTCACATTCAAAGTATCGCCTTGCACCATTGACTTTGTCTATATATGTGTTTCTGGAACCCACCTCTTCATTCACCTGAGGAAGGAGCTGCGCTCCGAAATCTTGTGATTCGAAACAAACCTGTTGGACTTTAACCTGGTGTGGTAAGACTTCTTACTGTGCTCACCCAAGTCCAATGCTGGAATCTCCACATCATAGCTGCTTTTTGAGGAAGAGAGTTCCAGAGACCCCCTACCCTCTGAAAGAAAAATATTTTCCTCATCTCTATCTCAAATGAACGACCCCTTATTTCTAAATAATGACCCTCTAGTTGTAGATTCTCCCTCAAAAGAAAACATCCTCTCCTATTCACCTGCCAATACCCCTCAGGTTATTATATTAGGCTAATAAATCTTCTCTGCACTGCACTAAGGTATTTACATCCTTCCTTCAATAAGGAGACCAATACTGTACACAGTACTCCAGATGTGGTCTCACCAATTCCCTGTACAACTGAAACTCAACCTCCTTATTTTTGTAATCAATTCCTCCCACAATAAATGATAAAATTCCATTAGCTTTCTGAATGACTTGCTCCACCTGCATAACCAGCCTTACCATTCATGCACTAGGAGTCCCAGATCCCTCTGCATCTCGGAGCTCTGCAGTCTCTCCCCATTTGACGATCAGCTTTCCTGCCAAAATGGACATTGTCACTCTTTCAACGAGTTAATCTCAATACTGCATCAAAAACCATTAACCACCGTTTAATGGTTTTAATGCAGTATTGTCAAAATTTGTGAACTTACTGTAACCACTTCGAGCTGTGACAGCAAGGAATACTGTGCTCTTGTGTAACATCGTCAGAGAAACCAGGAACAGAAACTCAGTCACGGGGACCCAACTATTCTGCAGATTATTACAGAGAAATATTAAGGGGAATTGTTGTGAATGTCACAGAAATTGGCAGCTCTCCAGATAAAGGGCGGGCTGACGGACTCGAGACTGGGTGCTGCATTGGGAACGTCCTCTAGATTTCAGAGTCCAAGGTTTACTCTGTGGAATATAACACAGCGAAACCAGGGCAGTGGAGAGAGTGAAACAGAACAGATCCCTCGCTCACTGGCCAGGAGTGGAATATCATTCTGTGTGGAGTCTGGACATGGGGACACCGAGTCTGGTCTTATTCCTGCTCTTTCCAGTCCTCGATCCCGGGATAGTGCAGGGGAAAGTGATCCAGGATTTGAGCAAATGCGACTGGTTCTTCCAGGGCAAGGTGCCACCGCAGGGATTCGACACTCAAAACCGGGTCAAAATCTGCCAGAGGTACAAGAACCACTATCACTTTGTGACCCTGTACCGGACGGACCTGCGCATCCCGGTCTACTCCGCTTACAGGTTCCCCTGCACCTTGGGTGTTGTTAAGAGGCTGAGACCCAGAACATGGTTTTATGAGCCACAGGTAAGTGATTGTGACTGAACGGTTCACCTCGTAGCAGAGACAAGCCCCAATCGCTTTGACCTCCACAAGACAATCACAATGAGCATCATTTATCACTGAGGTTTCTGACATTCCTCCATGTTGTTGTTTGGGAGGTCAGGTTGGGAATGAGAATTGACAGCTTAGTGGAAATTCTGCTCTCGTTTGTCGCCAAGGCAAATACAGTTGGAGTTTTACTTGCACTATTTTATTTGTTGGCAATTTACTCTAAGAGTATTTAAAATTCTGGAAGGAGAGAGAGAGAGACTGTAAGAACCTGAATTTAGAGAGTGCCCTTCACCCCATTTGGTGGTTCTCAAAGCACAAACCAAGATCCCACAGGCATCCCGACACCGAAGGGTGAGCTTTGAACTCACTTCAAATTC
Organism: Scyliorhinus torazame; assembly: GCF_047496885.1. NCBI lineage: Eukaryota > Metazoa > Chordata > Chondrichthyes > Carcharhiniformes > Scyliorhinidae > Scyliorhinus > Scyliorhinus torazame. The sequence continues at coordinate 396,041,699 of NC_092707.1, forward strand.
CATTACTACACAATTAGGATCATCGGAGTAGGCAAGACGCTAACCACTGATCCCAGGGATCTGAGCATCTCTCTCTCACTATTCACACGCTCACTGACAGGAGCTAAAATTAACCTCAGTTTGAAGTTTGACTGACAGGCAGTGAGCGCCAGTCAGCACTTAAAAAAATATATAATGGCTACCAGCAACTGGAAGGAAATGGAACAGTCAAGGTTGCAAATTGCCTCAATAGAGGAGGAAAGCTAAACATACAAAATAATGTAACCAGGTTCAGAAGGGCATAGTATTCCCCCTGAATCCACTTAATCTCTCTCTCTCCTTTGAGACACCCCGTCACTGGTTGGTCACCATCCCAATATCTGTGTGGCTCGGTAAGAGTATATTAGAAAGGGCAGCACGGTGGCACAGAGGTTAGCATTGCTGCCTCACAGTGCCGAGGTCCCAGGTTCGATCACGGCTCTGGGTCACTGTCTGTGTGGAGTTTGCACATTCTCCCCGTGTTTGCGTGGGTCTCACCCCCACAACCCAAAGATGTGCAGGGTAGGTGGATTTGTCCCTTTATTGGAAAAAATGAATTGGATACTCTAAATTTATTTTATAAAAGAGTATATTAGAAAATAAGTGATAAGTCACTGCCATTAATCCCCATTTTTTTTGAGGCCATGGGCTGAGAACGTCAGGTTAATGTGTGAAAGGGGGGATAGGTTTGTTGGGGTTAATGAGCTTTCCCTCCCGTTCATTTCTGACATTGTGACTATTTCCTAATGTGTTATTTTCTGCTGGTTTTAGATTGATGATCTCCACGCCTCGGCTGAAATGATGAGCAGCAACGGGACTGCCAGCGACCATCAAGCAGTGGATGCAGATTACCTGCATTCAGGATATGATCGAGGTCACCTCTACCCCTATTCCTTTAATCGGAAAGAAAGTGCCACAGCTACCTGCACCCTCACTAATGCAGTCCCGCAGACGCACGAAGCCAACGTGAACTGGGCAAAAGAGGCAGAATCTATTGTTCTCCACTTGGCAAAGATATGCTACAATTCCAGCCGCTCCATGTACGTCGTGACGGGTTCAGCCAATTCCACCAACATCAAGCTGAAGAACAAGGTCATGGTGCCCGAGGTAGCCTGGACCGCCCTTTGCTGCACCTCCCCGCCCCACCGGAATAATGACCCCTGTCTCAATAACAAAGTGGGCCCAGGGGGGGAGAACGCGCTGACGTACGACAAAGACTTTTCTGCCGCCTTCAGGAAACGGATGCAGCCAGAAGAGCCCGGGGTCAGACTGACCGTGAGAGAGCTGCAGGAGCAACTGGGAGTGGGCAAGATGTTCGAGAGTTGCAGAGGAACGAGTGCCGAGGATGAGGCAGAGACCTTCAAAGAGGTCACTCTGTTGATCGAGGGAGAGATGCTCGCAGTTAACAGAGGGGATTCCCTCAGGAGATGGTCATGGGTACTTACAGTTACCTGCTGTCTCCTTTTGGAGATGGGGCTGAATTGGTTTTAGTGTCCGAGGATTGTCACACTCGACGTGGGTTTTCACAATAGTGACACTTGAGTGTCACATTGTTAAACACAATGACTCAGACTCTAGCCAAACTATTTGACTGTTTCCTCAGATCCCCGCGCGATCTCATAATTTGTCACACTCAGTAATAGGGCACAGTAGAGGAACAGGAAGAGGCCATTCAGCCCCTCGAGCCTGTTGTGCCATTCAATTATCTGACGGCTGATCTGTGTCTCAACTCCATTGACCCACTTGGTTCAATCCCCCTTAATACTCTCAACTAACAGAAAACTATCAACCTCAGCTTTCACATTCTCAATTGAACCCCAACTTCATCAGCTTGTTTTGGGGGTGGGTGGAGAGAGAGTTTCAGATTTCCAGTACCCTTTGTAAGCTGGGAAGTACTTCCTGCTTTTACATCTGAGTGGCCTCGGTCTAATTTTAATGCCCCCTTTTTCCTTGTCTCCCCAGATCAGATGAATACACAAAGTGGAGTAGACCATTCAGCTCCTCAAACCTTCTTTGCCATTTGATAAAGCCATGTCTGACCTCATGTTGGCCTCAATTCTACTTTCCTGTCTCCTCCCCTTCCCTTGTCAATCTAAAATGTATCTAACTCAGCGTTAAAAATATTCAGTGACCAAACCTCCCCTTTATGTTATTCTCTAAGTCTGAATAAAGATTGTAGACTTCCAGTTAACACAAATACTTTATTCAGAGGGTTCGTTCTGTTTCCAGAGCTTAACTAGATATAATACAGTCAAGAGGTATGACCAGTGAAGCTAAGGTAAGCTGCCAATGCTGAGCTGTCTCTGTCTGCTGCTGCTGCTCACTAGCCCTGTGTTTCTGAAAGGGGCGGATCCTCCCTTGGGTCGGGCCCTTTATACCTGTCTGCGGAAACCGCTCCGCCGCGGGCCTAGCCCCTCAAGGTGAGGGCTTGGCCCCTAAAGGTGCGGAGAATTCCGCACCTTTGGGGCGGCCCGACGCCGGAGTGGTTCCCGCCACTCCATTACGCCGGAACCCCCTGCCCCGCCGGGTAGGGGAGAATCCCGCCCCCTTTCAGAATCCACCCTGTCAATTATTATACGTTTCAATACGATCACATCTCATTCTTCTAAACTAGACGAAATAAATTCACTCCAACAAATCTATCAACTTCTTTAATCATCTTGAACATCTTCTATAGTGAAGAGAATGCTGCCCTTACAATCTAACTCTATTGTGCTCTCTCTGTCAACATTTTCTTCCTGAGGTGCATTGCCTAGAGCTGAACTCTAAGTTAGTTCTATCCAAAACTATATAGAAATCTAATATAACTTCCATCCCTTCGAGCCACGTTCCTTTGTATCTGTTTGAGAAAGGGCAGCAGGGTGGCACAGTGGTTAGCTCTACGGTGCTGAGGACCCGGGTTCGAATCCCGGCCCTCGGTCACTGTCCGTGTGGAGTTTGCACATTCTCCCCGTGTCTGCGTGGGTTTCACCCCCACAACCCAAAAGATGTGCAGGATAGGTGGATTGGCCACGCTAAATTGCCTCTTAATTGGAATAAATAATTAGGTACTCTCAATTTATTTTTAAAATATCTGTTTGAGATGGCGAACATAGCATTAGTTTTTTTCAATTGTTTAATTTGTGCCCGTCCTCTACTAACTTGCAGTCATTTCTTGTGTCAATTCCTAAATCTCTTTGCTGCTTTGCAATTCCTGGCTTCTCGTCTTGTAGAAAAAAAATAATCCAATCAATTTTTCCTGAAAATGAAATGAAATGAAAATCGCTTATTGTCCCAAGTAGGCTTCAATGAAGTTACTGTGAGAAGCCCCTAGTCGCCACATTCCGGCGCCTGTTCGGGGAGGCTGGTACGGACCCAAAGGGGGTGACTTAGAATCTCTGTAGTGCCGAAGAAGGCCATTCGGCCCACCGAGTCTGCACCGACCCTCTGAAATAGCACTCCACTCAAGCCCACTCTCCTGCCCTATTCCAGTAACCCCTTAACCTAACCGAGACATCCTTGGACACTAAGGGCAATGTGACATGGCCAATCCCCCTAACCTGCGCATCTTTGGACTGTGGGAGGAAACCGGAGCACCCGGAGGAAACCCCCGCAGACACGGGGAGAAACTCCACACAGACAATCACTCGAGGCCAAAATTGAACTCGGGTCCCTGGCGCTGTGAGGCAACAGTGCTAACAGACTTCGCTAACAAGCTTCACACTTCCCCATGCCGAACGCTGTCTGCTACTGTTCCGCATGTTTAATCTGTCAATGTTCTGCTGTGACTGTTGGTTATTAAACCACTCACCAATTTCCTGACATTATTTCTCAAGACTCCTGAAGAGTTTCCTGGTGTCCATTCGCTGACTGAGTCAGCCACCTCCTGACGATTTGTGCTAACCTGCACAACATTATTTGTTGACCACATTGTAATGAACATGTGGTAAATGGAACTACTGTTAATTTACCAGTGCACTGTGATATCATGTTACTGCTGTATCGTGTTACGTTATGTGTTTAACCCTGTGGGCTCCACCTATGGGCCATTGTACAGCTTCACCCACAGGGGGATATGTCGGGGCATGTACGGGCTCGCCCATGGCTCCACCCCTTACAGGAAGTATAAAGGCAGCTGACCTGCGGGGCCGCATTCATTGTTGTACCGGTCACAGACAGGCTCAGTTGCAAGCTGATTAAAACCACGGTTTACTTCTCAACGTGTCTCTCAGTGAATTGATGGTCGCATCAATTTAATCAGCTTAAAATACTACGATGGAATCAGCCCTCAAACCTGATAGACTCGATCCACAGGCCGCAGAGGCGAAATAATTTTTTTTACATTGGCTTCGATGCTTCAAGGCCTATCTCGCCGCGTCGTCTACGCCATCCGTCACGGACGAACAGAAACTGAGTCTTCTCCACGCACGGGTGAGCCATCGTATTTCTGTCCAGCTCGACGGCGCTGCGTCCTATACAGAGGCCCTCGCACTACTCGAACGCCTCTACGTGCGGCCTGTGAACGAGGTCTACGCGTGACACATCTTCACCACTCGCCGCCAGTGTCCCGGGGAGTCGCTAGATGACTACCTACGCGACCTCAAAGCCCTCGCGCGCAACTGTAACTACCAGGCCGTTACAGCCCCTCAGCATATGGAGCTCGCTATCCGAGACGTTTACGTGGCGGGGGTCCGATCGAATTATGTAAGACAGCGCCTGCTCAAAAAAGGGGCCCAGGACCTAGAGGACACGGTAACACTAACTACCTCTCTGGAGGTCGCATTTCAGAGCCTTACTGCGATCCCCGCCGACCACGCGACCCCCCTCGTGGGCCTCCGACCAGAGACTACCCCAGGTTTGTGCTGCGCGGCCACCCACCCATCATGGGGGGCTGCCCTGCTATTTTTGCGGCCAGTCCCAACACGCCCGACAGCACTGCCCGGCCCGCAACGCGAACTGGAGTAACTTCGCCAAGGTCTGCCTGGCCAGGTCTAAAAACTCGAACTCACAGACCCAATCCACAGACCCACAGGCCCGCAGACCCCGCAAAGTGGCAGCGTGTCTGCCGAATCCGCCTCCGCACAACATGTGCGACTCATGGGGGCCGCCATCTTGGCCATCCTCCCCCACGCGGCCGGCCACGTGCGACCCATGGGGCCGCCATCTTGGCCGCCATCTGCTACACCGCCCGAGATGTACGAACGACATGGACAGCAGCCATCACGGGGCCGCCCCAGCACCTCCCATCACGCCGCCGGCTACCCCCAGCTCAGCGCGGTCACCCTGGACCAGTCGCGACCGAAGCACCTCCGGAGATCCATGATGGCCGTCCGGGTAAACGGGTACGAGACACCTTACCTTTTTGACTCCGGGAGCACAGAGAGCTTCATTCACCTGGACATGGTAAGACGTTGTTCGCTCCCAATATTCCCGACGCGACAAACTATCTCCCTTGCCTCTGGGTCGCACTCGGTGCAAATCCAAGGGTGCACTACTGCAACCCTAGCGATCCAGTGCGCTGAGTACGCTAATTTTAAACTAAATGTGCTCCCAGACCTCTGCACTCCTCTCCTCTTAGGACTCGATTTTCAGTGCAAGCCTAACTCTTAAATTCGGGGGGCCCCTGCCCCCGCTCACCATATGCAGCCTCGCGACCCTAAAAATCGACCCTCCCTCCCTCTTTGCGAACCTCACCGCCGATTGTAAGCCAATAGCCACCAGAAGCAGGCGGTATAGTATGCAGGACAGGACGTTCATTAGGTCCGAGGTCCAGCGTCTCTTGCGGGAGGGGGTCGTAGAAGCCAGCAATAGCCCTGGAGAGCTCAGGTGGTGGTCGTCAAGACCGGGATGGTGGTTGATTACAGCCAGACCATTAACCGCTTTACGCAACTCGATGCGTACCCCCTTCCCCGGATTGCAGACATGGTAAATCAGATCGCTCACTACCCCGTGTTCTCTTCGGTAGATCTGAAGTCTGCATGCCACCAGCTCCCAATCCGTCCGGAGGATCACCACTACACGGCGTTTGAGGCAGGTGGCCGCCTTTTTCATTTCCTCCGGGTCCCCGTTGGCGTCACGAATGGGGTTTCGGTGTTCCAACGAGCAATGGTGGACCAGTACGGGCTGTGGGCCACGTTTCCGTACTTGGACAATGTAACCATCTGCGGCCATGATCAGCAGGACCACGACGCCAACCTCCACCGATTTCTCCAAACCGCCCAAAAACTCAACCTCACCTACAAGGAGAAATGCGTTTTCCGCACAACCAGGCTAGCCATCCTCGGCTACATCGTGGAAACGGGGTCCTAGGGCCCGACCCTGACCGTATGCGCCCCCTCCTCCAATTCCCTCTCCCTCACTGTCCCAAGGCCTTGGATTTTTCTCCTTACGCCCAGTGGGTCCCCCAGTGTGCGGACAAAGCCCGCCCACTGTCTAAGGCCACCATTTTTCCACTGGCAGCCGAGGCTTGTCAGGCCTTCAACTGCATCAAGGCGGACATTGCCAAAGCTGCGATGCGCGCGGTGGATGAGTCCGCCCCCTTCCAGGTGGAGAGCGATGCCTCAGAGGTCGCTCTCGCCGCCACTCTCAACCAAGCAGTCAGATCGGAACGTTCTTTTCCCGCACCCTCACCACCTCTGAAATTCGACACTCCTCGGTCGAAAAAGAAGCCCAAGCCATCATGGAAGCCGTACGGCACTGGAGGCACTACCCCGCTGGTAGGAGGTTTACATTCATCACCGACCAACGATCGGTTGCTTTTATGTTTGATAATACGCAGTGGGGCAAGATCAAGAATGACAAGATCTTGAGGTGGAGGATCGAACTCTCCACCTATAACTACGATATAGTATATCGTCCTGGGAAGCTCAACCAGCCCCCAGGTGCCCTGTCCCGCGGCATGTGCGCCAGCGCGCAAGATGTGCGACTACGGGCTATCCGCGATGACCTCTGCCACCCGGCTCGCCCACTACATCAAGGCCCACAACCTCCCCTACTCCACCGAGGTGGTCAAAGCTATAGTCAGAGACTGCCAAATCTGTGCGGAGTGTAAACCGCACTTCTATTGACCAGATAAGGCCCACCTGGTAAAGGCGTCCGGCCCTTTGAACGCCTTCGTATCGATTTCAAAGGGCCCCTCCCCTCCAATAATCGCAACACGTACTTCCTGAACATCATAGATGAGTTCTCCCGTTTGCCATCCCCTGCCCCGATATGACCACTCCCACTGTTATCAGAGACCTGCACAGTGTCTTCACCCTGTTCGGTTTCCCCAACTATGTCCACAGCGACAGGGGCTCGTCGTTCATGAGCGACGAACTGCGTCAGTACCTGCTCATAAGGGCATCGCCTCGAGCAGGACTACCAGCTATAACCCCAGGGGAAATGGACAGGTGGAGAGGGAGAACGCGACGGTCTGGAAGACCGTCCTACTGACCCTACGGTCCAGGAATCTCCCGGTTTCTCACTAGCAGGAGGTCCTCCCCAATGCGCTCCACTCTATTAGGTCCCACCTTTGCACGGCCACAAACCAGACCCCTCATGACCGCTTGTTCGTTTTCCCTCGGGGAGCTACCACAAGGGCCTCGCTTCCGCCCTGGCTGATGACACCGGGCCCAGTCCTCCTCCGAAAACCTGTTCGGAGCCATAAGACCGACCCCCTGGTAGGGAGGGTCCAGCTCCTGCACTCCAACCCACACTATGCGTATATCAGACACCCCGATGGCCGGCAGGATACCGTCTCCCTCCGGGACCTGGCGCCCGCAGGCTCCGACACCACGACCACTACTGCATCCCCCACACTAGGTCCCGTCCAACCTCCCATGTTCAGCGCCCTACCCCTATGCAACCTCCCATGTTCAGCGCCCCTACCCCGATATGGCTCGCTCCCACCCGCCGCACCGGTCCACAGGAATGAAGCTCCGGAAGAGCCGCTCCAGGAGTCCACGCCTAGCTCCAGAGCCACCCGAAACGGCTGCAACACCAGTGCTTCGGCGGTTGCAACGTACGATCCGGGCACCAGACCGACTGAATCTGTAAACCCGTCACCCCCGCCGGACCTCATTTTTTTTAAACAGGGGGTGAATGTGGTAAATGGAACTACTGTTAATTCACCAGTGCACTGTGATGCCATGTCACTGCTATATCGTGTTACGTTATGTGTTTAACCCTGTGGGCTCCACCTATGGGCCATTGTACGGCTTCACCCACAGGGGGATATGTCGGGGCATGTACGGGTTCGCCCATGGCTCCACCCCTTACAGGAAGTATAAAGGCAGCTGACCTGTGGGGCCGCATTCATTGTTGTACCGGTCACAGGCAGGCTCAGTTGCAAGCTAATTATAACCACGGTTTACTGCTTTTTAAAAAAATATATATTTTATTAAAGTTTTTCGATCAAACAAAAACAAAAATTTCCCATTTTACAACTTTGTAATAATATATACATTGATCGTTTTTTAAATAAATAATATGCTAACTAACGGCAACTGCTAACAACAAAATAAGAAACAACAGAAATAATAACTAAAATAGTAACTTTGTGAAATCAAATATAAATAACTAATATATAAACACACACTTAAAACCCCTGAGGACCCAAATGAGTCCCCCCCCCCCCTCCCCCCTGGGTTGCTGCTGCTACCTTTCCTATTTTCCCTTATCGCTCTGCGAGATAGTCGAGGAACGGTTGCCACCGCCTGGTGAACCCTTGAGCCGAACCTCTTAGTGCGTACTTTATCCGCTCCAATTTTATGAACCCTGCCATGTCGTTTATCCAGGCCTCCACGCCCGGGGGCTTAGCTTCTTTCCACATAAGTAGAATCCTTCGCCGGGCTACTAGGGACGCAAAGGCCAAAACATCGGCCTCTCTCGCCTCCTGCACTCCCGGCTCATCTGCAACCCCAAATATAGCCAACCCCCAGCCTGGTTCGACCCGGACCCCCACCACCTTTGAAATCACTTTTGCCACACCCACCCAGAACCCATGCAATACCAGACATGACCAAAACATGTGGGTGTGGTTCGCCGGGCTTCCCGCGCATCTCCCGCACCTATCCTCCACTCCAAAAAATCTACTCAGCCTTGCTCCAGTCATATGCGCCCTGTGTAGAACCTTGAAGAATCCCGTTGCCAGCGAATGGCACACTGTCGTGGACCCGCAGCTCGGGAACTGGAGAATCCAGTCCAGGATTTTTTTTCCTCACTCACGTGTGGACTCGGATCTCGAATCTATAATATCAGATTAGTTCCCAGTACCTCCAAAGAGATCTCTCCCAGTGAAATCCAAATTCTAATCCCAACCCAATCTATATCCTAGAGAATTTGCCAAAAATTCAAATTTTTAGGAGAACCCCATTTCCAACTGACCTAAATTCTCACTCTTACTGTCAGAGTAACAGAGTACAAACAGTCTTGTTAAAAAATATTTCTGGTGGTGGAATTTTATGATCATGGCCCCTCCCACCAGACAATATTACTGTCCCACCGGACTGAATGGAGATTTAAATGGTTCGCCATATGTGCTGAGGGGGTGGGGGTGGAGAGGCACTCCACGGAGGGGCCATAAAATCCTGGCCTGTTTTCTGTAACAAACTGTCTTTTTTTTTGCCGGCTTCATTTTCTTTTCAAGAGGTGTGAATAGGTCTGGGCAGTGAGTTTAAATACATCTTGACTACTTTGAGGTTATTTCCATTTTATATTCATTGCAGCAAACCGGCACAGTCAAGGAAGCCATTTTGAGACTAACATTAGGCCAAAGAAGCCATTTTGTATTCTGTAACTGGCAGTTATCAAATGTATTAATCAGAATTGCTGCATTAATTAGTCACCAGTGGGAAACAAATGGTTAAATGAGCATCAACTGAGTGACAATTAGTCGGCAATCAATCAGCGGTTATTTTCAAAAATCTGTCAAGCTGTTTTAAAGTCACTAATTAACCATTGTAGCTGTTGTGCCTATGAAAGGAATGCATGAGCAGATAAAGTGTGCTGACAGTGAATCCTCCACACCTTGATTAGACAGAATCAGATAAGCTCCCGTTGCATGAAAAGAGAATTGGTCAAAATCGGATCTAAGGATCCTGTGATGCTCCAATGTACTCTTGCCTGGGATAATGAGTGCAGGTTACCATAACAATTGGGACCCTGAGATACCCTCAATTACGACTCGAGAGACAAGATTGATAATTCAAAGGCTTTAATTAGCAGAGAACCAGACAGCTGCCGAGAAGTGTGCTCACTGCACGCTGCCCACTGAACATTACCTTATTTACAGTTCCCTGGGGGGGGGGCGGAGCCAGAGGCGGAGTCCCCTAGGGTTCCAAACCCGGTCTTAAAGGGATCATCACATAAAGTTATACAGTTATCATTCATCACAGACCCCAATCGGATTAATTTGGTAATAAAATTGACCAAGTTACAGTGAGCCTAATTAAAGACGAGGTCATGGTACTTTAGGGGTTAAAAGCAGAGGATCTGGGGTTCTTCCTTGCTAGCTAGTCACTTCGTAAAAACCTCCTGAGGCAGAATTGCTAACAGAATTACTGTCAAAGAAGAAGCTTGTTTCTGTGAAGCGTCAACGTCTTAAAGCTGTTGAGTAAACCTTTCCCTTTTAATAAACTACATTTGAAATTTACTGTCCAAGATTCTGCTTTTGTCTTAATTGGTGAGCGTCTTGTGCGAAATTATTAAATGGTTGGGGTGACTGAAATTAACTAGGTTGCAGATTACAGGATCAGGTACCAGGGGCTGGATTCTCCCATTCTGGGGCTCTGTCCCCCACGCCGTCGTGGGAACGGCGTGATTTACGGCAGAACAAATGGCGTAAAATGGCCACCAATTCCCCGTTTTGCTGAGGGCTAGCCAGAAGGCAGCCTAGAGCACCTGGCTCTAGCTGCCGATACACCCCGGAGAATTGTCGGGTCCACGGCCACGCATGAGCAACGCGCCGTGCAACATGGGGGCGGCCACCCACGGACCCGGCCCGCGAAATAGTGCCGCCCCTTCGACCGGCTCGCGCGCCCCGGACCACCCCACCACAGTGCCCCAGCCCCTGATGAAGCCCCCCCTTGCCCGCCGATCGGCCCTCCCCTGACTGTGGGGACGCTGGACTGAGTCCGCAGCCGCCACGCCGCGTTCCCGACGGATGAGACCACACGTGTCCCGCGCCGTCGGGAACTCGGCCGGTCGGGGGCGGAGCATCGGGGGGGCGGGCCTCAGGCAACGTCCTGAGGCCGTCGATACGTGGCGCGACGTACTCGGAGGGTATGCTGCTTTGGATGGGGCGGAGCATCGCGAAAACGGCGCTGCACAAACCTCTCCACGGTACCCCTGCGGCCAGCGGGCGCCGCCATCTTCCTACTCCAGGGCCATGGTGCGGCCCCCAGGCGCCGCCATCTTGTCCCGTGGATGCCACGTTATAAGGTAGGGCGCCGCCATTTTGTGCACCCCAAGCCATGTGCAACCAATGGGAGCCACCATTTTGGATGAACCCCCAGGACCCCAGCTCGGCTGACCGCACACCGCCCGAAGAGAACACTCAACTGCTGAGATTAGCCTCGGTGACTCTGGATCAGTCCCGGCCGCGAACACTCTCAACTGCTACAACGACTGTATTTATCAACTGGCACAAGATGTCCTGCCTAATCGTCTCTGGGAGCTTGGAGAGCTTCATACACCCCGACACGTTAAGGCGCTGTTCTCTCCTCGTCCACCCCGTAAATCAAAAAGTCCTCCTGGCCTCCGGTTCCCACTCAGTAGAGATAAAGGGGTTTTGTGTAGCAAACCTCACAGTCCAGGGACGGGAGTTTAAAAATTACCGGCTCTACATCCTTCCCCACCTCTTCGTGGCCGCACTCCTGGGTTTAGACTTCCAGTGTAATCTCCAAAGCCCTATACCCTCCTTCACTGTCTGCGGCCTCGCGACCCTCAAGGTCGACCCGCCTTCCCTGTTTGCGAACCTCACCCCGGATTGCAAACCCGTCGCCACCAGGAGCAGACGGTACAGTGTCCAGGATCGGATCTTTATTAGGTCAGAGGTCCAAAGGCTACTGAGGGAAGGGGTCATTGATTTTGGCAACAGTCCCTGGAGAGCCCAGGTAGTGGTGGTAAAGACCGGGGAGAAACATAGGATGGTCATCGACTACAGTTAGACCATCAACAGGTTTACGCAGCTGGACGCGTACCCTCTCCCCCGCATATCCGACCTGGTAAACAGGATCGCGCATTACAAGGTCTTCTCCACGGTGGATCTTACGTCCGCCTACCACCAGCTCCCCATCCGCACTAGTGACCGCAAATACACTGCCTTCGAGGCAGATGGACGGCTCTACCACTTTTTAAGGGTTCCCTTCAGTGTCACCAACGGGTTCTCGGTCTTCCAGCGCGAGATGACCGAATGGTTGACCGGTACGGTTTACGGGCAACATTCCCGTATCTCGATAATGTCACCATCTGCGGCCACGACCAGCAGGACCACGACACCAACCTCCGAAAATTCCTCCAGACCGCAAAGATCCTTAACCTTACATACAACAAGGATAAATGCGTGTTTAGCACCGGCCGCCTAGCCATCCTTGGCTACGCAGTGCGAAATGGTGTTATAGGCCCCGACCCTGGGCGCATGCGCCCCCTTATGGAGTTCCCCCTCCCTCACAGCCCCAAGGCCCTGAAGCGCTGCCTAGGGTTTTTCAGTTACTACGCCCAGTGGGTCCCCAACTATGCGGACAAGGCCCGTCCCCTGATCCAACCAGAGGCCCGCCAGGCCTTCAGCCGCATCAAAGCAGACATTGCAAAGGCCACGATGCACGCCATCGACGAGTCCCTCCCCTTACAGGTCGAGAGCGACGCGTCTGACGTAGCTCTGGCGGCCACTCTCAACCAAGCGGGCAGACCCGTGGCCTTCTTCTCCCGTACCCTCCATGCTTCCGAAATCCGCCACTCCTCATTCGAAAAGGAGGCCCAGGCCATAGTAGAAGCTGTGCGACATTGGAGGCATTACCTGGCCGGCAGGAGATTCACTCTCCTCACTGACAGACGGTCGGTTGCTTTCATGTTCGATAATGCACAGGGGGGCAAGATAAAAAACGATAAGATCTTGCGGTGGAGGATCGAACTCTCCACCTACAACTACGAGATCTTGTATCGTCCTGGGAAGCTAAACTAGCCTCCTGACGCCCTGTCCCGCGGCACATGTGCCACCGCACAAGTAGACCTCCTCCGAGCCCTCCATGAGGACCTCTGCCACCGGGGGTCACTCGCTTTTTCCACTTTGTCAAGACCTGCAACCTACCCTACTCCATCGAGGAGGTCAGGACAGCCACCAGGGACTGCTAAATCTGCGCAGAGTGCAAACCGCACTTCTACCAGCCAGAGAGAGCGCACCTGATAAAGGCTTCCCGTCCCTTTGAACGCCTCAGCATGGACTTCAAAGGCCCCCTCCCCTCCATCGACCGCAACACGTACTTCCTGAATGTGATTGACGAGTACTCCCAGCTCCCATTCGCCATCCCCTACCCCGACATGACCGCAACCACCGTCATCAAGGCCCTCCATAGCATCTTTGCACTGTTCGGGTTCCCCACCTACATACACAGTGATAGGGGGTCCTCCTTTATGAGCGACGAACTGCGTCAATTCCTGCTCAGCAAGGGCATCGCCTCGAGTAGGACTGTCATGATATTCAGGTAAACATCATAGCACATACATACATACATACTGATGGACAGATCAACGGACCAATCAACACACACAACACGACAGCCAATCACAGGCAAGAGCATACACAGTACAAAACAGGGAACACAACACTTCCTGGGCACTGGAGCAGGAGACGGCTCAGGGCACAGAGCTCATTGCAGGCCACTCAGACATCCACCATGTGCTGAGTACAACAGTTTACCATGTAAATAGATGATTGAAATAAAACTCCGTTGTACCATTCGCAACCGTGTTGGTTCGTTTGTGTAACAGAGTACCCAACACTTCAAGGACGACCAGTTACAACTCCCGGGGTAACGGACATGTAGAGAGGGAGAACGGAACGATCTGGAAGACCGTCCTACTGGCCCTACAGTCCAGGAATTTCCCAGTCTCCCGCTGGCAGGAAGTCCTCCCGGATGCCCTCCACTCCACCCGGTCACTGCTTTGTACCACAACCAACCAGACACCTCACGAATGTCTCCTTGTCTTCCCCAGGAAGTCCTCCACTTCATCATCGTAATAGTCGTCCTCATCCTCGGGATATTTCTACCCTTCTTTATCCTCGCTGCTGTTGATCTTGAGGGACTGTTAGCTCTTCGTCCCCGTCCTGGGGTTCCACCTTCGGCTCTTCGACGGCCGCAAGTTGGGCTACGGGTTGTGCTGGAGATGGAGCGGGAGCCGGAGCCTGGGCCTGATCGGGGACTGCGCTCGGCACCTGGCTTTGAGGGGGCGAAGTGACCACCACCTTCTCGATCTCCTCCACCTCCTCTTTCTTGGCGTCGGGGGTGTCCCCGCGCTCGAGCAGGAGCCCCTCTGGGACGATCATGACGCTGTCATCCGAGTCGCTCTCGAGGGAGATCTCGACGTCGGACTCCTCCTCCTTGTCGTAACGCACAGAGACCGGGCGGTGGCCGCCGTTCCCGAACAGGTCGTCGTCGTCCTGCTGCGCGTCTACCCCAGTCTCCATTTCCCCCTCGGGGGCGTGGTTTTCCGCCGATCCAGCTGCCGCCAGCGGTAAGGGGAAGCGGGCGGGCGCCGGCAGGCTGGCAAAGCGCCCCTGCGAGGTCAGGCCCGCCAGGGGGGTCAGACTGCGGCCGGACAGGAGGGGCAGGCAGGTGGAAGGTGGGCCCTTGAGGTTGCCTGCTGGACGCCTGCAAGTCGGGCGCCGACGGTTTGAAAGCTGCGGCGATCAGGCTCGCGGTGTTAAGGGGCAATTGAGGAGACAGAACCCGCGGGTGTATCAAGCAGTTGCACATGACTAATGCTTCTGAGCAAAAAGCCAAGACCTCGGTGTCTCCATCGTTCTGACCCCGGCTGAATATTCTGACGGCGCAATGCAGCGGCGGCGGCCATTTTGAATTGGGAACCAGCAGCAGGAAGAGCAGCGGCAGAGTTCCCTCCGGCAGACCGCGCGGAGGTAGGGGCTCGCCTTGCCCACGCCCTGCTGCAGACGGATCAGGAGGGGCAGCACCAGCTCATGGAGCTTCTTGTGTGTTTCCTCCTTCACCAAGCTTCCACAGGACAGGAGCACATCGCTGCAGACTTTCAATGCCGCCAGGCGGACGTGGCTGTTGGCGGTCACGGCCTTGATTCTTGTGGCCTGCCGTCACCGCAGCGTCATTCAGGGTCCATCAGCTTCTGCTTCTTGTTGCTGCGTTTGCTGCAACTGAGGGGCTGGGCCCCATTCCCCTGCTGGCTTGCCCGCTCGCAGCTTCATCGTGCCCGCCGCCGGAGTGACGTCAGCGATCAAGTTGGCCAATAAGATATCAGAATGGTGGAATGATCCTAGCAGGACTCCGGACGAAGCCCCACAGACCTTCACCCACGTGGCCACCTCTATCAAGACATCCTGTAGCGGCAGCTCCAGGGGCACCGGGAAACCCGAACTGAGAAGCAGCGCGAGGCACTTGCTCAGCGCGGCAAACCTCTGCCTCAGACGCAGTACGCAGAAGGGGGTCGCTGTCGCTCAGCAGGGGCAGGGGGCAGGCCGACGCCGGGGCACTCATAACGGACCGGGTCGGGTTTCTGCCTCTTCGTACAGCTGCTCCACCAGGTCGCGCAGCGCCCAGATGGCCACCTCTATCGTCGTCTGGGGGTCCTGGGACTGGATTATGTGTTGCACAGTCCGCAGCCACGAGATGCGCTGGTCCTGGAACGTACCCGTGGGACTGTTGGCTACCAGCAGAGCCAGCAGGCAAACCCCTACAAGTCTGGTTTTGACAGACCGGAGATTGGAGTTGCTGATGCCAATCAAGCCTCCAAGATCTGACAAATTCTCGGCCTTCAACAGCCTTTGGCCCCTCAGCTGCCTGACCAGCTCGGCCAGGTGCTGTTGCTGGGCCGGCTGCGGGCCCCCGTCTCCCTCCCCAGGCCGCAGCAGCCGGGAGACGCTGTCCAACAGCATTCCTGCTCAGCAAGGGCATCGCCTCAAGCAGGACGACCAGTTACAATCCCCGGGGTAACGGACAGGTAGAGAGGGAGAACGGAACGGTCTGGAAGACCGTCCCACTGGCCCTACAGTCGAGGAACCTCCCAGTCTCCCACTGGCAGGAAGTCCTTCTGGATGCCCTCCACTCCATCCGGTCACTGCTTTCTACCACAACCAACCAGACACCTCACAAACGTCTCCTTGTCTTCCCCAGGAAGTCCTCCTCTGGGACCTCGCTCCCGACCTGGCTGGCAGCTCCCGGACCCATCCTGCTCCGTAAACACGTGCGGGCGCACAAGTCGGACCCGTTGGTCGAGTGGGTCCATCTTCTCCACGCTCACCCCCAGTATGCCTACGTGGCGTACCCCGACGGCCGACAAGATACGGTTTCCCTACGAGACCTGGTGCCCGCCGGAGCCCCACGCACACCCCAGCCACCAGTCCCACCCTCCCCTCCACCAGGGCACCTTACAGGAAGATCGGTCCTTCCGCCGGCCCCGTCTAGGCCCCCCCACCCACCGACACACCCCGCAGGCCGTTTTCTGACCACATCCTAGGTCAGCCGTTTTCCCCACCAGCGGCGTCTAGGGGTGATGAAGCTGCCATGGAGATCGAACCCACGCTCCCGGAGTCACAGACGCCCGAGCCTCCACTGGAGTCACCACCGAAGGTTCGACGATCACAGAGGACGACCTGGGCCCCCGATCAACTGATTGCTTCATTTTAAATTGTAAATTTAAATCATAAATTGTAAATAGTTATTAGAATTGTAAATAGTTACAAAACGCTGTATGGAGGTATTACGGTACCTCCATAACTAATTATACCACGTTGCCATGTTTGTAGTATCAGGCCACCACCCCCGCCGGACTCTTTTTTAACAGGGGGTGAATGTGGTAGTAGAGGTATTACGGTACCTAGTAATGCTGGAACACCATTGATAGAAACTGTATGCTTCCTATTGGTCAAGATGTATGGTAGCGCCGCCCTGCTAGGCGGGGTATAAGAGCCCGTGCCGCCCCAGCAGCCTTCATTCTGTACCTGAGCTGCTGGGGGAAACATCTAGCTTATTAAAGCCTTCAGTTGGACTACAACCTCGCTTTAGTGGTCATTGATCGTGCATCACTTAGAAATTCAGAAATGTAAAACATTCCACGCTACCTCTCTCTCCTAACATTCAGAATAAACATGATGTCAATATGGATTTGCAGGAAAACTGTGGTTGAACACACCACACTGCACATGAAATGGCAGATGCAACCAAGACAGATCCAATAGGTTTCTCAGTAACCCAGCCAGATGTCAGTGACCACTGGGAGTCACAAAGTCGGGTTAAAATTCTGCCTCCCTCAGGAAGGGTCTGATTCTTCACTTTTGATGGTATAGCCTCTGAAATACCTCAAAAGATGCTTTGACCTAGACTGTCTCAATGATTGCTCACCACCCAATGGTTCAATCTCTTCTTCTGAGACTGTTCCGCGAGATGTACAAACAGGAACACTTTGCCTCTAGTTACTGGCACACTTCCAACTCTTTTGCAGACCTCTAGCTTCACTAAGCTGACACCGCCTCAAAGTATCCCTGAACTCCATTCTCCCTGGTACACTGAACTATAAATGGCTCCCAGGGCTTCTTCTGAGCCCTTACTGCCTGGGACAGAACCAGTAACCTTCCATCACCTTCACAGCTCCATGAACCTCTCTGAGCCCTCAGTGCTTGGTGCCTGCTAACAGTTTCCAGGCTTCTCTGTGAGCTGCCAACCACACAAGGTCCATAGTGCAACCAACTCCCTCTCCCAGCAAACATAAATTTAAACCAGAGAACCTTCTGAAGCTCCACCCATCCCCATGATGTTGTGGCCTTCAAGGTTCACTGAATGCTTTTAAACTAATTTCACCCTAACTCCCAAAGCAAAACATCTCTCTGGACTGCGATCCTCTGCAATCAGTGTAGACATCATGGGTTGGATTCCCTGCAGCCCCGCTCCGAAATTGCGGCCGGCATCGGGACGGAGAATCCAATTTCACGCCGGAATCGGCTTCGCCGCGGAGTACGGCAGTGGCCCGTCCAGCAAACCCCCGCTGCCGACCGGCGTGGAACTAACCATTTATTGCCGGTCAGGATGCTGGCGTGGCGGCTGCGGACTCGGTCCTCTGCCGCCCTGATCGGGGGCGGGCGAATCGGAGACCAGGGGAGGCCTTGTGGCCGGCTGCCAATTAAATGTGCGGGGTTAGATGCTCGGGCGCGCAGCCGATCGGGGGGGGGGGGTTTATTTATTTTGTCCGGCTCCGCGGTCCGAGTCCGCCGTGGAGCACGGTGCGGCCGCTGGAGGTCGTCGCCGCACACATGCGCGGCCTCTGACCTGGAAGACCCGTATCTGCAGCAAAATCTGCGAGATTCCCACTCGAGGTCCCTGCTAGCCCCCTGCAGGGCTAGGAATTCATCTAACCTTTTCCAAGGAAATTCAGGAGTAAAACTCCACCGTTGTTACGCCGGCATGGGGACATAGTCTCATTTTGGGAGAACCCAGCCCCATGTTTGCAGCAAAGTAAGCGTATCTGCTGTTTCATGGCTCTTACCTGTCTAGCTGTTAACCCTTTAAGTCGACAATGGCCCCAACCTTTAAGTGTAAGAGACTCCAAGCTGCTTTAGTTGCATTGATACCATTTTCTACAGAAAAAGTTTAATCTTCTCAGAAGTAAACATTGGCTCTAAAATTTTAACATGAATGATGACGTAGGTATTCTTCACACAGCATATAAGACAAGTCCTCATTGTGACATTGAAAATATGGACTTACTGTATAAGCTGACCCCTTCTTTTTAGTCACGATACGCTGATACTTACATTAGAAGTCAGCCTTAATTTCCCGTCCCAAAAATGGATGTTTTACTTGATGGTACCACAGAATCCGTTTAATCCCTACAGTGCAGAAGGAGGCCATTTTCCCCAATCAACTGTACCTACAGGGGTCTTTGGACTGTGGGAGAAAATCGGGTGCAAGGGACCAGGCAGACTATACTTTCAGAAGTGAATAATCAAAACTCTTCCTGAGGGAGGCAGAATTTTAACGTGACTTTGTGACTCACTGTGGTCACTGACGCCTGGGTGGGTTACTGAGAAACCTATTGAGTCTGCACCGACCCTCTGAAAGAACACCCGCCCAGGCCCAATTCTACGCCCTATCCCATAGTCCCACTTTGTCGGACACTAGTGGGCAATTTATCCATGGCCAATCCACCTAAGCTGCCCATCTTTGGACTGTGGGAGGAAACCGGAGCACCCGGAGGAAACCCACGCACACAGGGGGAGAACGTGCAGACTCCGCACAGACAGTGACCCAAGGCCAGAATTAAACCCGGGTCCTTGGTGTTGTGAGGCAGCAGTGCTAACCACTGTGCCGCCAAATACCATATAATCAGGTTCAAGGGGCAAAACAGGTGATTCAGGCTGATAGGGGAGTTTAAGACATCCTCACTCTTTGCGTTGGATGCCTATGGCATTTTAAAACAACAACCGTCCAAGCCAGGCTGACGGTTCGCTCTTAGCATCTGGATGACCCCTGTTTTTGGCAGGACTTAAAACTCTTCAAAGGATTTGTGTCTTCTTTTATTCATTCAAGCAACGTGGGCGTTGTTGGCTCGGCCAGCATGCTTTGCCCATCTGTGATTACCCTTGGGGAGGTGGTGGTGAGCTGCCTTCTTGAACCGCAGCAGTCACTGTGGTGTAGGTACACCCTCAGCGCTGACAGTCAGGGATGGCGATCCAAGGGGCAGCACAGCGGCGCAGTGGGTTAGCACTGGGCACGGGAGCAATAGGTCAGAAGGTGAGAGCATTGAGGGAGAACTAGGGAATAGGGACAGTGGGGCTCTGAGGCAGAGCAGACAGGGAGAAGTTGCTGAACACAGCGGGTCTGGTGGCCTGAAGTGCATATGTTTTAACGCATGAAGTATTACGGGTAAGGCAGATGAACTTAGAGCTTGGATTAGTACTTGGAACTATGATGTTGTTGCCATTACAGAGACCTGGTTGAGGGAAGGGCAGAATTGGCAGCTAAACGTTCCAGGATTTAGATGTTTCAGGCGGGATAGAGGGGGATGTAAAATGGGTGGAGGAGTTGCACTACTGGTTAGGGAGAATATCACAGCTGTATTGCGGGAGGACACCTCAGAGGGCAGTGAGGCTATATGGGTAGAGATAAGGAATAAGAAGGGTGCAGTCACAATGTTGGGGGTTTACTACAGGCCTGCCAACAGCCAACGGGAGATAGAGGAGCAGATCGGTAGACAGATTTTGGAAAAGAGTAAAAACAACAGGGTTGTGGTGATGGGAGACTTCAACTTCCCCAATATTGACTGGGACTCACTTAGTGCCAGGGGATTAGATGGGAAAGAGTTTGTAAGGAGCATCCAGGAGGGCTTCTTAAAACAATATGTAGACATTCCAACTAGGGAAGGGGCGGTACTGGACCTGGTATTGGGGAATGAGCCCAGCCAGGTGGTAGAAGTTTCAGTAGGGGAGCATTTCGGGAACAGTGACCACAATTCAGTAAGTTTTAAAGTACTGGTGGACAAGGATAAGAGTGGTCCGAGGATGAATGTGCTAAATTGGGGGAAGGCTAATTATAACAATATTAGGTGGGAACTGAAGAACATAGATTGGGGGCGGATGTTTGAGGGCAAATCAACATCTGACATGTGGGAGGCTTTCAAGTGGCAGTTGAAAGAAATACAGGACCGGCATGTTCCTGTGAGGAAGAAGGATAAATACGGCAATTTTCGGGAACCTTGGATAACGAGAGATATTGTAGGCCTCGTCAAAAAGAAAAAGGAGGCATTTGTCAGGGCTAAAAGGCTGGGAACAGACGAAGCCTGTGTGGAATATAAGGAAAGTAGGAAGGAACTTAAGCAAGGAGTCAGGAGAGCTAGAAGGGGTCACGAAAAGTCATTGGCAAATAGGGTTAAGGAAAATCCCAAGGCTTTTTACACGTACATAAAAAGCAAGAGGGCAGCCAGGGAAAGGGTTGGCCCACTGAAGGATAGGCAAGGGAATCTATGTGTGGAGCCAGAGGAAATGGGCGAGGTACTAAATGAATACTTTGCATCAGTATTCACCAAAGAGAAGGAATTGGTAGATGTTGAGTCTGGAGAAGGGTGTGTAGATAGCCTGGGTCACATTGAGATCCAAAAAGACGAGGTGTTGGGCGTCTTAAAAAATATTAAGGTAGATAAGTCCCCAGGGCCTGATGGGATCTACCCCAGAATACTGAAGGAGGCTGGAGAGGAAATTGCTGAGGCCTTGACAGAAATCTTTGGATCCTCACTGTCTTCAGGTGATGTCCCGGAGGACTGGAGAATAGCCAATGTTGTTCCTCTGTTTAAGAAGGGTGGCAAGGATAATCCAGGGAACTACAGGCCGGTGAGCCTTACTTCAGTGGTAGGGAAATTACTGGAGAGAATTCTTCGAGACAGGATTAACTCCCATTTGGAAGCAAATGGACATATTAGTGAGAGGCAGCATGGTTTTGTGAAGGGGAGATTGTGTCTCACTAACTTGATAGAGTTTTTTGAGGAGGTCACAAAGATGATTGATGCAGGTAGGGCAGTGGATGTTGTCTATATGGACTTCAGTAAGGCCTTTGACAAGGTCCCTCATGGTAGACTAGTACAAAAGGTGAAGTCAGACGGGATCAGGGGTGAGCTGGCAAGGTGGATACAGAACTGGCTAGGTCATAGAAGGCAGAGAGTAGCAATGGAAGGATGCTTTTCTAATTGGAGGGCTGTGACCAGTGGTGTTCCGCAGGGATCAGTGCTGGGACCTTTGCTGTTTGTAGTATATATAAATGAGTTGGAGGAAAATGTAACTGGTCTGATTAGTAAGTTTGCAGACGACACAAAGGTTAGTGGAATTGCGGATAGCGATGAGGACTGTCAGAGGATACAGCAGGATTTAGATTGTTTGGAGACTTGGGCGGAGAGATGGCAGATGGAGTTTAATCCGGACAAATGTGAGGTAATGCATTTTGGAAGGTCTAATGCAGGTAGGGAATATACAGTGAATGGTAGAACCCTCAAGAGTATTGAAAGTCAGAGAGATCTAGGTGTACAAGTCCACAGGTCACTGAAAGGGGCAACACAGGTGGAGAAGGTAGTCAAGAAGGCATACGGCATGCTTGCCTTCATTGGCCGGGGTATTGAGTATAAGAATTGGCAAGTCATGTTGCAGCTGTACAGAACCTTAGTTAGGCCACACTTGGAGTATAGTGTTCAATTCTGGTCGCCACACTACCAGAAGGATGTGGAGGCTTTAGAGAGGGTGCAGAAAAGATTTACCAGAATGTTGCCTGGTATGGAGGGCATTAGCTATGAGGAGCGGTTGAATAAACTCGGTTTGTCCTCACTGAAACGACGGAGGTTGAGGGACGACCTGATAGAGGTCTACAAAATTATGAGGGGCATAGACAGAGTGGATAGTCAGAGGCTTTTCCCCAGGGTAGAGGGGTCAATTACTAGGGGGCATAGGTTTAAGGTGAGAGGGGCAAGGTTTAGAGTAGATGTACGAGGCAAGTTTTTTACACAGAGGGTAGTGGGTGCCTGGAACTCGCTACCGGAGGAGGTGGTGGAAGCAGGGACGATAGTGACATTTAAGGGGCATCTTGACAAATACATGAATAGGATGGGAATAGAGGGATACGGACCCAGGAAGTGTAGAAGATTGTAGTTTAGTCGGGCAGCATGGTCGGCAAGTGCTTGGAGGGCCGAAGGGCCTGTTCCTGTGCTGTACTTTTCTTTGTTCTTTGTTCTTTGTTCACTGCAGCCTCACGGCGCCGAGGTCCCAGGTTCGATCCTGGCTCTGGGTCACTGTCCGTGTGGACTTTGCACATTCTCCCCGTGTTTGCGTGGGTTTCGACCCCACAACCCAAAAGATGTGCAGGCTAGGTGGATTGGCCACGTTAAACTGCCTCTTAATTGGAAAAAATTAATTGGGTACTCTAAATTTATTATTAAAAAAAGGGATGGCGATCCAGGATTTCATTTCCTCTGGAGTCCAAATCAAGGCAAACATAACTTTAAAAGTAGAGCCTGGCCATCTGGGGATGGCGACAGGAAGCACGTTATCACATAAAAAGGTAATAGAAATCAGGAACTCAACCCTTGCCCCCCCCCAATAAAAAAATATTAATTTTCCAAAGTCCTCCCTAACAGCAGGACAAACTCGCATTTATATAACCTTCTGGTGAAAGGTCGGTAACTCTGTTTGTCTCTTCACAGATGCTGCTGCGTTTTCCAGCATTTTCTGTTTTTATTTCACATTTCCAGCATCTGCAGCATTTTGTGTTTGCATATATGCTCCCAAAGTGCTTTACAATCAACGGGTACTCATGAAGGGTAGTCACTGTCTTTAATGTAGCAATTGGAGCAGCCAATTTGCACACAGCAAGACCCCTCAAACAGCAATGTGATATTTGCCAGAGAATCTGTTTTGTTTTACGCATGATGTTGATTGAGGGATCAATATTGGTCAGGGCACAGCGGAGAGCGTCCACCCCCCCCCCCTCCCCCTCCCCAACTCTTCTTGAAATATCGGCCTTGAGATGTTCAATGCCAAGTGAGGGGGCAGAAGAGGCCGAGGATTAAAATCTGGTCGGAAGATAGCACCTCTGACAATGCAGCACTCGCTCAGTACTGACCCGCTGACAATGTAACACTTCCTC
This sequence comes from Scyliorhinus torazame, assembly GCF_047496885.1. Taxonomy (NCBI): domain Eukaryota; kingdom Metazoa; phylum Chordata; class Chondrichthyes; order Carcharhiniformes; family Scyliorhinidae; genus Scyliorhinus; species Scyliorhinus torazame. The sequence continues at coordinate 396,065,536 of NC_092707.1, forward strand.
AGTACTGACCCTCTGACAGTGCAGCACTCCTTCAGTATTGACCCTCTGACAGTGTGGCTCTCCCTCAGTACTGACATTCTGACAGTGCAGTACTCCCTCAGTATTGACCCTCTGACAGTGCGGCTCTCCCTCAGTACTGACCCTCTGACAGTGCAGCACTCCCTCAGTATTGACCCTCTGACAGTGCAGCTCTCCCTCAGTACTGACCCTCTGACAGTGCGGCACTCCCTCAGTATTGACCCTCTGACAGTGCAGCTCTCCCTCAGTACTGACACTCTGACAGTGCAGCACTCACTCAGTACTGACCCTCTGACAGCGCAGCACTCCCTCAGGACTGACCCTCTGACAATGCAGCACTCCCTCAGTACTGACCATCTGACACTGCAGCCCTCTCTCAGTACTGACCCTCTGACAGTGCAGCACTCCCTCAGTACTGACCCATCTGACAGTGCAGCACTCCCTCAGTACTGACCCTCTGACAGTGCAGCACTCCCTCAGTACTGACCCTCTAACAGTGCAGCACTCTCTCAGTACTGACCCTCTGACAGTGCAGCACTCCCTCAGTACTGACCCTCTGACAGTGCAGCGCTCCCTCAGTACTGACCCTCTGACAGTGCAGCACTCCCTCAGTACTGACCCTCTGACAGTGCAGCACTCCCTCAGTACTGACCCTCTGACAGTGCAGCACTCCCTCAGTATTGCACCAGGAGTGACAGCGCAGGTTTTGTGGTCAGGTTTCTGGAGTGGGACCTGAACTTTATGACATGAGAGAGCTAGCCACTGAGCAAATATTCTATGTCTTCTATGTTTTCTTACAGGTTTGAGTATCCTCCGAACCTCGCACGACCAGGTACGACTCTATCCGTATCCTTCACCACGCCCTATGCTGCTCTTGTTTGGCCCTTGTTCCGCACTGTAACCAATCACTATTTGTCGATGCACCATTTGTCAATGTCCTCTGTCGATTATTTTTTAGTCTACGAGGTACGTACTGTGTACGTTCCCTTGGCCGCAGAAAAATATTTTTCACTGTACTTCGGTACATGTGACAATAAATATCAATCAATCAATCAATTTCTTCACCAGTAAATTAATTTGTTTTAGTTTCTCTTCGGTACAAACTGATGCGAGGACCTGATGCCAATTCCCAGCATTTTCTGCTTTTGTTTATAGATTTTCCAACATTGGTCGTTTCTAATATTTCTGTAGACTTGTACTGCCACCATCCAGCCACCAGATGGTGCTGCCGGACCATCAAAGTGAAATATCAGACACTGAGCAGTGGGATTGATCAGTTGATCGTGTTTTCCTGGCCTGTTGAGTGAGGAACCTCCTTTCTCCTTTTCTTCTATGTGCCCACAAGGTCCAGCATTCACCAGAACTGTTCGGATTATCGGCTTAATGTCTTCCCTGCAACAGCTTTTAAAGTTCTCAACAGCAAATTAATGCAGATGCGGAGAAACCGAAATAAAATTCGAGAAATCTTCATTCGGTTTTCCGGATGCTTTTGCCACAAGGACCACCCTAACTAGAAGGACATGGGCTTAGTGTTCATTTAATAATAATAATCGTTTATTGTCACAAGTAGGCTTCAATGAAGTTACTGTGAAAAGCCCCTAGTCACCACATTCCGGCGCCTGTTCGGGGAGGCCGGTACGGGAATTGAACCCGCGCTGCTGGTCTTGTTCTGCATTACAAGCTATCTGTTTAGCCCACTGTGCTAAACCAGCCCAGTGTACAATTATTCAGAGCCCTGTCTGCAGTTACCAACCAAATCGCGCAAATTGAAGATCGGGGGCACGGTAGCACAGTGGTTAGCACTGCTGCCTCACAGCGGCAGGGGCCCGGGTTCAATTCCGGCCTTGGGTGACTGTCTGTGCGGAGTCTGCACTTTCTCCCCGTGTCTGCGTGGGTTTCCTCCGGGTGCTCCGGTTTCCTCTCACAGTCCAAAGATGTGCAGGTTAGGTGGATTGGCCGTGATAAAATGTCCCTTAGTGTCCAGGAATGAGCAAATGGGGTTACGGGGATAGGGCAATGGATTGGGTCTAGGTGGGGTGCTCTTTCAGGGGGTCGGTGCAGACTCGGTGGGCAGAATGGCCTCCTCCTACACTGTAGGGACTCCATGGATTCTGACCAGTGTTAACATGAAGGTCTTAACTGGGTTGGCGGAGGTGGGTATACACTGGATTGGTGGAGATGGGTGTACACAGGGTTGATGGAGGTAGGTGTATACTGGCTTGGAGTGGGTGTACACAGGGTTGGGGAGTTGGGTGTATACTGGGTTGGGGAGGTGTGTGTATACTTTGCTGGGGAGTTGGGTGTACACTGGTTTGTGGAGTTGGGTGTGCATTGGGTTGGGGAAGGTGGGTGTACATTGGATTGTGGGAGGTGGTTTACACTGGATTGGGGAGCTGGGTGGACATTAGGTTGGGGAGTTGGGTGTATACTGGGTGGTGGAGTTGGGTGTACATTGGGTTGGGGAGGTGTGTGTACACATTGCTGGCGAGTTGGGTGTACATTAGATTGGGGAATTGGGTTTATACTGGGTAGTGGAGATGGGTGTGCATTGGGCTGGGGAAGGTGGATGTACATTGGGTTGGGGGAGGTGGGTGTATACTGGGTTAGGGAGTTGGATGCACACTTGTTGGGGAGGTGGCAGTACACTGGATCGGTGATGTGGGTGTACACTTGATTGGGGAGATGGGTGTACACTGGGCTGGCGAGCTAGGTGTACACTGGGTTGGGGGTGGTGGGTGTATACTATGTTGGGGATGTGGGTGTACACTGGATTGGGGGATGTCGGTGTACACTGTGTTTGGGGATGTGGGTGTACACTGGATTGGGGGATGTGGGTGTACACTGGATTGGGGGATGTGGGTGTACACTGGATTGGGGTATGTGGGTGTACACTGGATTGGGGGATGTGGGTGTACACTGGATTTGGGGATGTGGGTGTACACTGTGTTGGGGATGTGGGTGTACACTGTGTTGGGGGTGTGGGTGTACACTGTGTTGGGGATGTGGGAGTACCCTGGATTGGGGGATGCGGGTGTACACTGTGTTGGGGATGTGGGTGTACACTGTTTTGGGGATGTGGGTGTACACTGTGTTCGGGGATGTGGGAATACACTGGATCGGTGATGTGGGTGTACACTTGATTGGGGAGATGGGTGTACACTGGGCTGGCGAGCTAGGTGTACACTGGGTTGGGGGTGGTGGGTGTATACTATGTTGGGGATGTGGGTGTACACTGTGTTTGGGGATGTGGGTGTACACTGGATTGGGGGATGTGGGTGTACACTGGATTGGGGGATGTGGGTGTACATTGGATTGGGGTATGTGGGTGTACACTGGATTGGGGGATGTGGGTGTACACTGTGTTTGGGGATGTGGGTGTACACTGGATTGGGGGATGTGGGTGTACACTGGATTGGGGAATGTGGGTGTACACTGGATTGGGGGATGTGGGTGTACACTGGATTGGGGGATGTGGGTGTACACTGGATTGGGGGATGTGGGTGTACACTGGATTGGGGAATGTGGGTGTACACTGTGTTGGGGATGTGGGTGTGCACTGGATTGGGGAATGTGGGTGTACACTGTGTTGGGGATGTGGGTGTACACTGTGTTGGGGATGTGGGTGTACACTGTGTTGGGGATGTGGGTGTACACTGTGTTGGGGATGTGGGTGTACACTGTGTTCGGGGATGTGGGTGTACACTGGATTGGGGGATGCGGGTGTACACTGTGTTGGGGATGTGGGTGTACACTGTGTTGGGGATGTGGGTGTACACTGTGTTCGGGGATGTGGGAGTACACTGGATTGGGGGCTGTGGGAGTACACTGGATTGGGGGCTGTGGGTGTACACTGACTTGGGGATGTGGGTGTACACTGGATTGGGGGATGTGGGTGTACACTGGATTGGGGGATGTGGGTGTACACTGGATTGGGGGATGTGGGTGTACACTGGATTGGGGGATGTGGGTGTACACTGGATTGGGGGATGTGGGTGTACACTGGGCTGGCGAGCTAGGTGTACACTGGGTTGGGGGTGGTGGGTGTATACTGGGTTGGGGAGTTGGGTGCACACTAGTTAGGGAGGTGGCAGTACACTGGATCGGTGACATGGGTGTACACTTGATTGGTGAGATGGCTGTACACTGGGTTAGGGGAGTTTGTTGTCACTGGATTGATGAGGTGGGTGTAAATTTGGTTGGGGCAGGTGGGTGTACACTGTGTTCAGGGATGTGGGTATACACTGAATTGGGGGATGTGGGTGTACACTGTGTTGGGGATGTGGCTATACACTGAATTGGGGGATGTGGGTGTACACTGTGTTGGGGATGTGGTGTACACTGGATTGGGGAGTGTTGGTGTACACTGGCTTGGGCATGTGGGTGTACACTGTGTTCGGGGATGAGGGTGTACCCTGGATTGGGGGATGTGGGTGTACACTGTCTTGGGCATGTGGGTGTATACTGGATTGGAGGATGTGTGTATCCACTGTGTTGGGGATGTGGGTGTACACTGTTCGGGGATGTGGGAATACACTGTGTATGGGGATGTGGGTGTACACTGGATTGGGGGAATGTGGGTGTACACTGGATTGGACGATGTGTGTCCACTGTGTTGGGGATGTGGGTGTACACTGGATTGGGGGAATGTGGGTGTACACTGGATTGGGGGATGTGGGTGTAGACTGGATTGGGGGATGTGGGTGTACACTGGATTGGGGATGTGGGTGTACACTGGATTGGGGGGTGTGGGTGTACACTGGATTGGGGGATGTGGGTGTACACTGTTGGGAGATGTGGGTGTACACTGGATTGGGGGATGTGGGTGAACACTGGATTGGGGGATGTGGGTGTACACTGGATTGGGGGATGTGGTTGTACACTGTGTTGGGGATGTGGTGTACACTGGATTGGGGTGTGTGGGTGTACACTGTCTTGGGGATGTGGGTGTCCACTGTGTTGGGGATGTGGTGTACACTGGATTGGGGGGTGTGGGTGTACCCTGGATTGGGGGATGTGGGTATACACTGTGTTGCAGATGTGGTGTACACTGGATTGGGGGATGCGGGTGTACACTGTGCTGGGGATGTGGGTGTACACTGTGTTGGGGGATGTGGTTGTACACTGTGTTGGGGATGTGGTGTACACTGGATTGGGGTGTGTGGGTGTACACTGTCTTGGGAATGTGGGTGTACACTGTGTTGGGGGTGTGGTGTACACTGGATTGGGGTGTGTGGGTGTACCCTGGATTGGGGGATGTGGGTAACACTGTGTTGGAGATGTGGTGTACACTGGATTGGGGGGTGTGGGTGTACACTGGATTGAGGTGTGTGGGTGTACCCTGGATTGGGGGATGTGGGTATACACTGTGTTGGAGATGTGGTGTACACTGGATTGGGGGATGTGGGTGTACACTGTGCTGGGGATGTGGGTGTACACTGTGTTGGGGGATGTGGTTGTACAATGTGTTGGGGATGTGGTGTACACTGGATTGGGGTGTGTGGGTGTACACTGTCTTGGGGATGTGGGTGTACACTGTGTTGGGGATGTGGTGTACACTGGATTGGGGGGTGTGGGTGTACCCTGGATTGGGGGATGTGGGTATACACTGTTGGAGATGTGGTGTACACTGGATTGGGGGATGTGGGTGTACACTGTGCTGGGGATGTGGGTGTACACTGTGTTGGGAGATGTGGATGTACAATGACTTGGGGATGTGGGTGTACACTGGATTTGGCGATTTGTGCCTGTAGGCAGGTGCTAGGTGCTGAATATTTAGGTCCCGATGGGGCCAGACAAATAAATTTGTGTCACCAGCATTGGGCCTGTTTCCTGGCTCCATTCCGCACCTCGACCATTTTCCTGGAGTTGGGCGTGTCGGGGGTTGCGACAGGGTGACCTCCGCCCTCCACCACTCTCTGCCCCCCCCCCCCCCCCCCCCCCCCACCCCCCCCACCGCCAACCCCACAAGCAGCAGGTAGCCAACTGACCTTGTGTAAAGCATTTTGAGGCCTACTTTTGGAGGTTGACTGGGAATTTCCAGTTGGGTTCTGGGCCCACGTGAGGTGTTGAGGTCTGTGGCAGTGCTCCACGAAGGCTTTAAGGCCCTCCCTGCCTGCCTGGCTTCAGCAGCAGCCACGGGCCGCCCTGTGGAGGGGCTTCCCACCCCCCCCCCCCCCACCCTCCCAGAATGGTGGCCTGCCTGCCAGGAGCTTTCCCAATTATAAATTTTAAAAGTTGGAGAGATGACGCCTCAAAATGGCAGCATCTACTTTTTAAAAAAAAATAATATTCTTTACTAAGGTATTTGAAAATTTTTATCAAAATAACATTGACTTTGACATCAACATGGTATAATTAACATTTCCTCCCCCCTCCATTGCAATCTTCACACACCCCAACCACAAAACAACAATCCAGCCCTCCCCCACCCCCCTTGGAATATTGCATCTGCCGACATTTTAATTTTCCCCGAGGAAGTCGACGAACGGCTGCCATCTCCGGGTGAACCCGACCATTGACCCTCCTAAGGCGAACTTTATCTTCTCGAGACTGAGAAACCCAGCCATGTCCCTAACCCAGGTCTCTACACTCGGGGGCTTCGGGTCCCTCCACATTAACAAGATCCGTCTCCGGGCTACCAGGGAGGCAAAGGCCAAGACGTCGGCCTCTTTCGCCCCCTGAACCCCCGGATCTTCCGACACTCCAAAGATCGCTACCTCCGGACTCGGCGCCACCCGTGTTTTTAGCACCGTGGACATTGCCTGAGAAATCGATGCTCCCTCCACTCTCTCATATCTCCTCCATTGCCCCCCGATTCTCAGAGCCGCCACCACCACCGGACTTGTGGAGTATCGGGCCAGCGAGAACGGAAGAGGTGCCGTTATCTGTGCTCCCAAACTGGTGTCTTTGCATGACGCCGCCTCCATCCGCTCCCATGCCGACCCCTCCCCCACTACCCACTTCCTGATCATGGCTATATTAGCCGCCCAGTAGTAATTGCAGAAGGTCGGCAGCGCCAACCCACCCTCTCCCCGACTGCGCTCCAGCAACACTTCACTCGCGGGGTTTTACCCACCCACACACAGCCCGAAATAACCTGATTCACCCGCTTGAAAAAGGCCTTTGGGATGAAGATGGGGAGGCACTGAAAGACAAACAGAAATCTGGAGAGGACCGTCATTTTCACGGTCTGTACCCTCCCCGCCAGTGATAGCCGGAGCATGTCCCATCTCTTAAAGTCCCCTTCCATTTGTTCTACCAACCGGGATAGGTTTAACTTGTGCCTCCCATTCCCAGATATCGAAAGTTCTTCCCTACCATTCTAAGTGGCAGCTCTCCCAGTCTCTTCTCCTGTCCTCTTGCCTGGATCGCAAACATCTCGCTTTTCCCCATGTTCAATTTATACCCAGAAAAATTGCCAAATTCACATTACTTCCCCCATCTCCTCCAACAGGTCTGAAATATATAAGAGCAGGTCATCTGCGTAAAGCGAGACCCGGTGCTCCACCCGCTGCCCCCCCCCCCCCCCCCCCCCACCCCCCGAGCCAGCCCTTTCCAGTTCCTAGAGGCTCTTAACGCCATGGCCAATGGCTCTATGGCCAGAGCAAACAGTAACGGGGAGAGGGGGCACCCTTGTCTCGTCCCTCGGTGTAGTTTAAAGTATCCCGACCTCAGCCGGTTCGTACGCACATTCGCTACTGGTACCTGATAGAGCAACCGTAACCAGTCAATGAAGCCCCCACCAAACCCAAACCTTCCCAGGGCCTCCCACAGGTAATTCCACTCCACCCAATCAAAAGCCTTCTCCACCTCCCCTCCTTCTGAGGGCATCATAATACCATTCAAAAGCCTTCGAACATTGGCCCTGAGTTGCCTGCCCTAAACAAATCCCAACTGGTCTCCCCCTATCACCCCCGGAACACTGTCCTCTATCCTTGTGGCCAGTATCTTAGCCAGCAGTTTGGCATCCACATTCAGTAGAGAAATTGGCCTGTATGACCCGCATTGCTCCGGATCCTTCTCCCGTTTCAGGATCAATGAAATCGAGACCTGCGACATTGTTGGGGGGAGACTCCCTTCTCTCTTGCTTCATTAAATGTCCTCACCAGCAGTGGGCTCAATATCTCTGAAAACCTCTTATAGAATTCCACTGGGTAGCCGTCAGGCCCCGGGGCCTTGCCTGGGGTCTTGCCCGACTGTATGCCCTCCAACCCCATGATTACTTCCTCAATCTCAATTGGGGCTCCCGGCCCTTCCACCAGATCCTCATCTACCCTCGGAAACCTCAACTGATCCAAAAACTGCCTCATCTCCTTCACCCCAGCCAGAGGTTCCGACTCATATAATTTACTATAGAAGTCCTTAAACACCTCGTTCACCCCCGCTGGGTCCAGGACAGTATTCCCGCCTCTACTCTTTACTTTACCTATCTCCCTGGCCGCCTCCCTTTTCCTGAGCTGGTGCGGCAACATTCTGCTTGCCTTTTCCCCGCACTCATAAATCGCCCCTCCTTGCCTTCCTCAACTGTTCCACCGCTTTCCCTGTGGTCAACAGCCCAAACTCCGCCTGTAACCTCCGCCGCTCCCTCAGTAGCCCCGCGTCCTGGGCCTTCGAGTATCTCCAGTCCACCTGGAGGATCTCCTCCACTAACCTATCCCTCTCAGCCCGTTCCGCCTTTTCTCTGTGGGCCCGTATCGAGATTAATTCCCCTCTGACCACTGCCTTCAGAGCTTCCCAAACCGTCGCTGCAGAGACCTCCCCCGTATCATTTGTTTCCAGGTAGTTCTGGATTGTCTTGTTAACTTGCCCACAGATCGCTTCTTCCGCTAGCAACCCCACATCCAGTCTCCACAACGGGCGTTGCCCTCTCTCCACATTAACCCGTAGATCCACCCAGTGCGGGGCACGATCCAAAACTGCGATTGCCGAGTACTCAGTATCCACCACCTCTGGTATTAGCGCCCTGCTCAGAACAAAAAAGTTGATGCGAGAGTATACCTTGTGGACATGTGAGAAAAAGGAAAACTCCTTCGCCCTCGGCCATGCAAACCTCCATGGGTCCACTCCTCCCATCTGTTCCATAAACCCCTTCAATTCCTTTGCCGCAGCCGGCCTCCTCCCTGTCCTGAATTTTGACCGGTCCAATTCCGGATCAATGAGTGTGTTAAAGTCTCCTCTCATGATCAGGTTATGTGACTCTTACCTAAACCCGCCTCATAAATTCCACATCGTCCCAATTCGGGGCATATATGTTCATGAGTACCACCCGCACCCCCTCCAGCCTCCCTCTCACCATTATGTACCTCCCCCCCTTTGTCTGACACAATTCTCCTTGCCTTGAATGTCACAAGATCGCTATCCCCCCCCTGGTCTTTGAGTCCAGTCCTGAGCGGAACACATGGCTAACCCACCCCGTTCTCAATCTCGTCTGGTCTGTAACCTTTAGGTGTGTCTCTTGTAGCATTGCCACGTCCACCTTCAGCCCCCTCAAATGCGCAAACCCCCTTGACGGGCCCATTCAGCCCTCTGACATTCCATGTAATCAGCCTGGTCGGGGGGCTTCCAGCCCCCCCCCGACAGAACCAACCCCAAAGCCTATCCCCCCTAACCAGCTCCCTGCAAGACAAAGTTACCTTTAGCCATCCAAACAGCCCCTTATTACACATAGCTCTACTTATACTTATACAGCCCAGCACAACAAATCGCCGCCACAGTACTTCTCCAAGGCTTCAGTGTCTTTTAGAACATAGAACATAGAACATACAGTGCAGAAGGAGTCCATTCGGCCCATCCAGTCTGCACCGACCCACTTAAGCCCTCACTTCCACCCTATCCCCGTAACCCAATAACCCCTAATAACCGCTTTGGTCACTAAGGGCAATTTATCATGGCCAATCCACCTAACCTGCACGTCTTTGGACTGTGGGAGGAAACCGGAGCACCCGGAGGAAACCCACGCACACACGGGGAGGACGTGCAGACTCCGCACAGACAGTGACCCAGCAGGGAATCGAACCTGGGACCCTGGCGCTGTGAAGCCACAGTGCTATCGACTTGTGCTACCGTGCTGCCCTGAATTTTAGTGATTTAATTCGCCTCCAGCCTCTTTTCTTTAATAAAAGTCCATACTTCGTCCGGTGTTTCAAAGTAAAAGACCCGTTCCTCATGTGTGACCCACAAACGGGCTGGGTACATCATCCCAAACTTCACCCCCTTCTTAAAGAGGGACGCTTTTGCCCGATTAAACCCAGCTCGCCTCTTGGTTAGAGCCAAGCCCAGGTCCTGATAAATGCGCAGCTCACAATTCTCCCACTTGCTGCTCCGTTCCTTCTTGGCCCACCGCAGAACGTGTTCCTGGTCCAGGAATAGGTCAAACCGTACCACCATCACCCTCGGCGGCTCGTTCGCTCGGGGCTTCTTCGCGAGGGCTCTGTGCGCTCAATCCACTTCCAGGGGCCGAGGGAACGCCTCAGCCCCCATCAACTTCTCCAGCATGTCTGTCACATAAGTCCTCGCATCTGATCCCTCACTGCCTTTCAGGGAAGCCAACAATTCTGAGATTCTGCCATATGTCCTCCAGCTTCTCCTGCATTCTTTTCTGGCGGTCGTCATCTCCGCCTTGGTCTCCAGCACGGTTATATACTCCTCGTGCTTGGACACCTTTTTCTCCACCTCCTTGATCGCTCTCCCGTGGGTCTCTTGATTCTGCACAACTTGATCGATCGAAGCCTGAATCGGGTCCTCCTTCAGCTTGGCGAAGCAATCTTCGAAAATCTTCACCAGCTGCTCCGTCGACCACCGTGCCGTCTCCCCGTGGTCCTGCTTCTCCACCACGCTTTCCCGAATGGCAGCATCTTATACTCACCTCGAAAGACCGCCTTTCGTTTCTCCGGCCTGAAGGAGCTCCGCTTGACTTTTCAGTTTCGAAGGACTGCCCGCCATCTTTAATTGTGCAGTGAGCCCAACCTCTGGCTACTAATGGGGCCATTTGGGAAAAACTCTGCAGCGTCACTGTTAGCCCCAGTGTGGGCTTCTAACTCCCATTTATTGAGCTTGATGATGGAGAAAGTCTTGCCCTAGATCTACAGATGCACTATAGAAACCAACTATCTGGCTGCATCACAGCCTGGTATGGCAACTGCTCGGCCCAAGACTGCAAGAAACTTCCTAGAGTTGTGAACACCGCCCAGTCCATCACACGAACCTGCCTCCCATCCATTGACTCCATCTACACCTCCCGCTGACTGGGGAAAGCGGGCAGCATAATCAAAGACCCCTCCCACCCGGCTTACTCACTCTTCCAACTTCTTCCATCGGGCAGGACATACAGAAGTCTGAGAACACGCACGAACAGACTCAAAAACAGCTTCTTCCCCACTGTCACCAGACTCCTAAATGACCCTCTTATGGACTGACCTCATTAACACTACACCCTGTATGCTTCATCCGATGCCGATGCTTATGTAGTTACATTGTATACCTTGTGTTGCCCTATTATGTATTTTCTTTTATTTCCTTTTCTTTTCATGAACTTAATGATCTGTTGAGCCGCTCGCAGAAAAATACTTTTCACTGCACCTCGGTACACGTGACAATAAACAAAATCCAATCCAATCCTAAAAGCGCTGAATGCGGTTTTGAAAACAGGTTGAACGTGTCTGTACACCTACAGGAATTTGCCAGACAAACCTTAGATGTGTTCACTCAGCTCCAAGGCAGAGCGTGTTATTGAGCTGAAAGCAGGCTCTGAAAGCCACACCCGCTCAAGCCTAACCGCTCCCTTCAGACATTGACTCAAATGATTCAGGCTATTGCTTGCACTGGTTGCCAAGTTACTTGAGCAAAACAGAAGGACGTCTCCCTCTCTCTCTCTCACACACACATGTTCGGGCCTATTTGTCACTGCGTGTGTGCATAAAGGCCCAACATTTCCAGACGTGACCAGACTTGAGTGGAAGGCAAGCTTGGAATGACAGGAGGGGCTTTGAAACGCAATTAATATTGTGAGCGTTTGTGAATGTGCTTCGTTCGGTTTTTTGTTCACTTCGGTTTTCGAGCATAATTAAGCTCTGCGTGGACAAATGCGGTGGCCATTGTTGTGCACAGCGCGATCCCGCGGGCTGAACTGGACAGGAGTGAACGCCGCGTTATTGCGTCTGTGGATACTCACTTTTTTCAGTCCCCAATGGGGTCGCTGTCTTTGGGATCCCGCTGTGCCCAAATCGGCGGCCCTGTTCCCTACATTCCAAACAGCGACTCTGTTGGTTGTAGAGCACTTTGGCATGTCCTGATGTCTTGAAAGGTGTCACATAAATACGAGTTCCGACAGAGAGGGGGCGGGGAGGGTAACTGGCGCCATGGCGGCAGCTGTGCGATTCCAGTGAGCAACGGCTTCACCAATAGGGAGCATTATCTGCAGTGGCTGAAACCCAAAGTTGGAAAGGAAAGAAACACGTTCGCCAATGATTTATACCCACTCTTGGCTCAACTGATCAAAATCCCATTGAGATTCTCAAGAGAGCTGGGAAGAGGTGTATTTAACAGCCGCACGAACAATAATTTTATGATAATCAATTGAGTTCATAATGTACCTCATTTGCAATTGCTAAAGGTGATATGCATTGTCACACAGGGACCCATTCTCTGCAAACAAAAGGAATATGTTGAACCCTTGAGCATTTTTTGAATTACGCGGGAGCTTGGGGAGCCTATAGTTCCCCATTGCCTTCTCCATGGCAATGCCTTGGCCAATCAGTCAACTTCCCAACCAATCAGCACCCTATTAGCAAGTTTGCAGATGACACTAAGATTGGTGGAGTAGCAGATAGTGAAGGGGACTGTCAGAGAATACAGCAGAATATATAGATTGGAGAGTTGGGCGGAGAAGTGGCAGATGGAGTTCAATCCGGGCAAATGCGAGGTGATGCATTTTGGAAGATCTAATTCAAGAGCGAACTATACGGTAAATGAAAAAGCCCTGGGGAAAATTGATGTACAGAGAGATCTGGGTGTTCAGGTCCATTGTACACTGAAGGTGGCTGCGCAGGTCAATAAGAGTGGTCAAGAAGGCATACGGCATGCTTTCCTTCATCGGAAGGGGTATTGAGTACAAGAGTTGGCAGGTCATGTTACATTTGTATAAGACTTTGGTTCAGCCACATTTGGAATACTGCGTACAGTTCTAGTCGCCACATTACCAAAAGGATGTGGATGCTTTGGAGAAGGTGCAGAGGAGGTTCACCAGGATGTTGCCTGGTATGGAGGGCGCTAGCTATGAAGAGAGGTTGAGTAGATTAGGATTATTTTCATCAGAAAGACGGAGGTTGAGGGGGGACCTCATTGAGGTCTACAAAATCATGAGAGGTATAGACAGGGTGGATAGCAAGAAGATTTTTCCCAGAGTGGTGAACTCAATTACTAGGGGTCACGAGTTCAAGGTGAGAGGGGAAATGTTTAAGGGAGATATGTGTGGAAGGTTGTGGGTGCCTGGAACGCATTGCCGGCGGAGGTGGTAGAGGTGGGCACGATAGCGTCATTTAAGATGTATCTAGACAGATACATGAATGGGCAGGGAGCAGAGGGATACAGATCCTTAGAAAATAGGCGACAGTTTTAGATAGAGGATCTGGATCGGCGCAGGCTTGGAGGGCCGAAGGGCCTGTTGCTGTGCTGTAATTTTTCATTGTTCTTATTCTTTGTTCTTTTCTCCTGTGGTATAAATTGTAGTGATTTGTTTGAAATTTGGCACTCTTGTGTTTGTCCTGATGAGTGCAAGACGAAAAACTTCAACAACATGTTTCTCTTTTCAGCAAAGTTGAAGTCAAATAAGAAAAGGTTCCACCAAGAGATTATTCGCTCTTTGAGGAGCTCATTGTATATTTTGGACATATTCTGGTTTTGTTTATAAGTTTGAACACCTGAGACTTTTCTTTGTAACCAATAATTAATTTTTTTTGGCCTTTTGAGGTGCAAATGTGAAGTTAGCACTGCTGCCTCATGGCGGCGAGGACCCGGGTTCGATCCCGACCCTGGGTCACTGTCCGTGTGGAGCTTTCCCATTCGCCCCATGTCTGCGTGGGTCTCACCCCCATAACCCAAAGAGGTGCAGGTTAGGTGGATTGGCCACGCTAAATTGCCCCTTAATTTGAAAAAGAAACATGGAGGTGCATGGGTCACCAATGTCCCCTTAGGGTTTGGTACTTTAAGAGAGAGCGAGACAGAGAGACCTCTGATGCCAAAGTGTTAACGGGGCGTGAACTGGCACATTGCTGTCGGCCTGGTGCCAGGTGGGCCAGACCGGGTAAGGATTGCCTTTGTCGACGAGCATTACTGAACTGATGGGAGTTTTGCAACAATGATCATTATTTTTTTAAATTTTTTTTTTTAATTGTCAGAAAATTAAATGTTTTATTTATACATCAGGTACAGAGTGCACATAGTATATCCTTTCGTCGGCAGGAGCAGTCCCGGTGCTTGTTCCAAGTTTCCTTTGCATGAATCTACTTCCTTGGTTTCACACTTTCAAATATACCAGCATCCCTCATGGCTTCAAATGATTTCATGGCATCATATTTCTTATAGAAGTCAGCATATGCTTTTTTCCTGGAATCACCTACTGCAACCTTGAAGGCACCAGCACACGCAATAGATAAAGTAAAAGCCACAGCCAAGTGAAACCGTAGACGTTTGGCCAACAGGCCTCTCATCGCAGGCTTGGCAATCACAGAAGACATGGTTTACTTTGTGTCCACACAGCGTTCCAACAATGATCATTATTAACGAGACTAGCATTTTACCCCAAATTTGTTCATTAATTGAATTGGAATTTCCCCTAGACCCCGTGGTGGGATTTGAACCCATGTTTCCAGAGTATTAGTCATGGTCTCTGGATTGTTCACCCAGTAACATTACCACGACGCTGCCTCTGCAAGAGTATGCAGTACGATGATTTTACCAGCTGTAACCTTGCCTTTGCTGCATCCTTTAATTTCATACAGTCTGAGTAACGTGTTTGATTAAACTGTCCTCTAATCAAATTGTCCATGCATGGCTGAATCTGCACAGTGAGAGGTAATCACTGTCACGGTGATACTGCCTGTCAGGCGGAGGGACTCGATTAATGAATAATAGACAGGTCCTGCTTCCGCTGAAGAGGTGAATGAGCTTTGCAAACGTGAATTTGCGTTAAGAGACTGAACAGTGGGAAAACTAAAGTAAAAATACAACAGACCCCCGCAGAGAGCAATTAAACAAAGACTAGCCTCCTACAGGTTTACACTAGGATCCTTAGCCGATTATACACACTCCAAAGTCCAGGCAGCCATGGAAACCACATTCTTGATCCAATGAGAAACTGGGGCTGGCTCTAAAGCTCTTAGTCTGTCCCCAAATTTGGTTTCAAATACATCTACAGCCTGTTTTTTTACCTTGATCTTCATAAAAGGAACAACTGACTTGCATTTATATAGTGCCTTTCATGACCCTGTCCCAGTGCGCTTTACAGTCATTAGAGCACTTCTGGGATACAGCAGGAGGAAAGGCGGAGGGCAATCGGCACACAGTGAGATCCCATGAGAACATAGAACATACAGTGCAGAAGGAGGTCATTCGGCCCATCAAGTCTGCATCGACCCACTTAAGCCCTCACTTCCACCCTATCCCCGTAACCCAATAACCCTTCCTAACCTTTTTGGTCACTAAGGGCAATTTATCATGGCCAATCCACCTAACCTGCACGTCTTTGGACTGTGGAAGGAAACCGGAGCACCTGGAGGAAACCCACGCAGACACGGGGAGAATGTGCAGACTCCGCACTGACGGTGACCCAGCCGGGAATCAAACCTGGGACCCTGGTGCTGTGAAGTCATAGTGAATAAAGAACAAAGAACAAAGAAAAGTACAGCACAGGTACAGGCCCTTCGGCCCTCCAAGCCTGTGCCGACCATGCTGCCCGTCTAAAGTAAAATCTTCTACACTTCCTGGGTCCGTATCCCTTTATTCCCACCCTATTCATGTATTTGTCAAGATGCCCCTTAAATGTCACTATCATCCCTGCTTCCACCACCTCCTCCGGCAGCGAGTTCCAGGCACCCACTACCCTCTGTGTAAAAAAACGTGCCTCGTACATCTCCTCTAAACCTTGCCCCTCGCACCATAAACCTATGCCCCCTAGTAATTGACCCCTCTACCCTGGGAAAAAGCCTTTGACTATCCACTCAGTCTGTGCCGCTCATAATTTTGTAGACCTCTATCAGGTCGCCCCTCAACCTCCGTCGTTCCAGTGAGAAGAAACCGAGTTTATTCAACCGCTCCTCATAGCTAATGTCCTCCATACCAGGCAACATCCTGGTAAATCTCTTCTGCACCCTCTCTAAAGCCTCCACATCCTTCTGGTAGTGCGGCAACCGGAATTGAACACTATACTCCAAGTGTGGCCTAACTAAGGTTCTATACAGCTGCAACATGACTTGCCACTTCTTATACTCAATGCCCCAGCAAGCATGCCGTATGCCTTCTTGACTACCTTCTCCACCTTTCCCAATGCTTCCACATCCTTCCTATAATGAAGAACTGCACACAAGACTCCAAATGTGGTCTAACCAAGGTCTTGTACAGTTGCAGCATAACCTCACGGCTCTTAAACTCAATCCCCCTGTTAATAAATGGTAACACAGCTATGTGCTGACAAATCCGATCTTAATTCAGGGTAGCTGTGGTCCAACATGGAGCGGAGTATTAGTTCCCAAGCCTGATTGACACCCCAGTGTTCAGGTAAGAGAGGATTGGACCTTTGTGATGCCCCACATGGTCGAATTGCCCTGTGGAATCCCATGTGGTCTGGAGCTCATGCACGCAGAGTGGCCGACTGTTGAACTGAACCCCCAGTAAAGAGTCAACAACGCCTTCAGGTGAGGAGGGGGTTAAACTGTAAACGTACAAGAGAGATGGGTGCAGAAATTCGACTCAGGAGGCAGCACAGAAAAGGGCAATATTGGCAGACCCAATAGGACTGAACCTTGAACGTGCAGTTATTACAATAATATAATAATCTTTTACTGTCACAAGGATGAAGTAACTGTCAAAAGCCCCTAGTCGCCACATTCGGGCAAGCTGGTACGGGAATTAAACCCGCGCTGTGGCCTTGTTCTGCATTACAAACCAGTTATCTAGCCCACTGCGGTGATGATCGCTTTGTGTGCCCATCCAATTTCTACTGTTCCACCTTTAGTTGTCAGAGGTATAATCAAATGGAGCTCAGGAACGTGCCTGGTGTTTAAATTCATGAGGTGATATTCTGGGACATTAATGGTTCAGTTATGGTGGGAGGGATATGGTTATCCAGTGTGAAGCAGTCTGAGGTGACACATTTCACAGTTCAGGGTGGGCTACACCCAGAATGAGCCATTGCTGCCTGAAGAGGGAGGAGATTGCTGAGCCTTTGGCTTTGATCTTTAAGTCATCTTTGTCTACAGGAATAGTGCCAGAAGACTGGAGGATAGCAAATGTTGTCCCCTTGTTCAAGAAGGGGAGTAGAGACAACCCCGGTAACTAGAGACCAGTGAGCCTTACTTCTGTTGTGGGCAAAATCTTGGAAAGGTTTATAAGAGATAGGATGTATGATCATCTGGAAAGGAATAATTTGATTAGAGATAGTCAACACGGTTTTGTGAAGGGTAGGTCGTGCCTCACAAACCTTATTGAGTTCTTTGAGAAGGTGACCAAACAGGTGGACGAGGGTAAAGCAGTTGATGTGGTGTATGTGGATTTCAGTAAAGCGTTTGATAAGGTTCCCCTACTGCAGAAAATACGGAGGCATGGGATTCAAGGTGATTTAACAGTTTGGATCAGAAATTGGCTAGCTGGAAGAAGACAAAGGGTGGTTTATGGGAAATGTTCAGACTGGAGTCCAGTTACTAGTGGTGTACCACAAGGATCTGTTTTGGGGCCACTGCTGTTTGTCATTTTTAGAAATGACCTAGAGGAGGGCGTAGAAGGATGGGTGAGTAAATTTGCAGATGACACTACAGTCGGTGGAGTTGTGGACAGTGCGGAAGGATGTTACAAGTTACAGAGGGACATAGATAAGCTGCAGAGCTGGGCTGAGAGGTGGCAAATGGAGTTTAATGCAGAAAAGTATGAGGTGATTCATTTTGGAAGGAATAACAGGAAGACAGAGTACTGGGCTAATGGTAAGATTCTTGGCAGTGTGGATGAGCAGAGAGATCTCGGTGTCCATGTACATAGATCCCTGAAAGTTGCCACCCAGGTTGAGAGGGTTGTTAAAAGGCGTACAGTGTGTTAGCTTTTATTGGTAGAGGGATTGAGTTTCGGAGCCATGAGGTCATATTGCAGCTGTACAAAACTCTAGTACGGCCGCATTTGGAGTATCGCGTGCAATTCTGGTTGCCGCTTTATAGGAAGGATGTGGAAGCATTGGAAAGGGTGCAGAGGAGATTTATCAGAATGTTGCCTGGTATGGAGGGAAGATCTTATGAGAAAAGGCTGAGGGACTTGAGGCTGTTTTCGTTAGAGAGAAGACGGTTAAGAGGTGACTTAATTGAGGCATACAAGATGATCAGAGGATTGGATAGGGTGGACAGTGAGAGCCTTTTTCCTCGGATGGTGATGTCTAGCACGAGGGGACATAGCTTTAAATTGAGGGGAGATAGATATAGGACAGATGTCAGAGGTAGGTTCTTTACTCAGCGAGTAGCAAGGGCGTGGAATGCCCTGCCTGCAACAGTAGTGGACTCCCCAACACTAAGGGCATTCAAATGGTCATTGGATAGACATATGGACGATAAGGGAATAGTGTAGATGGGCTTTAGAATGGTTTCACAGGTCGGCGCAACATCGAGGGCCAAAGGGCCTGTACTGCGCTGTAATGTTCTATGTTCTATGCTGCTTGTTCCGCGTGGGAGCCTAACTCGGTCTTCTCCTTTGAAAGAAAGGCAGAAATATTTATTCGCCAGAAAACTGCCGAGGAAGCAAAGCTCAAACTCCAGTCACTTGTTGCGGCAGCTATCGCAGTTCTAATGGCCACTTTTGTCAGCCTTGGAGTCACAGACAAAGAACAAAGAACAAAGAAATGTACAGCACAGGAACAGGCCCTTCGGCCCTCCAAGCCCGTGCCTACCATGCTGCCCGACTAAACTACAATCTTCTACGCTTCCTGGGTCCGTATCCCTCTATTCCCATCCCATTCATGTTGTCAAGACGCCGTGTAGGGACTTGAGCACAGGAGCTAGCACGGGAGCTAGGTTGACAACCTCAGGGCAGTGCTGAGAGAGTGCTGTACTGTCCGAAGTGCCAACTTTCAGAGGAGACATTAAACAGAGGCCTCACGTGGGTATGAAAGATCCCAATGCCTTAAGCCACAGATTTGGGGAGCTTCTTCAATGGAATCAGTGTTTGCACAACCTTCTGACTTGTTGATGAGGGGTAGATTCATAGAATCTCTACAGTGCAGAAGGAGGCCATTCGGCCCATCGAGACTGCACCGACCCTCTGAAAGAGCACCCGGCCTATGCCCACGCCCCCACCCTACCCTTGTAACCCAGTAACCCCACATAACCTTTTGGACACTAAGGGGCAATTTAGCATGGTCAATCCATCTAACCTGCACATCTTTGGACTGTGGGAGGAAACCGGAGCACCCGGAGAAAACCCACGCACACACGGGAAGAAAGTGCAAACTCCGCGCAGACAGTGACCCAAGGCTGGAATTGAACCCGGGACCCTGGGTTATACTGCCAGAACCAAGTTAACACTTAAATGTACAACTGTTGCAAAGCGTCTCTACTCTTATACTCGATTCCCCTTCCATTATATATTAGATTGTAGTAACTCACGGTATAAAAATAATCCCCTCTCTGGTTCATTTCGTTAATCTGTTCCAATTTTGTAAATCAGATAACTATTTAAACCACCAAATGAAATAATCTAAGTTAAAGGAGCAGCTCGGTGGCACAGTGGTTAGCACTGCTGCCTCACGGCACTGAGGACCCGGGTTCGATCCCGGCTCTGGGTCACTGTCCGTGTGGAGTTTGCACATTCTCCCCGTGTTTGTGTGAGTTTCGCCCCCAAAACCCAAAGATGTGCAGGCTAGGTGGATTGGCCACGCTAAATTGCCCCTTGCCAGGAAAAAATGAATTGGGTGCTCTAAATTTCAAAAAAAAAAATAAGGGGCAGCTCCTTAAAGGGATACGGTCTGGAACAACGAACAAATCACAAATGAAACTTAAATCACAACGCTTGCTGACCCACCCACCAATGGGGTCAGTGGGCATTATTCTCGGTCACGCCCATGTTGGGGCACGTTGCGAATGAGAACGGTCGAACGGTCAGCAGCCGGAGGGGAAAATCCCAACCGCAAACAAAGGCAGACGATTTTGGCCGGTTTCTCGCTACCCAACTCTATCAAAGCCCCTCAGGATTTTGAATAATCTGTTACGTTTCCTCCTTACCCGCTGTGCCCCGTTGCATTGAAACACACAAGGTTCTTACAGGGCTCAACGGGGTAGATGCGGAAAGGATGGTTCTCCTCGTTGGGAGTGGTGGGGGGGGGGGGGGGGTTCTTGAACCAGGGAACACAGTCACGAAATAAAGGGCAGGCTATTTCGGACTGAGATCAGGAGGAATTCCTGCATTCAGGAGGGTGGTGAATCTTTGGAATTCACTTCCCCAGAGAGGCTCAGTCATGTTCAAGACAGAGATGGATAGGTTTCCAGATATTAAAGATGTCAAGGAAAAAAAAGAGAAAAAAAAAAGAAAAAGATGTCAAGGGATACTGGGATAGGGCAGCCAAATAGCAATGAGGTAGCTGGTCAGCCAGGGACGGTGGAGCAGGGTGGAGGGGCCGAATGGCCTCCTGCTCTTATTTCTTCTGTTCCTGAGGAGAATAACCCCAGCATCACAGTTTGAGTGGAAATAATTCAGAGACGACCGGTAGACTGTGCACTCTTTAATACAGTGGTCAAAGTTAAAGTTCCCAATATTGATTTTTTTTTTTGTACAATCTCACTTTAACAACAGAAATGTTTTCTTCCAAACTTGAATGAGAAATAGATGTTTTTGGTCAAAGATAAAACTATAAAAGGTATATAACTGGATAGCAGCATCACCCTCCTATTTATATTATGGTCCTTGCATAAAAATATCACCGCCCTTTCCCAACTGAAACAATTCCCGCCTTATCACGTTCCGTCCTCAGAACATCGTAGTAACCCAAACAACTAACATTAGTCCAACCTCACCTGCTACCTGCAATTGCCAGAACTCGTTTTCTCCTGATCCAGACCATAATTTAAATCATTAAAAGGAGTAGATGCCAGGGAGGGGGAAGAGAAAGTGTTGAAACGCCCACCTTCAGACTCAGACACTTGTATTTGACGTGTCTAAGAGGTGGCCGCACCCCATCTCCCTCCGCCCGCCAATCTTACCTCTTGTTCCCACAACACCCGCCAAGACCCAAGGCAAACCGTTTAAAAACTACTTTAACATTTTAAAAAAACAAGAGCTTAGTCAGATCCGGCACTTAATAAAAATGTGCATGTACTTAAAAATAGCAACACATCCTTCTTTTTGCATATTGAAACAACAAATGTACATGTGTGCAAGGCACCAGAGTCCAGCAGAGTTAATTGGAGTCAAATCCACCTTCGCAGCCGGCGGCCCCGGGGCTTAGCCATAAAAGTAGATGGGCTTGGCCTGACCGTAGAGTTCTTCCTCGTACTTGGGAAGACAACAGAAGAAAACGCCGCAGCCGATCATCAGGATCGTCGCTCCCCACCCGAAACCATAGCTCCAGCTATATTCGTAGTCGCCATTTTTGATTTGGGTCTCGGTGAATTTGACCGGGTAAATGATGAGCGCGATGATCTGAAACAGGACTGCAGAGAGGAGAAAGAAGAACGGTCCCGTCATTTTGGGAGGGGGGGGGGGGGGGGGGAGGAGAAAACATTCGCTCGGAAGAACGCGGATGGATTTAATTGCAGGAAGCTTTGGCCCTGTGAAACCTCCTCCAACGTGCAATTAAAAACAAATATCTAAAATGGCCGATGTCACTGACGTCTACATTATGCCATTCGCAGGGCCAAGTGTCAAAGTGCAGAGGTAAAAGCATTAACATGTCTGAAACATTGGGGGGAAATAGGATTTGGGGGGGGGGGAAAGAGAGAGAATATGAGCCCCCAATGCAGCCAGCCGATATTAAAATGGGCCCAATCTTAGCCCTCTACAGTGGGTGAGCTTTAAAATCAGGCTCAATATCATTGCTTCATTGTTGCTTGAACCTAACCTGCTGATGAGGGCCCACCTATGTACACCTAGAACCAGATATATCAGCAGATTCAACTCTCCATTCTGTCCTTGACTGGGACTGTATTCTCACGGGTGGGAAATTTAAATTTCATTCTGATTTAAACTCATGTCCCACAGACACGCAAGTCGCTGACAAGAAATTCGAAGTGCTAAACAATTGGCTAAGTCGATTAACCTCAGGAAAGGGTCTCATTCCGACCATGCTGCCCGTCTAAACTAAAATCTTCTGCACTTCCTGGGTCCGTATCCCTCTATTCCCATCCTATTCATGTATTTGTCAAGATGCCCCTTAAATGTCACTATCGTCCCTACTTCCACCACCTCCTCCGGCAGCGAGTTCCAGGCACCCACTACCCTCTGCGTAAAAAACTTGCCTCGTACATCTCCTCTAAACCTTGCCCCTCGCACCTTAAACCTATGCCCCCTAGTAATTGACCCCTCTACCCTGGGGGAAAAGCCTCTGACTATCCACTCTGTCTATGCCCCTCATAATTTTGTAGACCTCGATCAGGTCGCTCCTCAACCTCCGTCGTTCCAGTGAGAACAAACTGAGTTTATTCAACTGCTCCTCATAGCTAATGCCCTCCATACCAGGCAACATCCTGGTAAATCTCTTCTGCACCCTCTCTAAAGCCTCCACATCCTTCTGGTAGTGTGGCGACCAGAATTGAACACTATACTCCAAGTGTGGCCTAACTAAGGTTCTACACAGCTGCAACATGACTTGCCAATTCTTATTCTCAATGCCCCGGCCAATGAAGGCAAGCATGCCGTATGCCTTCTTGACTACCTTCTCCACCTGTGTTGCCCCTTTCAGTGACAGTTCTCTAATTGACTGTGGATCTTCGGACATTAAGTATATTCAAAACTGAGATCGATAGATATTTGGGAATCAAGGGGTATGAGGATAAGGCAGGAAAAAGGGAGAAGATCAGGCATCATTTTATTGATTGAAGTGATGTTTTTCTGGGCCCTGGTAGGATTTTATTGATTAACAGAGTAGATTCTTTATTCACACAAATTTTCTCACTGGCAAGACTTTGACTTATTAACGCGACTTCTTGAGGGGGTGGAAGGCAAAACAAGCAACCCACCAGTACCCATGGTTCTGGCCATCAGGCAAAAGCTGAATTAATTCCAAAGTAAATCAGTTGGATTTCTTTCAGAAAATAATATTTTGGGATAAAATAATTTGAGGTATCGTGAGTCTAAAGTGCTTTGGGGGGGAGCCAGAGCTCTTCATCATTGGAATGGTCCTTGCAGTATGTCTGGGTCTGTTGTGAACCAATCAATAAGAGATTGTTTCCTATGATTAGTCAGCAGCTTGGCGATATGTTGTATTAAACGTCTATCAGGAAGGGAGAGGGGCAATCAGACGAAGCGTGGTCTTTTTCTGCCAAGTAACTCCTATGGTCTTTTTAACAAGGATTTCCTGGCTGGCTCCTATGTACAGTCAATTCATGGTATGTATAATAATAATAATAATCTTTATTGTTGTCACACGTAGGCTTACATTAACACTGCAATGAAGTTACTGTGAAAAGCCCCTAGTCGCCACATTCCGGCGCCTGTTCAGGTACACAGAGGGAGAATTCAGATGTCCAATTCACCTAGCAAGCACGTCATTCGGGACTTGTGGGTGGAAACCGGAGCACCCGGAGGAAGCCCACGCAGACACGGGGAGAACGTGCAGGCTCCGCACACTGACCTGAGGGGTGCTTTGGAGATAAAATTTTGCTTTATCAGGCGAACATTATTCAACTTGTTTAACAAGAGACACACAGCCAAAAGGCTACTTTTAAAATTTGAATATCCCCCTTATCCTGAGCCAACAAAGAGTTCCAAAGGTGCGGTGACCAAACCGGAGGACAACAGGTGCAATGGACGGGATTTTCCGGCCGTTCGCAATGGTGGGATCTTCTGACCCCCCCCCCCCGTTGCGAGTTCCCAGGACGGTGTGAACAACGGAAACCCCCATTGACGGTGGCAGAACCGAAAGATCCCACCGCCCAACCATGGTGGGCCACCTCCACAGAACACGCACCATGGAAGTAGTTGGGGGGGGGGGGGGGGTAAATCCCAACCATCGTGGCAGGTACATTTGGGATGGTTATCCTGGCTGCTCTGTGCCTCGACAGGAGCCATGACCAGAGATACGGCTTCAGCACACCGGCCAAACCATCCTGCCGGGGCTCAGAAAAAGAACCTCTTCAATTCTCATTGGGCTGCCCCCTGGGGACCTACGGCAGACGTTTTTTCTTTTTGGCTCACGGGATGTGGGCGTCTCTGGCTAGGCCGGCATTTATCGCCCATCCCTAACTGCCCTGGAGAAGAGGGTGGTGAGCTGCCTTCTTGAACCGATGGCAGTCTATGAAGTGTAGGTACACCCACAATGCTGTTAGGGAGGGAATTCCAGGATTTTGGCTCAGCATCAGTGAAAGAACGGCGATATAGTTCCAAGTCGGATATAGTGGGCAGCACGGTAGCATTGTGGATAGCACAATTGCTTCACAGCTCCAGGGTCCCAGGTTCGATTCCCGGCTTGGGTCACTGTCTGTGCGGAGTCTACACATCCTCCCCGTGTGTGCGTGGGTTTCCTCCGGGTGCTCCGGTTTCCTCCCACAGCCCAAAGATGTGCAGGTTAGGTGGATTGGCCATGATAAATTGCCCTTAGTGTCCAAAATTGCCCTTAGTGTTGGGTGGGGTTACTGGGTTATGGGGACAGGGTGGAGGTGTTGACCTTGGGTAGGGTGCTCTTTCCAGGAACTGGTGCAGACTCGATAGGCCGAATGGCCTCCTTCTGCACTGTAAATTCTATGAAGTCAGGATAGGTGAATGGTTTGGATGGGAACTTACAGGTGGATGTGTCCCCATGCGTTTGCTGCCTTTGTCCTCCTTGGGGGCAACTGTCACTGATTTAGAAGATGCTGTTGGAGGGGGCTTGACAAACTCTTCACAGATGCCACAGCGACCTCAGGGCAATGTATAGCGGGCGGAGGCGGGGTGAAATCTGTATCCATCTCCTTCAGGGACAAGGTGAGAAATTTCTTCACTCAGGAATATGAAGCATTGGACTTTTTGACCTCCCGGGCTGTGGAGGGATTTGCAGGCGGGGAGGCAAAGTGGAGTTTGTAAAAAAAAAAAAAAAAATTTAGAGTACCCAATTCATTTTTTCCAATTAAGGGGCAATTTAGCGTGGCCAATCCACCTACCCTGCACATCTTTGGGTTGTGGGAGCGAAACCCACGCAAACATGGGGCGAATGTGCAAACTCCACACTGACAGTGACCCAGAGCCGGGGTCGAACCTGGGACCTCGGCGCCGTGTGGCAGCAGTGCTAACCACTGCGCCACCGTGCAGCCCTCGGCAAAGTGGAGTTATGGTGGAAGATCAAATATTGGAAGGCGTAGCAGGTTCAACGAAGGCACTGTGCGGCCGACTCCTGCTTCCATTCCTCGTCTTATATTCTCTGAAATGAGCGTCCCCTGAGGTAGAAGGATGGGAAAAATGGCATCGGTCCAGCGGAAAGGCAGAGGGACAGAACCTTGGGCGGGAAGGAGGGAGAAACTTACCAGACAGACATTAAAATAAATTCTTACCAGCAACGAAGAGGATGAGGCCGATCACTTTCAACAGGCTCACTTGGCCTTTGCAAAGAGCCAGGAAGGACAAGATGAAACAGATGATCAGCAGGATGCAGCCGATAATCAGCATAGCCGCAGAAGCTTTGGCCCAACCTGCCGCATAGAAAGGAGAAGGGAATTAATCACGGTCAGGCTCAAGTCAGTAAATAGTGGATGCGGGGAAGGTCATCCAGGTAAGTTATTCTTTTCGCTTCAGAACAAGGGGTCAGAATTTATGAAGTTAGCAATTAGGAAGCAGAACTTTGACCTGTCCCAGCAAAAGATCCACTGCCTCGAATTGTGATCTCCGTCTCTCAGCTGTATGCCTCGGGGGCGGATGTGAACGGACCTTCTGATGCCTTCACAGTTGAATAACACATGCCCAGGCTTGCATACGCACAATGACCATTTGGGTGACACGTTTGGAGACATGACCAATCAGGAGTCATCAGGGCCTTCACGAGAGAAGAGTAGCGAGGCCAGGGTGGTTTGAGAAAGTGGTGCCGAAAAGCATGCAGGATCTGGGCTTGCTAAACAGGAGAATCGAGCACTAAAGGAAGGGAGTAACAATGAACCTTTTGTTTCAAATGCAGCTGTGTGTAGAATTCTGGAGTCCGCACGTTAGGAAGGGTGTGAGAGAGGGTGCAGGAGAAGATTTACGAGAATGGTTCTGGGGAGAGTGGGATATAGATTGGAGAAGCTGGGACTGTTCTCCTTGGAGAAGAGAAGGTTGCGAGGAAATTTGGTAGAGGTGGTCAAAATCGAGAGGGGTCTGGACAGTTAGAGAGCGATAAACTGTTCCCATTGGCTGGAGGGCTGAGACACGGAGGACACCCAATTTAAGGCAACTGGCAAAAGAGTCAGAGGCGACATGAGGAGAAGCTAATTTACCCAGCGAGTGGTGCGGATCTGGAAGTCGATGCCTGACAGTGTGGTGGAGGAAGATTCGATCGTGGCTTTCAAAGGGGAATTGGTCAATTACCTGAAGGGAAACTATCTTCAGAGCCAAAGGGAAATGGGGGAGGAGGGAAGGGGGTGTAACAGAGTATCTCTCACAAAGATCCCACATGGACATGAGGGGTCGAATGGCCTTTGTTTGCGCTGTAAC
Source organism: Scyliorhinus torazame (assembly GCF_047496885.1). Lineage (NCBI taxonomy): Eukaryota > Metazoa > Chordata > Chondrichthyes > Carcharhiniformes > Scyliorhinidae > Scyliorhinus > Scyliorhinus torazame. The sequence goes on from NC_092707.1 coordinate 396,092,605, forward strand.
AATTCTCTGGCTTGTTGCAATGTAGGAAACACAGCGATCGATGGACAGCAAGCTCCCACAAACTGCAATGCAATAATGACCAGATAATCTAGTGAAGTGATGTTGGTCAAATGATCGGTGACAGAGGGGCAGCACGGTGGCGCAGTGGGTTAGCACTGCAGCCTCACGGCGCCGAAGTCCCAGGTTCGATCCCAGGCTCTGGGTCACTGTCCGTGTGGAGTTTGCACATTCTCCCTGTGTTTGCTTGGGCTTCGCCCCCACAACCTAAAGATGTGCAGGATAGGTAGATTGGCCACGCTAAATTGCCCCTTAATTGGAAAAAATTAATTGGGTACTCTAAATTTATTTTAAAAGTGATCGGTGATAGGTGGGACACTGGAGAGGATGGTCTTGCTTTTTTTAAAATGGGATCTCTTTTACATCCACCCAATAGGGCAAGGCCGCTCCTCGGTTAAATGTCTCGCTCAAGGGAAAAGAAGCAGCTGTTTTGAGGAATTGGGAAAGTGAGTCATCGGGAAGCAGGCTTCACAACGTGGTCAGAGGCCGTCTCTCAATCAAATATCCCGCAGCCTCCGAATCTATAAATAGCACCTATCCACATGTCAAAATAAACGTCCATTTGCACAGTGTGTGGATGACATGGCAGTCTGGTAACTCAATCATTCACTGTGCAGGGACTGGGAGTCAATCCTCTGTGCAACTGCTCAGTGAACGGTGGGACTTTCGAGACGGTGACGACAGACAGAGCATCAGAGACAGCTGGACAAAGGGTTCTTCCTGGTTTCCCCATTTGCACTCCGCTGCGTCCCCTCTCTGTGATATCAGTTCCGTAGTTATCAACAGTCCAGTGATCTTTCCCTTCACAATCCTCCCCTACCGTGTTGGAAGTCACATTCATTCCCGCCCTCCCAAAGATTGTGGAATTCCTCAATTCCTGCTGTCGCCTCCTAAAACCTCCCTTCCTTTGCATTCCGAGTCTGCTGTCAGCTAGTTCTTTATTTAGCTCATTGGCTTGTCCATTCTGCCTCCTGATCATTCATTCAGCTGTTGTTCACTGGCGCGCCCTGGTCACGAGAAGATTGATGAAGAGAATTTGCGTTGAGGTAGCGCCCGTCATAGCCTCAGGACACTCCCGAGGCACCACGCGGACAATGAAGTCTTATTTGTCAAGTGTAGGCGTCGTTAAGATATCAGCAATCCCCTGCTCTTCCTTAAGAGTGGAAGTGTGGAGTGGAGGCTCATCCCCCTACTGGACAGCCCCCTCACCCTTCCCCAATCTCTCTCCTCTTACTAAACAGTGAGAAAGTGGCAACGCTGTGGGGGATGCAAGGCAGGACATGAATGGGTATTGTGACCCGTTGATGCACGATCAATTACAATTAAAGACGAGGTAGTAACATAACTGAAGGCTTTAATAGACTAGAACTGTTCTCCAGCAGCTTCGGTACAGAATGAGGGCTGCTGGGACGGCACCGGTTCTTATACCCCGCCTGTCAGGGCGGAGCTACATACCAAACAGCCAATGGTAAACTCCTAGGTTTAACCAATGGTCTTCAGCCTCTCAGGTATTGCAATACCTGATAATACCACACCCGTGTAGCACGGTTTTTGAGGGGAAGGGCTCAAAAGGATGCAGACCGTCAGTGACCCTAGGCCGCATCGTAAATAAACCTGCGCTGCATGGTCAGGTATCAGCCGTGGCTCAACAGGTGGGCTCCCAATTTTGAATCTAGTGGCGCAAACTCACGTTCCATTGCTGAGACTGGGGGGCAACCTTTAGGCCGATGCCGTCGGTGCAGCATAGAGGAGGTGCTGCATCGTCAGAGGTTTTGTCTTGCACAGTCAAGCCGAGCTCCCATCTTGCCCTCTCGAGCAGGTGTAAAAGATCCTATGGCACTGCTTTGTAGGAGAGCAGGCAGGTTATCCGCAGTGAATACATATCACCCAGCCAGCATCACCAAAACAGATTATCCCGTCATCATCACGGTGCTGTTTGTGGGATCATGCTGTGCCCAAATTGGCTGCTACATTTATTACAACAGTGACATGCACGTCCGAAAGTACTTCACCAACTGTAAAACACTTTGGAAAATCCTGAGGCGGAGAAAGGCACTATAGAAATGCAAATCATTTCAGACCGAAACTGGGACTCATTGTTAGTGGAAGGCCCGCCCCTTGTAAGATGATCTCACATGATCGGTGCTGCTTACACGGATTTAAAAGGGCAGTGTTCACAGGATCAAGGTGTCGCATAAGGTTCAAGGAATGCGGACTGGTTCGCACTGCAGCACCTGGCAACGCCCTCACACAGAGACGCCCATTCAAACTGCAAATACTGCACCCATTGTCTCTCAGGGCGTCACCCAGTTACGAAACCACAAGCCATTCTGTACACAGTACACCTCGCTCACCCAGGAACTGGGCCTCCAACTTGGGTGTGTTCACTGGATTCTATGAGGAGACTTAATTTTAAAGATCTTTATCAGGTCTACTTTAAGAATGGGTTAAAAAAAAAGCAAAAGACTTGCATTTCTATAGCACCTTTCCCAACCACAGGACATCCCAAAGCGCTTTGCAGTCAATGAAGTATTTTTGACATGTAGTCACTGTTAATGGACGAAAACACGGGCGTCAATTTGCACACAGCAAGCTCCCACTAAACAGTGACATGATAAGGACTGGATAATCTGTTCTAACGTAATGCTGATTGAGGGATGAATAATGGTCAAGACACAGAGAACACTACTTCGAAATAGTGCTGTGGGATCTTTTACATCGAGGTGAAGGGGCAGACAGGCCCTCGGTCTAATGTCTCATCCAAAAGTTGGTGCCCTGAGAGTACCGCACTGGAGTGTCAGCCTCGACTTGCCTGCTCCAGTCCCTGGAGTGGGACTCAATCACAGAATGGTTACAGCACAGGAGGAGGCCATTTGACCTGTTGTTTCTGCGCTGGTTCACTGAAGGGGCAGTTCACTTAGTGCCACTCCCCCGCAGCCCTGCATATTCCTCCTTTTCAAATAATAATCCAATTCCCGCTAACAGCCCTCGATTCAATCCGCCTCAGCCTCAGGAAGTGCGTTCCAGATCCTAACCACTCGCTGCATGACTAGGAGACAAAGGTGTTATCCACTGAGCCCAGTGGGGATAGGGTAGATGTGGAGAGGATGTTTCTTTGTTTGGGTGAACCCAATGCCATAAGGGAAATAGTGAGAAACGTCTTCACTAAGTGTGCGGTGAGAATGTGGAACTTGCTATCATAGGAAGCAGTTGTGGTAAATAGCTTAAATGCTGGAAAAGGAAATGAGACAAGTACATAAGAGAGAATGGAATAAAAAGATATGCTGGGAGATTGAGGTGTGGTTGATAAAATGGGGGTGACTCGTGGAGCCAACATGGGCCTGTGCTGATTGGAGTTTGGAAGGTTGAGAGGCGATCTTATTGAGACATATAGGATTCTCAGGGGGCTTGACAAGGTTGATGCTGAGAGGGTGTTTCCCCTTGTGGGAAGAGTGGGCGAGTCTAGAACCAGGGGGCATAATCTCAGAATAAGGAGTCGCCCATTTAAAACAGAGATGAGGAGGAATTTCTTCTCTCAGAGGGGAGTGAATCGGTGGAATTCTTTACCGCATAGGGCAGTAGAGGCTGGCTCGGTAAGTATGTTCCAGGAAGAGATGGACAGATTTTTAATCAGTAAGGGAATCAAGGGTTATGAGGATAAGGCAGGAAAGTGGAATTGAGGATTGTCATATCAAACCAGTCATGATCTCATTGAATGGTGGAGCAGACTCGATGGGCTGAATGGCCTACTTCTAACAAACAGAACAAAGAAAAATACAGTACAGGAACAGGCCCTTCGGCACTCCAAGCCTGCGGCGGCCGTCTAAACTAAAATCCTCTACACTTCTGGGGTCCTTATCCCTCTATTCCCATCCTATTCATGTATTTGTCAAGATGCCCCTTATTTGTTTTTTTTAAAAAGAGTACCCAATTATTTTTTTCCAATTAAGGGGCAATTTAGCACGGCCAATCCACCTAGCCTGCACATCTTTGGGTTGTGGGGGCGAAACCCACGCAAACACGGGGAGAATGTGCAAATTCCACACGGACAGTGACCCAGAGCCGGGATCGAACCTGGGAACTCGGCGCCGTGAGGCAGCAATGCTAACCACTGCGCCACCGTGCTGCCCTATCAAGATGCCCCTTAAACGTCACTATTGTCCCTGCTTCCACCACCTCCTCCGGCAGCGAGTTCCAGGCACCCACTACCCTATGTGTAAAAAACATGCCTTGTACGTCTCCTCTAAACCTTGCCCCTCGCACCTTAAACCTATGCCCCCTGTTCCTCCGTCTTATGGTCTATGAATTTTTTTTTTAAATTCTCTCATGGAATGTGGGCGTCGCTGACAAGACTGGTACTTATTACCCATCCCTAATTACCCTGGAACAGAGTGGCTTGATAGAATCATTTCAGAGGGCAGTTAAGGGCTGTGGGTTTGGAGTCACGTGTAGGCCAGACCAGGTAAGGACGGCAGATTTCCGAAAGGACATTTGGTGAACCAGGTCGTTTTTTTTACAACAATCGATGGTGACCATTCGCTCACATTCCACAGATTTATTAATCAAATTTAAATTCCATTACACCCCAACATGGTGGGATTTGAGCTCAAATCCCCAGAACATTAGTCTGGGCCTCAGGATTAAGCTTCCATTGTTGTTACCGTTAGACCAGCACCTCTCCTATTGGACCTCTCCCTGCCGACTATTTTCCTATGTGCAACTTAGGTCAGGTTAGGGCTATTCTGATAGAGATTGTGTGCAAGGATTAAAAAAGTTAATTTCCAGTCAGTGTCCAGATGTAGCAGTGTCGTAGCTGGGGATAGAGGCGCAGGGCGTACAAATATTGAGATAAAGAACGCAGTCTGGAATGTGTAAAGCGTGACAGCGGGCAGCATTGACAGTGATTATGTTTGAGCACTGTGATGAATGTGGAACTAACTGAATTTAATTGGGAAAAGTGATTATTTTCTGGTGGGAGATAAGGATATTCAAAATTATTTCCACTCACTGCAAGTCTCAGATCCGTGGGCCATGACCTCTTGTAGAGACAGAAGCCCTTTTGTCGGGACAAACCTAATTTCGAAACAATCAAATGATTCTGGCTGGAGGCTCTTCGGGGGAATTGGGAAACGGAGCAATTAAATTTCAGATTGTTAAAAACTGGCGAATGTCCTCTTCAAATAAGTCAATCAAAAGAATGTCGCTAAAATGGAAACCATAGTAACAAAGGCCCATTTTGTGGTAAAGACAATAAAGTGCCCAATAGGACATATCTAATGTGAGAAGGGACACGCCAACAGTGACTGGCCTAGTGCCCCCCGTAAGAGTCAGTGCTTAAGGGGAGGGGTAGTTCCAAAGGAATTGTACCCCAACGAGGAGGAGTGATTTCAGAGATACTAAAGTGCAGAAAGATACCACCAACCTCCGAAAGAGCATCTTACCCTTGTCCACTCCCCTGTCCACCCCACCCTTTCCCCTAACCTAACCTGCACATCCCAGGACACTAAGGGGCAATTTGGCATGGCCAATCCACCTAACCGGCACATCTTTGGACTGTGGGAGGAAACCGGGGCAGCCGGAGGAAAACCACGCAGACACGGGGAGAGCGTACAAACTCCACACAGTCACCCAAGGCCAGAATTGAAATGGGTTTCTGGCGTGGAGAGGCAGCAGTGCTAACCACTGTGCCACTTCACATTCAGTACCTTAAAGTTTGCTTAAATCAAAAGTAAATGCAGAAAATCTGCTTTCAGTCAGGAAACATCTACAAACACAAAGGGACAAGCCATGAAAACTGAATCAATGAGAAGTTGAGGTAGAACAGCATCTTGTCTGGCCTGGCCTTGGTTAGTTGCTAATTCCCAAAGCTTGCATGCTTCATCATGGGGTCAGCCAGGATCAAATTCCGACACCGTGCGTGTCTTCTCTTACATCTGCCAAGACCCAATATGCATGTTTGCTCAATGTCAGAGATACACATTCTCCAAATACCTCTTCCTCTTCTGGTGCCTCTCCAGTCCTCTCCTTCCCAAGGGGGAAAAGGGTGGTGTGTTGTGTGTGTCTGGGCTAATAATGTTCTGTTACTAGGCCGGTGTTAGAATACAAGGACACAAGAAATCGGGGCAGGGGTGGCCCACAGGGCGTGTCCAGCGTGCTCTGCCAGTCAATATGGCCACAGGAGGCCATTCAGCCCATTGTCTCTGTGCTGGCCGTCTGCGAGAGCAACTCAGATAGTCCCACTCACCCCGCCCCTCCTCCACTTCCCCATAACCCAATAAACTTTCTCTCTTTAGGCTAATACCCAACCTCTTGAAAGCCACAATTGAATTAATTGAGTCGGTCTTCAGCACGTTCTCGGTCAGAACATTCCCGATCCTAACCACTCGCTGGTAAAAACAATTCTCCTTACGTCACTATTGCTTTTCTTTGACATATACTTTTAAAACCCCAGGAAAAGTTTCAACCCCCAGCTCGAGATTTAACCTTTTCTATTCATAAAGGGGGTTATTTTGGGAATTTGCAAAGACTGACATTTTCCTTTATCGAGGTAAAATCCCAGGAATGTTCAGAAATAAAAACCATGGGGAAAACATGATATGTAGGTTCAGGACAAACTATAAAAGATTGGCAGACAGACAGCACAGTGAGGACAGTTAGCACTGTAAACACTCCAGCCAAACAGAACCTGTAATCAGGCTGAAGTCTGACTCACTCTGACCTTGAGAATGGTTAGGGACCGTCTCTAAATCGCACCAATTACTCTAAACGTACAACTATATGTTCGTTGGTTTCTGGCTCTGATCCACATTTAGATCTGCATTAACCTGCATGTGACATCCCAGCTGGAGATGATTGTTCCCTTGTCCTGATTGGGTTGTTAACCAGCATTTGTATAATAGACGGCCTCTGTAGAAGCCGAGAGAATGGAATAAGGACTCGGTAATGTGTAACCGGGCCCTATGTACGCGCCGCTGTAAAGCTGAATGAATGTTTCCCAGGGAACTCGACCGGATTCCCCTTGTCGTTGCTATAGGATCAAAAAAAAATAGGAGTAGGCCATTTGGCCCATCGAGTCTGATGCACCCTCCATTCAATAAATCATGACTTTTCTGATTGTGACCACAACTCCACTTTCCCTCTAACCCCCATATCCCTTCAGTCCCTGGTCAATCTAAAATCTGTCAAACCCAGCCTTGAACATACTCAATAACCCAGTCCCCACTGCTCTCTGGGAAGTGAATTCCGAAGACTGACACCCCTCGGAGAATAAATAACTCCTCCTCATCTTCATCTTAAAGGGGAGACCCCATATTTTCAAACTGTGCCCCATACTTCTAGATTCTCCCACAAGAGGAAACTGCCTCTCAGCATTTAATCTGCCAAGCCCCCTCAGAATCTTATGGGGTGGATTCTCCATTCAACGCCACTCCGATCGGGCGGAGAATGGAGCGCCGAGGGAAAACCAGGTTTGGCGCCCAGTGCCACAACCCGTTGCGATGCCCCACTGCTGGCCTCAGCGGCCTACCCACCCGTGCCAATGGGAGGATGCAAATCAAAATTTAAATAAGTTTTAATGTCATTAACAGGCTCGAAGTCAGAGTCTCCACCCCCCCCCCGCTTGTGCTCTAATGCCCATAGCAGGGAATTCACTGGGTTGGTTTGCCCAAGCATGGTCCTGACACGGTCGACCCCGAGGTGGATCAAGGGGGTCAGGGCCCCCCAAAGTCCATCGGAAGGCCCCTCTCCCCGACATCTCAAATTCTGACCCTCTCTGCTGTAAAGTAGGGGAATCCTCCTCCCCCCACCCCACCATCGGAATAACGGGTCACCCCCCCCCCCCCACACAGCACGCTTGCAGGAGGGGACCCAAGTCCCCCACCCGCCCCCCCCAACAGACCTCACCAACAGAGACTACCATCTATAACCCCTACCTGAAGGCGGAAGTGTAGACCAAGCAGTAGAGTGAAAAATTACTGCATTTTCACTTACCTTTCCTAACATCTGCTGCGTCAGACAAAAGTGTTTAAAGCAGCAGCCTACAAGTGTCAGAGGCTTCCTCGAAAGCCAAGTACACTTAAATCCCTTGACAGCCTTTGAAATGCAAACCTTCCATTCAATTTTGCCCAGCAATACATTGCACAAGCCAGTGACTGATAGTCTTATTAGTCCAGACACAGCTGCTTAGTGGGTCTGTTTATTTATCCTTCCCTTCATGCTTGATTGCATTTCAATTACCCTGCTTTCATGCTAACCACTACGTTTATAAACACTCTTGCTATGATTGACAGCTCCTCAGCACATCAAAAGGAGCAGATGACGGTAAAGATCTTCCATTTGATGTGTTGGAAACCTTTGAAGTGTATTTTTAACAGTTAATTTAATTTCTCTTTAACTTTTTCAAGCTTCGGGGCTTGCTGAGGAGCCTAAACGTTTTGAACTGCATTATTTACATTTAATTTCATGGCCCAAACCTATTACAATCGTCTTGATTGATTGGCCCAGGTTATTTCAAAGGAAGGATTAACTTTGCTTGCTTTTATAACTCATCACATCCATGAACTCTGAAGTGCTTCCTCTTTTGAACATGTTTGTTTCTTTTTTTAATAAACTTAAAAGTGCCCAATTTTTTTTTCTTTCCAATTAAGGGGCAATTTAGCATGGCCAATCCATCTACCCTGCACATCTTTGGGTTATGGAGGTAAGACGCACGCAGACATGGGGAGAATGTGCAAACTCCAGGCGGATAGTGACGCGGGGCCAGGATCGAACCAGGGTCCTCAGCACCACGAGGCAGCAGTGCTAACCACTGCGCGGCCGTGCCACCCGAGCAGGTTTGTTTCTGACCACACTTTTTAATTTAAAAAAAAAGGCGGTCTTTTTGTTCTAAAGAACTTCCTTGAAAGACCAGGTGCTCTGGTTTTTCTGGGAAGCCCGCAAGTCTTGTTGTCTCCCAAATGCTTCAAACCAACTTATGAATTTAATTCTTCCTGGTGTTTTGTGCCACCTCTCTTATTACCTTTGTTCTTTGAGTCCTTAACTTGCATTCCAAGTGTCTGAACCTGCACCTTAGCGAATATGGTGCCAGATGTGGCTCAGTGGGTAGCACTCTCCCCTCAGGAAATTGTGCTTTCAGATTTCTTTCCAGAGACTTGAGCACAAAAGACTGACATCCATATTGGTGCTGAGGGAGTGCTGAACAGTCAGAGGTGCTGTCTTTCTGATGAAACATTAGATTTAGGCCTTCAGGGCCTAAATTCCGTGATGTAATTTCGGTTGCGATGATCTACGCGAGACTTCTACCATCTTGCGTTATCTAACCCTATCAGTATAATGTCTATTCTTTTCTCCCTCACAGTTTCTCCCTAAATGCACTGGCGTTATTTGCCTCCACCATTTCCTCTGGTAGTGAGTTCCACATTCTAACCATCCTCTGCTAAATAGGAGGTTTAGCACTTGGGCTAGTTATCAATGGGTGGCCATCTTTTGAGGGCGGGAAGGGCCCTTCACTCCGCCCTGCATGCCTTCACAGTGAATTCAACACAGCGTTGAAACATTTCTGCCGCATTAGACAGATGCAAATATTTATCACCTCAGATGAGCTCATTCTACAAATGAACCCCGGTCAAAAACAATCATGGAGAATAAACCCTGGGCTTTGTCAGTCTATTTGGAACTCAGCTGCATTTATCAGGCAATGATAACCATTAATGGAGACAGGGAGGAATTAATGAATAGTGCAATGAAAAATATAGCACAAGTACCGGATGGCTTCATCTGCAGAAAGTGCACCCAACTGCAGCTCCTCACAGACCGCATGGTTCGGTTGGAGCAGCAATTGGATGCACTTAGGAGCATGCAGGTGGCGGAAAGCGTCATAGATCGCAGTTATGTAAGTGTGGTCACACCCAAGGTGCAGGCAGAGAAATGGGTGACCACCAGAAAGGGCAGGCAGTCAGTGCAGGAATCCCCTGTGGTTGTCCCCCTCTCGAACAGATATACCCCTTTGGATACTGTCGGGGGGGATAGCCTATCAGGGGAAAACAGCAGCAGCCAGAGCAGTGGCACCACGGCTGGCTCTGATGTTCAGAAGGGAGGGTCAAAGCGCAGAAGAGTAATAGTTATAGGGGACTCTATAGTCAGGGGCACAGATAGGCGCTTCTGTGGACGTGAAAGAGACTCCAGGATGGTATGTTGCCTCCCTGGTGCCAGGGTCCAGGATGTCTCCGAACGGGTAGAGGGAATCCTGAAGGGGGAGGGCAAACAGGCAGAGGTCGTTGTACATATTGGTACTAACGACATAGGCAGGAAGGGGCATGAGGTCCTGCAGCAGGAGTTCAGGGAGCTAGGCAGAAAGTTAAAAGACAGGACCTCGAGGGTTGTAATCTCGGGATTACTCCCTGTGCCACGTGCCAGTGAGGCTAGAAATAGGAAGATAGAGCAGACAAACACGTGGCTAAACAGCTGGTGTAGGAGGGAGGGTTTCTGTTATCTGGACCACTGGGAGCTCTTCCGGGGCAGGTGTGACCTGTATAAGATGGACGGGTTGCATCTAAACCGGAGAGGCATAAATATCCTGGCCGCGAGGTTTGCTAGTGTCACACGGGAGGGTTTAAACTAGTATGGCAGGGGGGTGGGCACGGGAGCAATAGGTCAGAAGGTGAGAGCATTGAGGGAGAACTAGGGAATAGGGACAGTGTGGCTCTGAGGCAGCGCAGACGGGGAGAAGTTGCTGAACACAGCGGGTCTGGTGGCCTGAAGTGCATATGTTTTAATGCAAGGAGCATTACGGGTAAGGCAGATGAACTTAGAGCTTGGATTACTACTTGGAACTATGATGTTGTTGCCATTACAGAGACCTGGTTGAGGGAAGGGCAGGATTGGCAGCTAAACGTTCCAGGATTTAGATGTTTCAGGCGGGATAGAGGGGGATGTAAAAGGGGAGGCGGAGTTGCGCTACTTGTTCAGGAGAGTATCACAGCTATACAGCGAGAGGACACCTCAGAGGGCAGTGAGGCTATATGGGTAGAGATCAGGAATAAGAAGGGTGCAGTCACAATGTTGGGGGTATACTACAGGCCTCCCAACAGCCAGCGGGAGATAGAGGAGCAGATAGGTAGACAGATTTTGGAAAAGAGTAAAAACAACAGGGTTGTGGTGATGGGAGACTTCAACTTCCCCAATATTGACTGGGACTCACTTAGTGCCAGGGGCTTAGACGGGGCAGAGTTTGTAAGGAGCATCCAGGAGGGCTTCTTAAAACAATATGTAAACAGTCCAACTAGGGAAGGGGCGGTACTGGACCTGGTATTGGGGAATGAGCCCGGCCAGGTGGTAGATGTTTCAGTAGGGGAGCATTTCGGTAACAGTGACCACAATTCAGTAAGTTTTAAAGTACTGGTGGACAAGGATAAGAGTGGTCCGAGGATGAATGTGCTAAACTGGGGGAAGGCTAATTATAACAATATTAGGCGGGAACTGAAGAACATAGATTGGGGGCGGATGTTTGAGGGCAAATCAACATCTGACATGTGGGAGGCTTTCAAGTGTCAGTTGAAAGGAATACAGGACAGGCATGTTCCTGTGAGGAAGAAAGATAAATACGGCAATTTTCGGGAACCTTGGATGACGAGTGATATTGTAGGCCTCGTCAAAAAGAAAAAGGAGGCATTTGTCAGGGCTAAAAGGCTGGGAACAGACGAAGCCTGTGTGGCATATAAGGAAAGTAGGAAGGAACTTAAGCAAGGAGTCAGGAGGGCTAGAAGGGGTCATGAAAAGTCATTGGCAAATAGGGTTAAGGAAAATCCCAAGGCTTTTTACACTTACATAAAAAGCAAGAGGGTAGCCAGGGAAAGGGTTGGCCCACTGAAGGATAGGCAAGGGAATCTATGTGTGGAGCCAGAGGAAATGGGCGAGGTACTAAATGAATACTTTGCATCAGTATTCACCAAAGAGAAGGAATTGGTAGATGTTGAGTCTGGAGAAGGGGGTGTAGATAGCCTGGGTCACACTGTGATCCAAAAAGACGAGGTGTTGGGTGTCTTAAAAAATATTAAGGTAGATAAGTCCCCAGGGCCGGATGGGATCTACCCCAGAATACTGAAGGAGGCTGGAGAGGAAATTGCTGAGGCCTTGACAGAAATCTTTGGATCCTCGCTGTCTTCAGGGGATGTCCCGGAGGACTGGAGAATAGCCAATGTTGTTCCTCTGTTTAAGAAGGGTGGCAGGGATAATCCCGGGAACTACAGGCCGGTGAGCCTTACTTCAGTGGTAGGGAAATTACTGGAGAGAATTCTTCGAGACAGGATCTACTCCCATTTGGAAGCAAATGGACGTATTAGTGAGAGGCAGCACGGTTTTGTGAAGGGGAGGTCGTGTCTCACTAACTTAATAGAGTTTTTCGAGGAGGTCACTAAGATGATTGATGCAGGTAGGGCAGTAGATGTTGTCTATATGGACTTCAGTAAGGCCTTTGACAAGGTCCCTCATGGTAGACTAGTACAAAAGGTAAAGTCACACGGGATCAGGGGTGAACTGGCAAGGTGGATACAGAACTGGCTAGGCCATAGAAGGCAGAGGGTAGCAATGGAGGGATGCTTTTCTAATTGGAGGGCTGTGACCAGTGGTGTTCCACAGGGATCAGTGCTGGGACCTTTGCTCTTTGTAGTATATATAAATGATTTGGAGGAAAATGTAACTGGTCTGATTAGTAAGTTTGCAGACGACACAAAGGTTGGTGGAATTGCGGATAGCGATGAGGACTGTCTGAGGATACAGCAGGATTTAGATTGTCTGGAGACTTGGGCGGAGAGATGGCAGATGGAGTTTAACCTGGACAAATGTGAGGTAATGCATTTTGGAAGGGCTAATGCAGGTAGGGAATATACAGTGAATGGTAGAACCCTCAAGAGTATTGAAAGTCAAAGAGATCTAGGAGTACAGGTCCACAGATCACTGAAAGGGGCTACACAGGTGGAGAAGGTAGTCAAGAAGGCATACGGCATGCTTGCCTTCATTGGCCGGGGCATTGAGTATAAGAATTGGCAAGTCATGTTGCAGCTGTATAGAACCTTAGTTAGGCCACACTTGGAGTATAGTGTTCAATTCTGGTCGCCACACTACCAGAAGGATGTGGAGGCTTTAGAGAGGGTGCAGAAGAGATTTACCAGAATGTTGCCTGGTATGGAGGGCATAAGCTATGAGGAGCGATTGAATAAACTCGGTTTGTTCTCACTGGAACGAAGGAGGTTGAGGGGCGACCTGATAGAGGTATACAAAATTATGAGGGGCATAGACAGAGTGGATAGTCAGAGGCTTTTCCCCAGGGTAGAGGGGTCAATTACTAGGGGGCATAGGTTTAAGGTGAGAGGGGCAAAGTTTAGAGTAGATGTACGAGGCAAGTTTTTTACGCAGAGGGTAGTGGGTGCCTGGAACTCACTACCGGAGGAGGTAGTGGAGGCAGGGACGATAGGGACATTTAAGGGGCATCTTGACAAATATATGAATAGGATGGGAATAGAAGGATACGGACCCAGGAAGTGTAGAAGATTGTAGTTTAGTCGGGCAGTATGGTCGGCACGGGCTTGGAGGGCCGAAGGGCCTGTTCCTGTGCTGTACATTTCTTTGTTCTTTGTTCTTTGTACGATGGGCCACGTACTCTCCCACATCGTTCTGTGGTTCCGTATGATGTCGCTGCTCCACTTTGTCAATTACTTGGCTAGAATTGCAAATTTTGTCAAAAGAAAAATTAACTTTTCTTACAACTTCCAAGTTAAATTCCTCATTTTCATTTGGTTGCACGCGGAATTCAGTTCCACGCATTGCCCAATCTTTGAGGAATGGATACAGTTGCATATGGTCATCACCATCTCGGGGGCCGAGGGCAACAAATGCATCTGATCAGGAACAGAGATGAAATGAGAGAAAGAACTTGCATTCGTAACTAGTCAGGACCTGCAGTGCTGACCGGCACGTCCACATTAACCCTGACCAACTTTTACAGATGCACCATGGAAAGCATCCTATCAGGCTGCATCACAGCCTGGTATGGCAACTGCTCGGCCCAGGACCGCAAGAAACTTCAGACAGTCGTGAACACCGCCCAGTCCATCACACGAACCTGCCTCCCATCCATTGACTCCATCTACACCTCCCGCTGCCTGGGGAAAGCGGGCAGCATAATCAAAGATCCCTCCCACCCGGCTTACTCACTCTTCCAACTTCTTCCATCGGGCAGGAGATACAGAAGTCTGAGAACACGCACGAACAGACTCAAAAACAGCTTCTTCCCCACTGTCACCAGACTCTTAAATGACCCTCATATGGACTGACCTCATTAACACTACACCCTGTTTGCTTCATCTGATGCCAGTGCTTATGTAGTTACATTGTATATGTTGTGTTGCCCTATTATGTATTTTCTTTTATTCCCTTTCTTCCCATGTATTTAATGATCTGTTGAGCTGCCCGCAGAAAAATACTTTTCACTGTACCTCGGTACACGTGACAATAAACAAATCCAATCCAATCCAAGCTGGGTCACTGTTGAATTTTGTAAATGTCACAACTGAAAGAGCTTTGAACACATAGCTCCAGAAAGCAACTTTGTAGGAAAAGGAAAAATTGTTTTTCCATCTATGACAATAATCTAGAAACCCACTTCCCAAAAGCACCACATCTGATCGCCATTATATTTTCTCCCTTTTTAATGTTTTCTTCCACTTTTGTCTTCCATTGCACATTCCCTCTCTCCCCATATCTACTCTGTGCCTATCTCTCACAGCTAGAATCTCCTTCTCCATCCTTTCATCATTTTTATAAGTGAGAGTTCCTACAATTGTCCAGTGTTCCACATAGAACATAGAGTGCGGAAGGAGGCCATTCAGCCCATCGAGTCTGCACCGACCCACTTAAGACCTCACTTCAACCCTATCTCCATAACCCAATAACCCCATCTAACCTTTTTTTGGACATTAAGGGCAATTTATCATGGCCAATCCACCTAACCTGCACGTTTTAGGACTATGGGAGGAAACCAGAGCACCCGGAGGAAACCCACGCAGACACGGGGAAACGTGCAGACTCCGCACAGACAGTGACCCAGCAATGAATCGAACCTGGGACCCTAGCACTGTGAAGCCACAATGCTAACCAATATGCTACTGTGCTGCCCTAAATTGACCAAAGTGAATTTGGATTAACTTGTACTGCATTGCATTTGGTCCTACTTATCAGAGACATCTTTACTTTTTCACTTTTCGCCATCATGTTTTTTCCCCCCTTCTCTTTATCTCCCTAATTTAATTTTTACTTTCCTCCGTCGCTATCTGCATTTTCACCCTGGTCCCTGCTCCCTCCAGGGCCTTGCCCCTCCCTTATCCCTGCAATCTATAATCGCTCCATCATTTACGGGCGTGCCTTGGCGCTAAGCTCTGCGATCCCCTCCCTATAACTCTCTCACCTCCTTTATACTTCATAATACCTGCTTCTGTGACTAAGCTTTAGGTCATCTGGTCTAATGTCTCCGTGTGTCTTGCTATTAAATGCTGTTCGGTATACTCCGGTCAAGTGCCTGGGGCTGTTTAATCACATGAGAGGTGCGATGCAAGTTGCAGACAGATGCCACAGGTTCCCGGTTTCTTAGAGAACAGATTTCACAACCTCGATCTTCGAATCGGCCCAATGTTTTTATCCCACCCTTTCCCAGGAATGGTCTAGTTTCTCACCACATGGTTTAGCTCAGTTGGCTGGACAGCTGGTTCATGTTGCGGAGCGAGGCTAACAGCGCGGGTTCAATTCCCGTACCGGCTGAGGATATTTCCCGACCTTGCCCCTCACCTGAGGCGTGGTGATCCTCGGGTTAAATCACCACCGGTCAGCTCTCCCCCTCAAAAGGGGGCAGCAGCCTATGGTCATCCGAGACTATGGCGACTTTACTTATTCATGTGTGTGCTGACACAGCAGCTAAATCGCAACATTAAACACTCAACTGAAAAAAGTTGAATAGAGCGCAACACAGAACACACAATAAAACTTCACATGTTCCTTCTGAGCTCCACGAACGAAGTTTGTTCCCACCCTGTTCTATTTATTTCTCCGCGGGTTTCTTTTTTCTCTCCCTCTCTCCTTTCTTTTTCGCACCATGTCTGGTCTGGCCTGCTGTTCCTTCCTCTCATTTGTTTCCTCCCCCCCCTTACTTCATCTCACACGGTGTTTCTGTTGTGTCTACAGATCTTTGTTATTCTCAGTCTCTCACTATTCTCAGAATCTCTTTCAGTCACGCACCGTTTCCCCGAGTGTGTCTTCTTTCTCAGAATCTCCTGTTAGCGTTTATATTTCACTCTCTCTCTCTCTCTCTCTCTCTCATTCCACCTCTGACACTGCCCTCACCTCATTCACTTGATTTTCCACTCACCCTCTCCTCACTCAGCTGTCTTCCCCCTCACTCAGTTTTTCTCCACTTTTTCACCACTGGCCCTTTCTCTTTCAATTGTTCTCATTCACTCCTTCAGTTTCTAATCATTGCTTCTCTCTCTCTCTCTTCTTTCTCACTCCTTCACTCTCTTCTCCCACCCATATGTTCTTTGTTCCTGTTTGCTTTTTCACTTTGCTGCCTATTTTCTTTCTGCTTCTTATGTTTTGATCTGTCTATTTTCGTATTTTCTTTCTGTTTTCCATGTTCTCTCCTGCCATTCCTTTTTCCATCTTTCTCTCCTGTTTAGCCCCATTCCCCCTATTCTCCCCATTCCTTTTTCTTCCCCCCCATTTCCCCTTTTCTCCCCCCATTCCCCCTTTCCCCCCCTTCCCCCTTTTCTCCCCTCCCCCCATTTCCCCTGTTTAGGGGCTGTTTAGCACAGGGCTAAATCGCTGGCTTTGAAAGCAGACCCAGGCAGGCCAGCAGCACAGTTCAATTCCCGTCACAGCCTCCCCGACCAGGCGCCGGAATGTGGCGACTAGGGGCTTTTCACAGTAACTTCATTTGAAGCCTACTTGTGACAATAAGCGATTTTCATTTCATTTCCTTTGCATTCCATTTACTTCGCTCCATTCTCTCTTACTCACTCTGCTTTCTACCATTTCTCCCTGTTCTTCTCGCTCACTCTTTTCTCTCTTCTCCCCTGATCCTCGCTCCGTTTTCTCTCTCTTCCCCATTCCCCCTTTTCTCTCTCTCTTCGCCCTCTTTTCCTCTCTCCTCTCTCTTTTCCCCATTCCGTTTTCTCTCTCATATCCCTCCTTTCCTCATTGTTTTCTCTCTTTTCCCTCTTTTCCCCATTCCCCCTTTCTCCCCCTCCTCCTCTTTCCCGCATTCACTCTTTCCTCTCCTGCGCTTTCCCCATTCCCTCTTCCCTCACTCTCCCTCTTTTCCACGTTCCCCCTTTCTCTCCCTCTTCCCCATTCCCTCTTTTCTCACTGTCCCTCTTTTCCACAATCCCCTTTTCTCTCCCTCCTCCCCTTTCCCCATTTCCTCTTTCCTTGATCTCCCTTTTCCACATTCCCCCTTTCTTTCTCCTCCCTCTTTTCCTCATTTCCCTTTTCTCCCTCCTCCCCCTTTCTTCATTCCCCTGGTCTCTCTCCTCCCCTTTCCCCCATTCCCTCTTTTCTCCCCCATTCCCTTTTCTCCCCCATTCCCCCCATTTCCCCCTTTTCTCCCTTTCCTCCCCCCCCATTTCCCTGTTTTCTCCCCCCCCATTTCCCTGCTTTCTCCCCCCCCATTTCCCTGTTTTCTCCCCCCCCATTTCCCTCTTTTCTCCCCCCCCCATTTCCCTCTTTTCTCCCCCCCCCATTTCCCTCTTTTCTCCCCCCCCCCGCATTTCCCTCTTTTCTCCCCCCCCCATTTCCCTCTTTTCTCCCCCCCCGCATTTCCCTCTTTTCTCCCCCCCTGCATTTCCCTCTTTTCTCCCCCCCTTCCCTCTTTTCTCCCCCCCCTTCCCTCTTTTCTCCCCCCCCTTCCCTCTTTTCTCCCCCCCTTCCCTCTTTTCTCCCCCCCCTTCCCTCTTTTCTCCCCCCCTTCCCTCTTTTCTCCCCCCCCTTCCCTCTTTTCTCCCCCCCCTTCCCTCTTTTCTCCCCCCCCCTTCCCTCTTTTCTCCCCCCCCTTCCCTCTTTTCTCCCCCCCCTTCCCTCTTTTCTCCCCCCCCTTCCCTCTTTTCTCCCCCCCTTCCCTCTTTTCTCCCCCCCTCCCTCTTTTCTCCCCCCTTCCCTCTTTTCTCCCCCCCCTTCCCTCTTTTCTCCCCCCTTCCCTCTTTTCTCCCCCCCCTTCCCTCTTTTCTCCCCCCCTTCCCTCTTTTCTCCCCCCCTTCCCCCTTTTCTCCCCCCCTTCCCCCTTTTCTCCCCCCTTCCCTCTTTTCTCCCCCTTCCCTCTTTTCTCCCCCCCTTCCCTCTTTTCTCCCCCCCCTTCCCTCTTTTCTCCCCCCCCTTCCCTCTTTTCTCCCCCCCTTCCCTCTTTTCTCCCCCCCCCATTTCCCTCATTTCTCCCCCCCCCATTTCCCTCACCCCCCCAGTTCCCTCATTTCTCCCCCCCCCCCCCATTTCCCCCTCCCCCCCCATTTCCCCCTCCCCCCCTCCCCCCCCCCCCATTTCCCCCTCCCCCCTCCCCCCCCCCCCCCCCATTTCCCCCTCCCCTCCTCTCCTTACCGAATTCCATGAGGGATGTCTGATCCCAGTTGGGCTCCCTGCCCCGGTACTGGTCCCACAGGGAGGCATAGTGATACTTGGAGTCCACCCAGCCGGAGCTGGCGGCCAGCGCGATGATGTCGAAGATGATGGCGAGCAGCAGGAGCAGGGGCAGGATCCAGCGGCAGCGGGGGAAGGCCAGCCCGCACTTAAACATGGCCAGGCAGGCAGAGGGCGGCACAGAGAGAGCGCGGGGTGAGAAGCTGGGCTGCCGAAGCTCAGAGCCTGTGCACAGCTCCTCTCCCAGGGACAGAGTGCGGGAGCCGAGCCTGCCTCAGCCCACAGCGCAGGGAGGGGCAGCCCCAAGGTAGGGAGGCATTGCAACACCCACTTACTCAGCCAGCATCGGGTTACAGCGGCTGGCAAGCCTCGCTCTTAACCCTTTCTGCGCTCAAACTTTCAGGAGTCAAGAGAATCGTAGGAAAGTTACAGCGCAGAAGGAGGCCATTCGGCCCGTCCTGCACAGTCCAGCCCCCTGACCAATGTTTTTAGGGGGAGGCGGTGGCTGGAGGGTAATGTCACCCCACCGAGAAATCATAGAATCCCTACAGTGCAGCGGAAGACCATTCGGCCCATCGAGTCTGCACCGACCCCCGAAAGATCGCCCTACCCATGCCCACTCCCTCCGTAACCCCATCGTTGGGCACTAGGGGGCAGTTTAGCATGGCCACGCGGCCTCATCTGCCCACCCTTGGACTGGTGATCTTGAGCGCCAGTCCCCTGGGGACATGGGTTCAATTCATAAATTACACGGATTAATAAAATCCGGATTGAAAGATAGTATCAGCGGTGGCGATCACGACAATGGCCGATTGTCATTAAAAGAAAAACATCTGCTGAGCCTTCTTTCCTGAGTTCGGGGCTGTTCCGTGGGGTAACTCTATCCTTCCGCACCGGAGGCTGTACCGGTCCGGCATTCCTGGTGTGGAAATAAAGCCCTCTGCGCATGCGCACGGATGACCGTGCATGCACCAACTCGCGGCGGGCAGCGGAGGCCCTTCGGCGCCGGTTGGCGTGGCGCCAAGCCCCTTTCCCGCCGGCGGGCGGGGTGCAAACCACTCCGGGGCAGGCCTAGCCCCTGAAGGTGCGGAGGATTCTGTGCCGTGGGGGCACTCTTTTCCTTCCGCCTTCGCCATGGTCTTCACTATGGCGGAGGCGGAAGAGACCCCCTCCACTGTGCATGCGCGGGGATGCTGTGAGCGGCCGCTGACGCTCCCGCGCATGTGTCGCCCGGCGAAGTCATTTCCGCGCCAGCTGGCGGGGCAGAAATCAGTCCGGCTTGGGCCTAGCCCCTCAAGGTGAGGGCTCGGTCCCTCAAGATGCGGAGAATTCCGCACCTTTGGGGCGGCGCGATGCTGGACTGATTCGCGCCGTTTTTGGTGCCGGTCGGTGGACATCGTGCCGATTGCGGAGAATCCCGCCCCAGGTTAGGCTAAGGAAGGGGTGGGTCGGGCAGGTTTTCCACTCGGGGTTTGATTCAAAGTCGCGGGGAGTGGCAGTTTTAATGAACAAGAAAACGGGGTTTGTGAGCGTGAAGGAAGTGTGGGACCCGGGTGGGAGATACATGGTTGTGAGTTGGGTATTGGAAGGGATGCCAGTGGTGTTGGTGAACGTGTATGCACCGAATTGGGATGGTGTAGGTTTTATGGGGGGTTGCTGGCAGCGATCCAGGATTTGCCCATGTACCAGTTGATCATGAGATGAGATTCTAACTGTGTCCAAGAGCCGAGGGTGGATGGGTCGAGCCCCGGGGCAATGGGTAGGGTACGAATGGCAAAGGAGCTGGGTGGATCAATTGAAAGGATGGGTATGGTGGATCCAAGGCGCTTTCAGAACCCAGGGGAAGGGAGTATTCCTTTTTTTCACATGTCTCGAGAGTATATTCCAGAATTGACTATTTTGTGGTGAGCCGGGAGATTTCGGTTGGGGTGGAGGGGGCAGAGTACGCAAGGATAGTGATTTTGGATCATGTGCCACGAGAGCAGAGGCCGGGGTGGAGGTTTGATTCGGGGTTGTTGGTGGATGGAGACTTTTATGATAAGGTGCGGGCGGCGATTGAGGATTATGTGGAATTGAATCAGCAAGGGGAGGTGTCGGCAGACACCATTTGGGAAGCGTTAAAAGCGGTGGTCAGGGGGGAGATTATCTCGTTCAAGGTTCATACGGATAGGGAAAGAAGGGTGTCCACCACAAAGGGATTGGCGAGGAGGAAAATGTTATAGGGGCAATTCGATAGGCTGACAATGGGGAGGGTGGTAAGGCAACTGCGTAGGGCAAGAGGGGTGCAGTATGAGTACGGGAGAAGGTGAGTTGAGTGCTAGCCCACCAGGGAAATATTGAGGATACGGACTTGAGCTGCAGATGTGGTGGCGGAGCCGGGGAAGGCAAATGAGGCATTTCGGGAGTATTACAAGGAATTATACAGGGCAGACCCGGGGGTGGGGGGTGGGGGTGGGGGACATGAGACGGTTTTTGGATGAACTGGAATTTCCTCAGCTGGAGGAAGAAAAGAGGCAGGCGTTGGAGGAGCCCCTGGGGTTGAGGGAGACACTGGATAGTATAAGGGGTATGAAGTCGGGGAAGTCTCCGGTGCCGGATGGATATCCGGCGGAATTCTATAAGTGGTTTGCGACGGACCTGGCACCGCATCTCTTGGGGGGCGTTTAGCGAGGCGTTGGAGAAGGGTGAGCTGCCGGAGATGATGACGCAGGCAGCGATCCTGTTAATCCCGAAAAGGGGAAGGCCCCGGTGGAATGTGGGTTTTATATGCCCATATTCCTGTAAAGTACAGTTGTGAAAGTGCTGGCTAAGCTATTGGCTGGAAGGATGGATGGAGAGGACAAAACAGGCTTCGTAAAAGGCAGGCAGACTGGAGAATCAGCGCCATTGGCGCTTGCGCGGTCGGTGCGGCGCCGGTCAGGGCCGCTCTACGCGTCCTCCCCGGCGATTCTCCGCCCGGGATGGACCGAGTGGCCGCCAAGAAAGTCCGAGTCTCGCTGGCGCCGTTCACATGTGGTCTTACCCGGCGAGACCTCGGCATCCATCCTGCGGGGGTGGGGGGGGTGGCCTGGTGGGGGGGAGGGGGCATCCAGCCCGGGGGGGCCGCCACCATGGCCTGGCCCATGATCGGGGCCTACCGATCGGCCGGCCAGCCTCTCCTGGTGGGCGCCTCTTTTACCCCGCGCCGGCCCCTGTAGCGCTACGCCATGTTGCGTCAGGGATGGCACGGAGAAGGAAGTTAGCGCGCATGCGTGAGTTCGCGCCGGTCGTAGCGCGCATGCGCTGACCCGCGGCGCACTTTTGACACTGGTATCGGCAGCTGGAGCGGCGTAAGTTGCTCCAGTGCCGTGCCGGCCCTTGTAGGGCAGAGGATCACTACACTTAGCCGTCCGATGACGCCGTCGTTAAACTCTCCGCTTTTTACGACAGTGTCAACACTCTGCCTTCAGAAGGGAGAATCCCGCCCAGGATTTCTGTCAAGTGCACAATTCTACATCAGGGGCGAAATTCTCCGACCCCCCGCCGGGTCGGAGAATCGCCGGGGGCTGGAGTAAATCCCGCCCCCGCCGGTTGCCGAAGTCTCCGGCACCGGAGATTCGGCGGGGGGCGGGAATCGTGCCGCGCCGTTTGGCGAGCCCCCCCGCTCGATTCTCCGGCCCGGATGGGTCGAAGTCCCGCCGCTAAAATGCCTGTCCCGCCGGCGTAAATTGAACCACCTACCTTACCGGCGGGACAAGGCGGCGCGGGCGGGCTCCGGGGTCCTGGGGGGGGGGCGCGGGGCGATCTGGCCCCGGAGGGGGTGCCCCCACGGTGGCCTGGCCCGCGATCGGGGCCCACCGATCCGTGGGCGGGCCTGTGCCGTGGGGGCACTCTTTCCCTTCCGCCTCCGCCACAGTCTCCACCATGGCGGAGGCAGAAGAGACTCCCTCCACTGCGCATGCGTGGGAAACTGTCAGCGGCCGCTGACGCTCCCGCGCATGCGCCGCCCGGAGATGACGTTTCCACGCCAGCTGGCGGGGCACCAAAGGCCTTTTCCGCCAGCTGGCGGGGCGGAAATTCCTCCGGCGCCGGCCTAGCCCCTCAATGTTGGGGCTCGGCACCCAAAGATGCGGAGCATTCCTCACCTTTGGGGCGGCGCGATGCCCGTCTGATTTGCGCCGTTTTGGGCGCCAGTCGGCGGACATCGCGCCGTTTCCGGAGAATTGCGCCCCAGATTCCTCACTGATTAGTAAACAAAATCCATTGTGTTCAATATCAATGTCGATTTTGCACGTACTTTGTTTCATATGGAGACCAAAGTTGTTACGGTTTTCCTCGGGTTCCGGCTAACAAAACAGGTGAAGATGTGACATGGGCCGGGATTCTCCCGCCATTGCGATTCACTTTTCCCTCCAGCAGCGCGCACCCCGCCCCCCCCCCCCCCCCCGCCCCCCGCGGGTTTCCCGGCGGCTTGGATTGGCTTCAATGGGAAGTTCCATTGGCAAACAGTGGGAAGAAAGAATCCCACTGTCAGTGAACCGGCAGGGAGACCGGATATACACGGCTGGGATACCGGAGAAACCAGCCCGTGGTCTAGTGGGTTCTGTTATGTATTTAAGTCGTACATCCCTGCTGGTGGAACGTCACGTGATCTGTGGTGACGTCAGCAAATTGTTTGCACGGGCTTTAGTTATCCATCTGAGTATTGTATCAGTAACATCTCCTGAATAAACCTTGCGTCGTGTTTTGAAGAAACCCTCCATACTTTTTCTCTTTGTGGTGTTTGAAGAACTTTTTAAAAAAATATTTTAATTAAGTTTGTAGCATTTTATACATCAGAAAGATAAAACCCCCCACCCCAAACCAAACTAATACAAAGAAAAAACGACCCCGCAGCCTCCGTCCACCCCTCCCCCGGACCCTACCCCCTCTCCCTCACAGGTGATAGTGGCCAACTCCTTGAAGTACAAAATGAACTGGCGCTACCTGTTGTAGAACCCCTCAATCGCGCCTCTCAAGGTTAACTTAACTTTTTTCAAGATAAAGGAATTCCATCAAGACCCCAGCCACAATGAGGCACAGGGTGGAGAAGCTGACCACACCCCAACAGGGGTGGGTTATGGGGATAGGGTGGAGGTGTGGACCTTGGGTAGGGTGCTCTTTCCAAGAGCCGGTGCAGACTCGATGGGCCGAATGGCCTCCTTCTGCACTGTAAATTCTATGAATATCTATGAAAGTGATTTGAACAGATCGGCACCATCTTCCTGCAAGGAATCGGCGAGGCGAAGGCTAAAACATCTGCCCCCCCCCACCCCCGTCTGTAACTCCGGCAGATCCAACACCCCAAATATGGCCCCCAGGGGACTGGGCTCCAAATCCATTTGCAAGATTGTCGACATGGTGCTGAAGAATAAGGCCCAAAACCTCCCCAGCTCGGGGCAAGACAAGAACATATTGGCCGGGCCCTCCCACACCGCTAACTCTTGTCTTCCGCTGCCGCAAACATCTGGCTCACCTTCGACCTTGTTAAACGTGCCCTATGCACCACCTTAAATTGAATCAACCCTAATCTCGCACACAAAGTTGTGGCATTCACCCTGCGCAACACTTCACACCACATCCCCTCCACCAGCGCCATCCCCAACTCCTCCTCCCATTTAGCCTTTACCCCCTCCAGCGGTACCATATCCTCCTCCGAAACCTCCCATAGCTCCCCGACGTACCCCCTCCTCCATGCCTGCCACCAACAGCACTATAACGGTGAGAAGGGCAGCATCGCTGGAAACGTCCTCCCTTGCAAAATCCTGCACCTGCACGTACGGGAAAGTTTCTGGCTGTAAGGTCCCAAAACTTCTCCGTCAACTCTTCCAAACCGCCCCTCCAGAGACAAATCCCTCATTCCTACCACCCCCTTATCCTCCCAACCCCGGAACCGAGCATCTAATCTAGCCGATTCAAACAAGGGCAGCACGGTAGCACGGTGGTTAGCACAATTGCTTCACAGCTCCAGGGTCCCAGGTTCGATTCCCGGCTTGGTTCACTGTCTGTGCGGAGTCTGCACGTTCTCCCCGTGCGTGCGTGGGTTTCCTCCGGGTGCTCCGGTTTCCTCCCACAGTCCAAAGATGTGCAGGTTAGGTGGGTTGGCCATGCTAAATTGCCCTTAGTGTCCAAAATTGCCCTTAGTGTTGGGTGGGGTTACTGGGTTATGGGGATAGGGTGGAGGTGTGGACCTTGGGTAGGGTGCTCTTTCCAAGAGCCGGTGCAGACTCGATGGGCCGAATGGCCTCCTTCTGCACTGTAAATTCTATGAATATCTATGAAAGTGATTTGAACAGATCGGCACCATCTTCGACACCGTCCCCAACTTAAAATACTGCCGAAACTGCCTCCAAATGTTCAAAGTCGCTCTCACCACCGATTGCCAGAGTATTTCCCCGGGGAGAATGGGAGTGGTGCCGTCACCAGAGCCCGCAGCCCTGACCCCTTACAGGAACCCAGCTCCATCGTAAACCAAATCTCCTCCTGATCCCCATAACGGCCCAGCACCTTCATGGCATTTGCCGCCCAGTAGCAATAAATGAAATTCAGCAGAGCCAAAAACACCGGACACCTCTGAAACACCGTTTTCCAAATTCTGGTTATCTTGCCCACCCAGATAAATGACGTGATCAACCCCCTGAAAAAATGCCATCGGCAAAAACACCGGCAGGCATTGGAATAAAAATAGAAACCGTGGTAAAATAATCTTTACCGATTGAACCCAGCTGGCCAATGAACGAGGGAGGCAATCCCACCTCTGTAGATCCGCCTTGACCCGACCCACCAGGCTTCAACTTCCGGAGCCGGGCCGCTACCTCAAGTGGGAGGTCGGCACACACAACGGCAACCCCCAAAATCCACACCCTATCCCGAAAAGCACTCGCTCTTCCCCAAATTCAGTTTGTATCCTGAGAAAGCCCCAAATCGAGTCAACAACCCCATTATATCCCCCACCGTGGGGACCAGGTCTGAGATATACAGAAGAAGGTCATCATCATATAGGGAAACCCTATGCTCCACCCTCACAGGTATGGGGCATGGTCAGAAATGACGGTCGCCAAATACTCCGCCCGCCTCACTACCACCAACAAGGACCACCCCTTAATACAAAAAGGCCTTGCCTTCGACCGATCTCCTCTCGGGTTCAAGACCGTATTCAAGCGCCCCCGCCCCCCAGAATCAACTGATGTGTGTCCATATTGGAGATGGTCGCTAACATCTTCTTCATGAACCCTGCATCATCCCAAATGGGGGCATATACACTAACCAACACCACCGACCTTCCCTCCAAAGTACCCGTAACTATCACGTATCTGCCCCCCTGATCCACCACCACCTTCTCCATCTGAAACCGCGCTCTCTAGTTAATCAGCATTGCTACCCCCGGGGCCTGCTATCGAAGCCCGGGTGAAACACCTGACTATCCCAGCCCTTACCAAGCCTGAGCTGGTCTGTCACCTGTAAATGGGTCTCCTGCAGCAGCACCACATCGGCCCTCAAGCCCTTCAAGTGAGTGAAAACTCTCGCCCACTTTATCGGCCCTCCCAATCCCCGCACATTCCACGTTACTATCCGAACTGGGGGTCACCCCCCCCCCCCCCCCCCGCCTCCCCTGCATATCAGCCATGTCCACCGCGAGGGATAATACTATCCCCCCACCAGCTTCCCAAAACCAGAGCCCATCCAAGATGGCCCTCAACATCACCTCACGAATGGGACCAAGAACTTCTCCCTGTCACCGTCAGCCAACTGCCCCTCCCCCACCATTCCAGAACCCCCCCCCCCCTCAAGCCCGTACTCTCGAAACAGCTCCTCCTTCAGTCCCCCACTATTCACACCATCTCGGCAAGCCGAAACCGGACTGCCGAGGTGCGGCCCACTGCAGCCCCTCCCCCCACACCTCGCTCCCGCTCACCAGCCAACTCCAGTTTGCTGGGGAGGTGGCCCCGACCAGAGCCCCCACCCCCACCCCCTCCCCAGCTCATCCCCAGGAAAAGCGAAAAGCAAACGGCCCACACCCAAACCATCGTCCTCAAGTGTCGAAGCTCCCCCATTCCCAGCTCATCCCAAAACTGCCACTCTCCTCCCCCCCCCCCCCCCCAACCTGTGTACCCTCTCCAACCCAAGACAATCCCCTGGAGGAGGGAAAGATGACCCGCACTACAAAACACAACCCAAGCAAAACTAAACTTTAACGGTAACTTACGTACAAAGAAATTAAAGGGAACCACCAACAAAACCTCTCCCCTCATCCCAACCTCAACACCAAAGTCCCAGTGTCCACCTCAGTTCCGACCCAATCCTCCCACCTTCATGAACGCCTCCACCTCCTCCCGCTGTCTCAAAGCAATGGTGTGGCGATGCCGGCGTTGGACTGGGGTGGGCACAGGAAGAAGTCTTACAACACCAGGTTTAAAGTCCAACAGGTTTGTTTCAAATCACTAGCTTTCGGAGCGCTGCTCCTTCCTCAGGCTCCTTCTTCATTCACCTGAGGAAGGAGCAGCGCTCCGAAAGCTAGTGATTCGAAACAAACCTGTTGGACTTTAACCTGGTGTTGTAAGACTTCTTACTGTGCTCAAAGCAACGGTCCCATGGAGTTGTGCGTGACCCACAGCCTCGCCGACTGGACCGCCCCCAAATGCACTCCACCCTTGAAAAGTGCTGCCTTCGCCCTGTTAAAGGGCGCGCGCCTTCTCGCCCGCTCCACCGTGACATCCTGGTACGTAACAATACCACTGCCTTCCCGCCTCACCTCCCGATTCTGCTTGGCCCATCTCAAGAACTGCTCCATCAACTGAAAGCCGTGACAGCAAAACCATCACAGCACTTGGTGGCTCATTCACACGTGGTCTCAGCCGGAGAGACCAGTAGGCCCTATCCAGCCCGGGGGGGGGGGGGGGGGGGGGGGGCCCTATCCAGCTCAGGGGGGCCCTATCCAGTTCGGGGGGGGGGGCCCTATCCAGCTCGGGGGGGGGGGGGCCCTATCCAGCTCAGGGGGGCCCTATCCAGTTCGGGGGGGGGGGGCCCTATCCAGCTCGGGGGGGGGGGGGCCCTATCCAGCTCAGGGGGGCCCTATCCAGCTCGGGGGGGGGCCCTATCCAGCTCGGGGGGGGGGGCCCTATCCAGCTCGGTGTGGGGGAGCCCTATCCAGCTCGATGGGGGCCCCCTATCCAGCTCGGCGGGGGGGGGGGGCTATCCAGCTCGGGGGGGGGGGGCCCTATCCAACGCGGTGGGGGGTGGGGGGGGGGCCCTATCCAGCTTGGTGGGGGCCCCCTATCCAGCTCGGGGGGGTGGCCCTATCCAGCTCGGGGGGTGGCCCTATCCAGCTCGGTGGGGGGGGGGCCCTATCCAGCTTGGGGGAGGAAGGGTGGGAGCCCTATCCAGCTCGGTGGGGGCCCTATCCAGCTCGGGGGCGGGGCCCTATCCAATTCGGGGGGGGGGGGCCCTAACCAGCTCGGGGGTGGGGGCCCTATTCAGCTTGTTGGGGGGGCCCTATCCAGCTCGGTTGGGGGGCCTATTCCAGCTCGGGGGGGCCCCTATCCAGCTCGGTTGGGGGGCCCTATCCAGCTCAGGGGGGCCCTATCCAGCTCAGTGGGGGGGGCCCTATCCAGCTTGGGGGGGCCCTATCCAGCTCAGTGGGGGGGGGCCCTATCCAGCTCGGGGGGGGGGGGCCCTATACAGCTCGGTGGGGGGCCCTATCCAGCTCAGGTGGGGGGCCCTATCCAGCTCAGGAGGGGTGTAGCCCTATCCAGCTCGGGGGGGGGGGGGGGGAGCCCTATCAAGCTCGGTGGGGGGGGGGTTGAGGGGGGAGCATTCCCTTTCCCCCCAACAGTTTTGCGAACATCTTTGAAACATACCCCGCTGGCCTTGGGCCCTCCACAGCCTCTGGCAGCCCCACAGTCCTGAGATTCTGCCATGGCGACCATTTCTCAAGGTCCTCGACCTTGGCCCCCAGGCCCTTATTTCTGTCCTCCACCTTCAGCAACTCTGCTCCTACCGAGTCGAGTTGGCCACTGTGTCGTGTCAGTGCTTCCTCCACCTCCACTTAAGCTCTCACTTCCACCCTATCCCCGTAACCCAATAACCCCTCCTAACCTTTTTGGACACGAAGGGCAATTTATCATGGGCAATCCACCTAACCTGCACGTCTTTGGACTGTGGGAGGAAACCGGAGCACCCGGAGGAAACCCACGCAGACACGGGGAGAACGTGCAGACGCCGCACAGACAGTGACCCAGCAGGGAATCGAACCTGGGACCCTGGCACTGTGAAGCCACAGTGCTAACCACTATTCTACCGTGCTGCCAATATTGGGTTGCTGTACATTATAGAATACTTGCATCAGCCATGCTTTAGTTGGTGGGACCTGCGCCTGAATCAGATGGCGATGGGTTCCTGGATACTTGAGCACAAAATATAGGACTGTCACCCCAGCACTGAGAAATGGCTGCACTGTCAGATGTGCAATCTCTGATGAGAATTTCTTTTTAGATTCATTTACGGGATGTGGGCATCGCTGGTCAGACCAGCATTTATTGCCCATCCCTAGTTGCCCTTCAGAAGGTGGTGGTGAGCTGTCTTCTTGAACCGCTGCAGTCCTTGAGGTGTAGATGCACCCACCATGCTGTTAGGGAGGGAGTTCCAGGATGTTGCCCCAGCGACAGTAAAGGAACGGTGCTATATGTCAAGCCAGGGTGGTGAGTGACTTGGACGGGAATCTCCAGGTGGCGGGGATCCCAGGTATCTGCTGCTCTTGTCCTTCTAGATGGTAGTGGTCGTGGGTTTGGAAGGTGTTTTCTGAGGAACCTTGGCAAGTTCCTGTCGTGTTGGGTGTTCCGATACACAAACGAACCAACACGGCTGTAGATGGTACAACTCTGTTTTATTATTCTGTATAATAACAACTGTTAACTTCTGGCTGTGGTTCGTACTTCACCAGTTAACCTGTGGACCCTACCTAGCACTATCTTAGTGAGGCACTCAGCACATGGTGTATGTCTGAGTGGCACGCTGTGAGCTCTGTGCTCTGAGCTATCTCCTGCTGGAATGAGCGGGAACTGTGGTGTTCCCTGTTTTATAGTGCGTGTCCTCTCACTGGTGATTGGCTGTGATGTTGCGTGTGTGTTGATTGGTCCGTCGACCTGTCCATCAGTGTGTGTGTGATTGCACCATGATATGTTAATGTGGATATCATGACAGTTCCTGCAGTACATCTTGTAGCTGGTACACACAGCTGTCACTGTTCGTCAGTGGTGGAGGGTTTGAATGTTTGTGGAAGGGGGGAGCGATCAAGCGGCTGCTTTGTCCTGGATGGTGTTTAGCTTCTTGAGTGTCGTTGGAGCTGCACTCATCCAGGCAAGTGGAGAGTATTCCATCACACTCCTGACTTGTGCCTTGTAGATGGTGGACAGGCTTTGGGGGGGGAACGGCGGGGGCGGGGGGGGGGGGGGGGTGTGGGGGGGTGGGAGGTGAGTTACTCGCCATAGGAATCCTAGCCTTTAGCCTTTGACCTGCCCTGGTAGCCACAGTATTCATGTGCCAGTCTAGTTCAGTTTCTGACCAATGGTAACCCCCAGGATGCTGATGTGGGAGAGTCAGCGATGGTGATGCCATTGAATGTCAAAGGGTGACAGTTAGATGCTCTCTTGTAGGAGATGGTCATTGCCTGGCACTTGTGTGGCGTAAATGTAACTTGCCACTTGTCAGCCCAAGCCTGGATGTTACACTGAGGCTTCAGCTGCTTCCCGTCAAGTGGACTGAAATGTCGTGTGGTGCTATTTTGAAGAAGAGTGGAATTTACGGAAGTAACTTTACTTCAAAGTCATTGACTATAAAGCAAGTGTTTGAGTGCCCTGGGGTTGTGAAAATCATTTCTTTCCTTCGTTAGCCTTGCTGGTGTTTTTGGTAGTTTGTTGGCGCTATTTGTGACTTCCACCTAATTTTTTTCCTTTATTTCTTTCAGCTGGACCTATTTCACACAAAGCGACTTCTCTTGTTTGATGGTGCCGGTTCTGACGTGAAATTCAATAGGATGCAAACTCATCTGTGTAGCAGGGACCAGGCTTGGTGATGCGCCAGGAACTCAAGTCGAGTTCTGGATTGAATAAAACAGCGAGTCTTGTACTCTACCTCGTTCAGCCTGAATGAACAAGCAGGGAGATTTATGGCTTCTTAGTGCTAGCCAAACATCGAACGTGCTTGATTTTAGAGGGAGACGTTCCTGAATTTCTGTTTCTACTGAGAAATTTCACCAAACTGGGAGTCGAAGGGCTTTTACAAAATTCGGTCATGGGATGTGGCCGCTGGTGGCCAGTCCAGCATTTATTACCCATCCCTAATTGCCCTTAATTGAGTAGGTGACGGGGAGCTGTCTTCTTGAATCGCTGCAGTCCATGTGGTGTAGGTACACCCTCAGTGCTGTTAGGGAGGGAGGTCCAGGACTCTGACCCAGAGACAGTGAAGGAACGGCGGAAATGTTTCCAGTTAGGATGGTTCGTGGCTTGGAGAGGAACTTGCAAGTGGCGGTGTTCCCATACATTTGCTGCCTTTGTCCTCCAGATGGTAGTGGTCATGGGTCTGGAACGGCCGATTGGAGAAGTTCCTGCAGCGCATCTTGTAGATGACGCACCCCGCTGCCATTGCTTCGAGTAATTTAAATTCATAATCAGAAAATGACCCCTTACATTTCTGGACTTCAAGAGTGCCCTATCCGTGATGGGTATTTAATTGATTTAAATGATTTAATTAATGAAAGGCTAATCATCAATTTGCGAAATGTTGTAGAAAATGGAGCATAAACATGTTAATGTGAGGTTCCTTTGTCCAGTGTTAATAGAGATGCTAACCCAGTTATTTTAAATTCCCTTAAAATAGTGGAGAGGGAAATTTCAAACGTATGCTAAACACTTGAGTATTGCTGGAAAAAAAAGAGGCACGTCGAAGCTTTTCATTTTGCACCTATCAGGCCGCTTTGCAAGAATGCCAATATAAGGGGGAAACAAAAATTTGTATTGTATGAGAAGACAGTGCTGGTTGGTTGGCAAGTCACACACCTGCCTACCATTCAGCACTCTCTTCCCACACAATACAAATTGTTGTTTTCCCCTTATATTGGTATTCTTGCGAAGTGTCCTGATAAGTGCCAAACGAAAAGCTTCAACATGTCTCTATTTTCAGGAACTCTCAAAGTTCTGTACTATCAGATGACTATATTGTAAATTGTTTAAAAGTTAATATTACACACTGGAATTTCACCCTTATGTGTAGTCTACATATATCACAGTCAGAAATATATGCTTTAAATCTGTAGTTTCCTTAAAAAGTCTCCTTAATAGCTGACAGTAAGACCGTGAGCCAAATGTAGCAAAAATGCTGACCACTGATACTCTCATACTGACGAGCATGAATAATTAATCAAAACTGTTAATAGCTACCGCTCCTCAAATCAACCTGCCCTCCATCATCACTTCACATGCCAACAATCCGTGTTAAACTGCAAATAAACGTAGTCTTTAGAATACATTACGTTGCCAAGGCAACTGTGAAGGAGACACTGGTTTCAAAACATTAGAGGCCTGAGTCAGCATTGTAAATGTCTTGATGCGTTAAACTGGGATTGGTTCGCTTTCTATCCCTGTAAATACTTTGAGCTCCATGGGTTTTTGTATCAGGCACATTATCCGCCCTTGAGAGAATCACATGAGGGATTCAGAAGGAGATCATTTGGCCCATCATATCCATTCCTGCTCTCCCTGTTAGACCCACTCCCCTGCCTTTCCCCCGGAGCCCTGCAAGTATTTTCTGTTCAGCTAATTATCCAATTCCCTTTTGAAAGCCAGGACTGCATCTACCTCCAGGACACTCTCAGGCAATGCATACCTGATCCCAATCATTCGCTGCGTAAAAAAGCTTTTCCTCATTTCGCCTCTTTGGGTCTTTTCCCCATTGCCTTAAATCGGCGTCCTCGGCCCCTTAACACTTCTGCCAATGCTTCCAGTTCCTTCCTGTCTGGGCCCTTCCTGATTTTTAAAAACAATATTTTTTATTCTCCTTTTTCACATTTTCTCCCAAATTTACACCCAACAATAAACAATAATCAGTAACGAATGTAATGTCAATCCCCATATCAATAACAATGATTCCATCCTCCCACCAAACCCCAGAAATTAGCCCGCATGTTAACATAAACAAATGACGGCACTGGAGGGGTTCTGGAGAGGAGTGGCGGGAGCAATATCTCAGGTGGTGAAAGTCCGGGTCAAGCCAAGCTGGGGGCTAGCAATATTTGGAGTAGTGGACGAACCGGGAGTGCAGGAGGCGAAAGAGGCCAGCATTCTGGCCTTTGCGTCCCTAGTAGCCCGGCGAAGGATCTTGCTAATGTGGAAGGAGGCGAAGCCCCCCAGCCTGGAGGCCTGGATAAACGACATGGCTGGGTTCATAAAGCTGGAGAGGATTAAGTTCGCCTTGAGAGGGTCTGCGCAGGGGTTCTACAGGCGGTGGCAACCGTTCCTAGACTATCTCGCGGAGCGTTAGAGGAAGATCGGTCAGCAGCAGCAGCAACCTGGGGGGGGGGGGGGGGGGGACACGTCCTGGGGGTGTGGGAGGGGGTGCTGCCTGGGAGGGTGGATGAGCAAGTGATAACATGAAGGGTTGGGGAAACTGGCACGTATGGGAGAGAGCCAGTGTACAAAGGCATGTAAATATATCATTTTGCCATGTATATATCTTGCTCTGCGCGATTTCTCGTTATTTTGTTACGGGGGGGGGGGGCGGTTATTGTTTGTAAGGGAGAAAAATTGTGTTAAAAAACTTTAATAAATATATATTTTTTAAAAACATAAACAAATGATAAAAGGGAATCAGGAATCACCCATAGTCACCATTAACACACACCTCCCCCCAACCCTCCGAACCCCCAAACCCTCCTAATGTTCGATGTGATCCAATTCTCAAAAGTGCATAATGAATTACGCCCATGAATTGTAGAACCCCTCCATCCTTCCCCTCAGTTCAAATTTGACCTTTTCAAGAGTCAAGCATTCCAGCAGGTCCCCCGCCATGCCAGGGAACAGGGTGGAGAGGTTGATCTCCACCCTAACAGGATCCGCCTTCGGGCGATCAACGAGGCGAAGGCTACAACATCTGCCTCTGCGCTCGTTTCCAACCCCGGCTGGTCCGACCCCCCGAATGTGGCCTCCCGGGGGGCCTGGGTCCAGTTTCAAATGCACCACTTTAGAGATTACCCTAAACACCTCCTTCCAGTAATCCTCCAGCTTTGGACAGGACCAAAACATATGAACGTGGTTTGCGGGGGCCGCCCCGCAAGGTTCACACACATCTTCTACCCCCTCAAAGAGCCGGCTCTTCCTTGCCCTTGTAAGGTGCGCTCTATACACCACCTTCAGCGGTATCAGCCCCAACCTCGCACACGAGGTGGAGGCGTTCACCTTCCGGAGCACCTCACACCAGAACCCCTCCTCCATACCCTCTCCCAACTCTTCCTCCCACTTTGCCTTGATCTCTTCTAGCGGCTCCTGCTCCTCCTCCAAAATAGCCCCGTAAACCGCCGATGCTACCCCCTTCTCCAGTCCCCCTGTTGTCAGCACCTCCTCCAGCAATGTGGGAGCCGGCTCTACTGGGAAGCTCTGTATCTCCTTTCTGGCAAAGTCTCGAACCTGCATGTATCTAAATATTTCCCCCTGCTCCAGCTCATACTTCGCTCCCAGCTCCTTCAATCCCGCAAAACGACTCCCAAGAAACAAATCTTTTTGTGTCCTAATTCCTTTCTTCTTCCATCTCCGAAAATTTCCATCCCACTTCCCTGGCTCAAATCCATGGTTCCCCCGAATCGGCATTTCCATTGACCCTGCCCCCAACCCGAAGTGCCGTCGAAACTGCCTCCAAATTCTCAACAAAGCTACTACTACCGGACTCCCTGACTGTCTCCCAGGGTCGTTGGCAGCGGCGCTGTCGCTAGCGCCTTCAACCCCAACCCCCTACCCAAACTCTCCTCCATTCTGACCCATTGGGAGTCAACCGGCCCTTCCTGATTTTGAACACCTTTGTTCAATCCCTCCTTCACCTTGCCTGCTCTTCTCTTGTATTGTTTTGTCTTGTCACAGAATCACAGAAGTGTTACAGTGCAGAAGGTGGCCGTTCGGCCCATCGTGTCTGTACCGGCTCTCAAACGAGCATCTTGATTTAGTGCCGTTCCCCTGTCTTTTCCCCATACCCCTGCACGTCATTTCTATTCCAATAATCACCCAATGCCCTCTTGAATGGCCGATTTAATCTGCCTCCACCACGCTTCCAGGCCGTGCATTCCAGACCCCAGCCACCCAGTCCAAAGATGTGCAGGTTAGGTGGATTGGCCATGCTATATTGCCCCTTAGTGTCCAAAGATGTGCAGGTTAGGTGGATTGGCCATGCTATATTGCCCCTTAGTGTCCAAAGATGTGCAGGTTAGGTGGATTGGCCATGCTATATTGCCCCCTAGTATCCAAAGATGTGCTGGTTAGGTGGGGTTACGGAATTACAAGGAAGGTGAGGAAATTAAGCCCAGGTAGAGTGCTCTTTTGGAGGGTTGGTGCAGACATGATGGGCCGAATGGTCTCCTTCTGCACTGTAGGGATTCTATGGATTCTCCCCCTGGGGTGATTCCGTTCTCGGAGTCTCCATTGGTTCCCCAGGCCAGGTGACCCTTAATCTGCTGCGTCACCCTTAAAGGGACAATCATCACGGTGATGATGGGCGAGGGATAAATATTTATTGTCCAGTGTCCTGGGGGGAAACTCTCCCCCGATTCTTCGAAATGGAGCTATCTGATCCTCTGTGTCTGCCGGAGAGGGCTCAGAGAAATTTAATTTCCTGGCTCATCTGAAAGATGGCACCTCTGACACTGCAGCACTCCCTCAACACTACACTGGAGTGTCCGCCTGGATTATGTGCTCAAGTCTCTGCAGCAGCGATTGAACCCAGCACCTTCTGACCCAATCACAAGGGTGCTACCAACTGGGCCATGGGCTAGACTTAACATACAAAGAGACTGGCAAATGTAAAATTCAGCAGGAGAATGGATGAAGATCTGGTGGCTTCTCGGTAGGAAAATAGCCGGGCTATCTGTCGGGTGGCATTCCGGGGCAGGGGCAGAGGGCTTCTGGATCGTGTTCCTGGGATCCAGGGGTTACACAATGGGGAACGGTGGCATGCCACAGCTCCCAAATTTGCAACGGGACCCAGGGACTTCCTCAGCAAAGTTTTTCCAAGGTGAAGTGATGAAGTTAATGGCAGTTCAAGGATGCAAGAAGACAAGAAACAGATGCAGGTGTAGACCACATGTCCCATCGAGTCTGCTCCGCCATTCAATATGATCATGCCTTGGGCTTCAACTCCACGTTCCTGCTCACTCCCCAGATTCCTTAATTGTCCGAGAGACCAACAATCGCATCTATCCCACAGCCTTAAATGTCTTCAACGATGGAGCACCCACAACCCTCTGGGGTTGAGAATTCCAAAGATTCACAACCCTTCGAGTGAAGCAATTTCTCCTCAACTCAGTCCTAGATGATCGACCCCCTTATCCCGAGACCGTGACTCCGTGGATTCCCTTGCATTTTAAAATCTTGACAGTCTCAGGGACCAGGAAACAGGAAGGGAGGTGAGAGCCCGCACCTAGAATTGAAAACTGAGCATCAAATTCTGCTGAGTGTGAGGAAGAAGACGCAGAGGGCTCTCCTTCTCTCCTGTTCAAACAAAGAACAAAGAAAAGTACAGCACAGGAACAGGCCCTCCAAGCCCGTGCCGACCATGCTGCCCGACTAAACTACAATCTTCTACACTTCCTGGGTCCGTATCCCTCTATTCCCATCCTATTCATGTATTTGTCAAGATGCCCCTTAAATGTCACTATCGTCCCTGCTTCCACCACCTCCTCCGGCAGCGAGTTCCAGGCACCCACTACCCTCTGTGTAAAAACTTGCCCCGTACATCTCCTCTAAACCTTGCCCCTCTCACCTTAAACCTATGCCCCTTAGTAATTGACCCCTCTGCCCCGGGGAAAAGCCTCTGACTATCCACTTTGTCTATGCCCCTCATAATTTTGTAGACCTCTATCAGGTCGCCCCTCAACCTCCATCGTTCCAGGTCGGAAGGAGGAGTAATGAAAATGGGAATTCTTTTTCAACAGAGAATGAAATAGAGAAGGAGAGAGAGACCGAGATTGGATTGGTTTAGCACAGTGGGTGGAACAGCTGGTTTGTAATGCAGAACAATGCCAGCAGCGCAGGTTCAATTCCTGTACCAGCCTCCCCGAACAGGTGCCGGAATGTGGCGACTAGGGGCTTTTCACAGTAACTTCATTGAAGCCTACTTGTGACAATAAGCGATTATTATTATTATTATGGATTGTTTATTGTCACGCGTACCAAGGTACAGAGAAAAGTATTGTTCAGCGTGCAGCTCAAACAGATCATTCCGTACAGGAAATGAAAATACATAATAGGGCAAACATAAAATACACAATGTAAATACATAGACACAGGCATCGGGTGAAGCTTCCAGGAGTGTAGTACTACTCAGTTGAGAGGATGTGTGAAGAGATCAAATCAGTCCATCAGTCCATGAGAGGGCTGTTTAGGAGTCTGGTGACAGCGGGGAAGAAGCTGTTTTTGAGTCTGTTCGTGCGTGTTCTCAGACTTTTGTATTTCCTGCCTGATGGAAGAAGTTGGAAGAGTGAGTAAGCCGGGTGGGAGGGGTCTTTGATTATACTGCCCGCTTTCCCCAGGCAGCGGGAGGTGTAGATGGAGTCAATGGATGGGAGGTGGGTTTGTGTGACGGACTGGGCAGTGTGCATGACGCTCTGTAGTTTATTGCACTCTTGGGCCGAGCAGTTGCCATACCAGGCTGTGTTGCAGCCACATAGGATGTTCTCTATGGTGCACCTGTAAACGTTGGTGAGAGTCAGTATGGACGTGCCAAATTTCCTGAGGAAGTATAGGCGTTGTTGTGCTTTCTTGGTCGTAGCGTCGACATGGATGGACCAGGATAGATTTTTGGTGATGCGCACCTCGGAATTTGAAGCTGTCAGTCACCGCCACCTCGGCCCCGTTGATGCAGATGGGTGTGTACAGTACGTTGCTTCCTGAAGTCAATGACCAGCTCAATGACAGAGACAGAGAAAGAAAGACCGCTGAATGACAATTACCCTCCCAATGAAAACCATCAACAATGAGCCAAGAGCTAAACTTCAAAGCAAACAGGAATCCATTTGCTCGGGAAGGCTGCATGTTGAAGCTTGCTTGTGCGGACTGACTTGGCTCTGCGGAGTGGGAGGTTTCACAGATATTGGTTGAAGTCCAAGACTGCTCCTGAGGCATTTTCAGGGTACGGCTCCCTCTGGCAACTAGTAAGACGCTGACTGTTGCTCCAGGCGGGGCAGGGCCTTGTGTAGTCTGTCCTGTGAAGAACATTCGATATCGCTGATCCCCAAGAACCTGAGTTTGAAAATACAATTGTGTTACCCAATTTATTAAGTTTCTTCCTCCCCTCATGAATATATTTTAAAATATTTTCGTCCATGCGATGTGAGCATAGGGGCTGGTTTAGCACTGGGCTAAATCGCTGGCTTTTAAAGCAGACCAAGGCAGGCCAGCAGCACGGTTCAATTCCCGTACCAACCTCCCCGAACAGGCGCCAGAATGTGGCGACTAGGGGCTTTTCACAGTAACTTCATTTGAAGCCTACTTGTGACAATAAGTGATTTTCATTTGATTGCTGGCTATGCCAGCCTTTGTTCCATTCCAATTCACTTCCCACAGTTAGTGATGCACTAAGGCAGACTTCCGTCTGATTCCATAGCTAGTAATCCCTGGAGCAGGTTGCTCCTCTGTCGCCGGGGGCTTATAGCTTGTATGCCTCACCAGGAGTCTGTCCCACTCTTACCGCCAGCCATTGGTGTGTTCGGAAGGAGTTACAGGTTGACACGCAAGGATCTGAGTTAATCTCGAAAATAGCCCAGGAAATATGAGGCAATCTGATCAGATCGAAATCCGTGAGCCATTATTAATAATGGAACTGATGTCTAGGAACGAGATGAGGTGAAATTTCTTCATACAGAGTGTTGTGAATCTTTGGAATTCTGTATCCCAGAGGGCTGTGGAAACTCAGCCATTGAATATGTTTAAAGTAGATATTAATAGATTTTTGATTATTAATAATAATAATAATAATAATAATCGCTTATTGTCACAAGTAGTCTTCAACGAAGTTACTGCGAAAAGCCCCTAATCGCCACTTCCAGTGCCTGTTCGGGAGGCCGGTACAGGAATTGAACCCGCGCTGCTGCCTTGTTCTGCATTACAAGCCAGCTGTTTAGCCCAATGTGCTAAACCAGCCCCTATGTTATGTTATTAACAATAACATAGAGGTTTACAGGGATAGTATGGGTAAGAGACATTGAAATGTCCAATCAGCCATGATCGTATTCAATGGTACAGCAGGCTCGACGGGCTGAATGGCCTACTCCTGTTTCTCTGTTCCTACAATCTTTTATTTTGCTTTTTTTAAAGTTAAGGGGCAAGTTAGAGTGGCCAGTCCCTCTACCCTGCACATCTTTTTGGGTTGTGGGGAAGCCACGCAGACACGGGGAAAATGTGCAAACTCCACACGGACAGTGACCCAGGGCCGGGATCGAACCCGGGTCCTCGGAGCCATGAGGCAGCGGTGCTAACCACTGCGCCACCGTGCCGCCCCAAAATTAACAATTGATACAGCATCGCTGCCATTGTAGAAGAGAGTTCCAAAGTTCTACCGCCCTTTAAGTGCAAAAATACTTCCTAACTTCACCCCTGAAAGCCTGACTCTAATTTAGGTTCGCCCCCAATCCTAAACACATCAGTCAGTGGAAAGACTTCTTTCGAACCAAATTCCCCAGTGTTCCATAAATCTCTGACCAAATCACCCTCTGACTTTCTTAATTTCAGGAACACAACCTCAGCTTATGTACTGAAAACAGACAAAGGTTAGAAATACTCTTTTAGCATCTGTGGAGAGAGAGACAGAGTTAACATTTCATCAGAATTGGTTTATGCAATCAATAATTATCCTCCTTATATTTCTTCCCAATTCATTCATGGGATGTGGGCGTCGCTGGCTGGGGCAGCTGGTGTTGCTTGCCCCAAATCACCCTTGAACTGTGTGGCTCGCTGGGCCATTTCAGAGGGCATTTAAGAGTCAACCACACTGCTGTGGGTCTGGAGTCACATGTAGGCCAGGCCACAAACAACAGCAGATTTCCTTCCCTGAAGGACATTAGTGAACCCGATGGGGTTTTTACAACAATCGACAATAGTTTCATGGTCACCATTACTGAGACTAGTTTTCAATTCCGGATTTGAATTTAAATTTCATCAGCTACCGTGATGGTATTTGAACCCCTGTCCTCAGAGTAGTAGTTCGGGCCTTTGGATCATTAGTTCTGTGACAGTCCAAAGATGTGCAGGTTAGGTGGACTGGCCATGCTAAATTGCCCTTAGTGTCCAAAGAGGTTAGGTGGGGTTACTGGGTTATGAGGATAGGGGTGGAGGTGTGGGTTTGGGTAGGGTGCTCTTTCCAAGGGCCGGTGCAGACTCGATGGGCCAAATGGCCTCCTTCTACACTGTAAATTCTA
Source organism: Scyliorhinus torazame (assembly GCF_047496885.1). Classification (NCBI taxonomy): domain Eukaryota; kingdom Metazoa; phylum Chordata; class Chondrichthyes; order Carcharhiniformes; family Scyliorhinidae; genus Scyliorhinus; species Scyliorhinus torazame. Next base: position 396,133,010 of record NC_092707.1, read on the forward strand.
TGATGTTATGACATTTACCACTTCACCACTGTCTCCCTCAAATTTAATGAAATCTTGGAGTCCTGATAAATCTACACAGCACTCCAAATAATAATAATAGTCTTTATTATTATCATAGAACCAGGGTTGTACATAGTTGTGATATGACTTTTAACCCTTTGTATCCGAGTCCCCGAGATACAGCATTCCATTCCTTTTCTCCTCAGGTTCTCTGACCCTTAACGCCATAAACTCCACTATAGGTAGAGCAAGGAGACAGATCCCAAATCCACCCCAGCCAGAACGGGGATTGAGTCCCCCTACGGACATATGAACCAGGAGTGGGAGGAGGTCCCTCGAGCCTGCTCCACCACTCAATAGGGTCATGTCTCATCTGATTGTAACCTGAACCCCACATTCCTGCCTAATCCTTCTACCCGCCCCCCAACCCCAGTGGAGAAACCTCATGGGATGAAACCTCCAGGGATAGGTTTAATCACAATTGGCAACCTTAGGTTTAAGTGAACCTGTCCTCGTCTTTAACTTTCATTCTAATCCATTGAGCGATTAAGAGGTTAATTTTTAAAAGCGGGGCAATGCAAAGCAATGTATGCACAGGGAGCGGTTTGGGTGGAGCGCAGTATTTCAGTCAGTTAAATTCACATGTAAACGGAAAGACAAAGGAGAGGCCAAGACCCCATGATGGGAGGGGCTGGAAAATGAGTCAAGCTCCCTCTAGTGACTCAGTGCATTAATGCAGATTTGGGCTGAGTTGGCAAATTGGGGTGCTGGTGGGCGGACCCACATCCAGACCCACATCCCTTCTCCCTGGGGCTAACCCCCTCAGTTAGCCCCAGGGAGAAGGGAAAAGTATCATCTTTAGTTTAGGGCAACTTGAAATTGAAAATCGCTTATTGTCACAAGTAGGCTTCAAATGAAGTTACTGTGAAAAGCCCCTAGTCGCCACATTCCGGCGCCTGTTCGGGGAGGCTGGTACGGGAATTGAACCGTGCTGCTAGCCTGCCTTGAAAGCCAGCGATTTAGCCCAGTGTGCTAAACCAGCCCCTAATGGAGAATCAATAGATGTGTATCAAAGGAATTAAGATGCTTGGGAAGGAAGGTAAAAAGTATAGCGTCTTTTTATAAGCGTCATTCACAACCTCGTAATGTCCCAGAGTGCTTCACAACAAAGTCACTGTTGTAATGTAGAGGACGCGGTCAACCTGTACACAACAAGCTCCCAGAAACAGCAATGAAATTAATAACCAGATCATCCTTTTAAGGGGCGCGATTCTCCGACCCCCCGCCGGGTCGGAGAATCGCCGGGGGCTGGCGTGAATCCCGCCCCCGCCGGTTGTCGAAGTCTCCGGCACCTGAGTTTCGGCGGGGGCGGGAATCGCGCCGCGCCGGTTGGTGGGCCCCCCCGCTCGATTCTCCGGCCCGGATGGGCCGAAGTCCCGCCGCTAAAATGCCTGTCCCGCTGGCGTAAATTAAACCACCTCTCTTACCGGCGGGACAAGGCGGCACGGGTGGGCTCCGGGGTCCTGGGGGGGGCGCGGGACAATCTGGCCCCGGGGGTGCCCCCACGGTGGCCAGGCCCGCGATCGGGGCCCACCGATCCGCGGGAGGGCCTGTGCCGTGGGGGCACTCTTTCCCTTCCGCCTCCGCCATGGTCTCCACCATGGCGGAGGCAGAAGAGACTCCCTCCACTGCGCATGCATGGGAAGCTGTCAGCGGCCGCTAACGCTCCCGCGCATGCGCAGCACGGAGATGTCATTTCCGCGCCAGCTGGCGGGGCACCAAAGGCCTTTTCCGCCAGCTGGCGGGACGGAAATTCGTCCGGCGCCGACCTAGCCCCTCAAGGTTGGGGCTCGGCCCCCAAAGATGCGGAACATTCCGCACCTTTGGGGCAGCGCGATGCCCGTCTGATTTGCGCCGTTTTGGGCGCCAGTCGGCGGACATCGCGCCGTTTCTGGAGAATTTCGCCCCAGAGTCTATCTGAAGGATAAAGAGGGGGCACGGTATCATGGAGATTGTTGCGGTGTGGCCCCTTTAAGGGTGTGAGCTCCATGGATCACGTGACCAGCTTGGGGCCAATCGCACAGGAGCGCTAAAACCCCTGAGCAATGGAGAGTTTGTGCGGGGCCCTGCTGTGGACCAGGGAGCTGAAGACCTGCTGTATAGTGATCTGGGGGGAAATTCTCTGGAAACGGCGCGATGTCCGCCGACTGGCGCCCAAAACGGCGCAAATCAGACGGGCATCGCGCCGCCACAAAGGTGCGGAATGCTCCGCATCTTTGGGGGCCGAGCCCCAACCTTGAGGGGCTAGGCCCGCGCCGGACGAATTTCCACCCCGCCAGTTGACGGAAAAGGCCTTTGGTGCCCCGCCAGCTGGCGCGGAAATTACATCTCCGGGGCGGCGCATGCGCGGGAGCGTCAGCGGCCGCTGACAGCTTCCCACGCATGCGCATTGGAGGGAGTCTCTTCCGCCTCCGCCATGGTGGAGACCGTGGCGGAGGCGGAAGGGAAAGAGTGCCCCCACGGCACAGGCCCCCCCCCCCTGCGGATCGGTGGGCCCCGATCGCGGGCCAGGCCACCGTATGGGCACCCCCGGGGCCAGATCGCCCCGCGCCCCCCCCCCCCAGGACCCCGGAGCCCGCCCGCGCCGCCTTGTCCCGCCGGTAAGGTAGGTGGTTTAATTTATGCCGGCGGAACAGGCATTTTAGCGGCGGGACTTCGGCCCATCCGGGCCGGAGAATCGAGCGGGGGGCCCGCCAACCGGCGCGGCGCGATTCCCGCCCCCGCCGAATCTCTGGTGCCGGAGACTTCGGCAGCCGGCGGGGGCGGGATTCACGCCAGCCCCCGGCGATTCTCCGACCCGGCGGGGGGTCGGAGAATCTCGCCCCTGTTCCTGTTATCTAACTGCCTTTCCCTCTCATCAAAAAAAAATGTTCCGAGTGAGATCTGTCGGCCAGGTCACACAGGTAGATGCCGGGTGAGGCCTCTTGTAGGCTTCCCGGCAGCCACTATGGATCTACCCAAGTCCCACCATGCGGTGCCACAATGGGCATCACCAGGCTGCGTGTGCTTCAGTCGGTTGACCTACCGGCCTCCAGGGATCAACTGGCCTCCCCAGGGAGACCACAGCCAGGTGCCGTTCAGTACTGGCCCACACAAATGTGGACCAGACGGAACGGCCACCCAGGGGGTCTCCATGGCCAGTGATAGTGCAGGATGGCCCCTTGGCAATCCCCTGGAATGCAGGCACCTTGGCACTGCCCAGCTGGCACCTTGACACTGCCACCCTGGCACTGTCAAGGTGCCCGGTTGGATCACAAATCCAGCAAGAGCATTCCAACATATCAGGGTGGTAGTGCCAGGGTCAGGGCATGAGGGGGGGGTCATGCTGATGAAAGGAGGGTGGAGAGCAGTATGAAGGGTGAGGGGGTACAGGGTAGGTAAGTGGGGGCCTCTGGGATGGTCAAGGGTAGGGGTTCTGGAAGGGGGAGGCCTGTAAGGGAGTGTAGGAGGGTCTGAAGTGGAGGGGACTTCACAGACCCTTTCATGGGGTGTCCTTTCTTGGGGGGGTTCTGGGGTCGTGCCCACGTTTGGTGGGTGACATTGCCCATGGGTGCGGGTTGTTGATCACTTCGAGATCGGGGCACCCTTTGAAAATGGCGCCTGAATCAGGCTCCCAGTGATGAAGAAAACTCTAAGTGTGGGCTAAACCTGTGAGAAACTCTCCCCAGGGCCCATAAAAGTGACCAAGTGTTATTAGCTGGCGGTGGGGAACACAAACTCCTGGAAAAACCACTACAAATGACACTTAGAAACTTTTTCATTAGATCGCACCCCTCAATCGTAGCTGACAGTCATTGTGAATCGAGGTGGGGAGGGAGGATCAGTTGAGAAAGTAGAGAAGCCCCAGCAAGAAGGGAAAGATCGGGGCTGATTAGCACAGGGCTAAATCGCTGGCTTTGAAAGCAGACCAAGGCAGTCCAACAGCACGGTTCAATTCCCGTACCAGCCTCCCCGAACAGGCGCAGGAATGAGGCTGCTCGGCGGGCGTGCTGGATGGCGTGGTGCCACCCTGTCCTGCCCGCTGCCCACCAGATGCACCAGGGATGAAACGGGGGGAGGCCGAGTGTTCCAGGACTTCCCTTGCAGGAGTCACCGGGACGGGCCCCAGAACCACCTCCTCCCTCGGGGAGCCCGGTGGCCACCGGGCCTCTCTATGGGACAGTGGTGCGAGCGGAGACAAGCACCGTGGCACCACCACCACCTGGCGCTGCCAGTCCTGGAGGCCCGCAGTGGCATCGACCAGGGTCTGAAGGTTCGCAGCAATGGAGCTCAGGGAGTGAGCCATCCCAGTCCGGGACTGTGCAACCTCCCTCTGGGATTGTGCATCGCAATCCAGCATCTGGGCGAGGCCGTCGATGCTCTCAGTGATGGCCTGCTGAGACTGGGCCCTGGCCTGCTGAGACTGGGCCATGGCCTGCTGAGACTGGGCCATGGCTGCTGAGACTGGGCCATGACCTGCTGAGACTGGGCCATGGCCTGCTGAGACTGGGCCATGGCCTGCTGAGACTGGGCCATGACCTGCTCAGACTGGGCCATGGCCTGCTGAGACTGGGCCATGGCCTGCTGAGACTGGGCCATGACCTGCTGAGACTGGGCCATGGCCTGCTGAGACTGGGCCATGGCTGCTGAGACTGGGCCATGGAATGCTGAGACTGGGCCATGACCTGCTGAGACTGGGCCATGGCCTGCTGAGACTGGGCCATGGCCTGCTGAGACTGGGCCATGGCCTGCTGAGACTGGGCCATGGCCTGCTGAGACTGGCCCATGGCCTGCTGAGACTGGGCATGGCCTGCTGAGACTGGGCCATGGCCTGCTGAGACTGGGCCATGGCCTGCTGAGACTGGGCCATGGCCTGCTGAGACTGGGCATGGCCTGCTGAGACTGGGCCATGGCCTGCTGGGACAGGGCCATGACCTGCTGAGACTGGGCCATGGCCTGCTGAGACTGGGCCATGGCCTGCTGAGACTGGGCCATGGCCTGCTGAGACTGGGCCATGGCCTGCTGAGACTGGGCCATGGCTGCTGAGACTGGGCCATGGCCTGCTGAGACTGGGCCATGGCCTGCTGAGACTGGGCCATGGCCTGCTGAGACTGGGCCATGGCCTGTTGATACTGGGCCATGGCCTGCTGAGACTGGGCCATGGCCTGCTGAGACTGGGCCATGGCCTGCTGAGACTGGGCCATGGCCTGCTGAGACTGGGCCATGGCCTGCTGAGACTGGGCCATGGCCTGCTGAGACTGGGCATGGCCTGCTGAGACTGGGCCATGGCCTGCTGAGACTGGGCCATGGCCTGCTGACACTGGGCAATGGCCTGCTGAGACTGGGCCATGGCCTGCTGAGACTCGGCCATGGCCTGCTGAGACTGGGCCATGGCCTGCTGAGACTGGGCCATGGCCTGCTGAGACTGGGCCATGGCCTGCTGAGACTGGGCCATGGCCTGCTGAGACTGGGCCATGGCCTGCTGAGACTGGGCCATGGCTGCTGAGACTGGGCCATGGCCTGCTGAGACTGGGCCATGGCCTGCTGAGACTGGGCCATGGCCTGCTGAGACTGGGCCATGGCCTGCTGAGACTGGGCCATGGCCTGCTGAGACTGGGCCATGGCCTGCTGAGACTGGGCCATGGCCTGCTGAGACTGGGCCATGGCCTGCTGAGACTGGGCCATGGCCTGCTGAGACTGGGCCATGGCCTGCTGAGACTGGGCCATGGCCTGCTGAGACTGGGCCATGGCTTGCTGAGACTGGGCCATGGCTGCTCAGACTGGGCCATGGCCTGCTGAGACTGGGCCATGGCCTGCTGAGACTGGGCCATGGCCTGCTGAGACTGGGCCATGGCCTGCTGAGACTGGACCATGGCCTGCTGAGACTGGGCATTGGCCTGCTGAGACTGGGCCATGGCCTGCTGACACTGGGCAATGGCCTGCTGACACTGGGCAATGGCCTGCTGAGACTGGGCCATGGCCTGCTGAGACTGGGCCATGGCCTGCTGAGACTGGGCCATGGCCTGCTGAGACTGGGCCATGGCCTGCTGAGACTGGGCCATGGCCTGCTGAGACTGGGCCATGGCCTGCTGAGACTGGGCCAGACCCCGGAGTGCGGCTGAGATGTCCAGCTGGCTCTGGGACATGGCTGCGTGTGAGAGGGCAGCCCTGTCCTGGGCCATGGATGACGCACGAAGCCCCACGCCTTGCAGAACCTGACCCATGGCTGAAACTGTTGCCCCCATTGCCTCCACCGCGGCCGCCACCCATGCGGTGTCAGCCTGGGTGGCACCACTCCCTGCTCCTGGATGCGAATGGATTTCTCAAACTGTGTCTGCAGCTGCTGGAAGGCGGCCATCATCCCGTTGTCCACTCCCTGGGTTTCCAAACGCATCGAGTCTGTGGGTGGGTCTGGTAAGTCCAGGAACCCGGGAACCGTCTGGGCGGCAGCCGGGTGCTGGGCCTCTGCTGCCCTCCGAACGTCCAGCCCCTCGGCTGCTCCGACCTCCACCTGCTGCACCGGTTCGGCTGTGTGGTGCGCACCAGTCAGTGTCCCAGAAGCCTCATTGTTTCGCACAGGGTTAAATCGCTGGCTTTGAAAGCAGGCCAAGGCAGGCCAGCAGCATGGTTCAATTCCCGTAACAGCCTCCCTGAACAGACGCCGGAATGTGGCGACTAGGGGCTTTTGAAGCCTACTTGTGACAATAAGCGATTTTCATTTCATTTCACTAATGTGCCCAACCGAGGTGAGGGTATCTGCGATGGTGGAGGGTGTGGGTGACAGTAGTAACGCAAGGTCCATGTCCTCATCGGACCCCAGGTCTGGGATCTCTTAGGTCGAGCCTTGGACTCATGGACTTTGTCTCCGGCCCTTGTGAAGGGCTGTGTCCAGTCTGACCATCAACTGTTTGGCCGTCCTCTGTGCGTCACTGTCCTGAGTCCCCGTCCTCTGTGCGTCACTGTCCTGAGTCCCCGTCCTCTGTGCGTCACTGTCCTGAGTCCCCGTCCTCTGTGCGTCACTGTCCTGAATCCCCGTCCTCTGTGCGTCACTGTCCAGAGCCCCCATCCTCTGTGCGTCACTGCCCAGAGTCCCCGTCCTCTGTGCATCACTGTCCTGAGTCCCCGTCCTCTGTGTGTCACTGTCCAGAGTCCCCATCATCTGTCCGTCACTGTCCTGAGTCCCCGTCCTCTGTGCGTCACTGCCCAGAGGCCCCGTCCTCTGTACGTCACTGTCCAGAGTCCCCGTCCTCTGTGCGTCACTGCCCAGAGACCCCGTCCTCTGTGCGTCACTGTCCTGAGTCCCCGTCCTCTGTGCGTCACTGCCCAGAGTCCCCGTCCTCTGTGCGTCACTGCCCAGAGTCCCCGTCCTCTGTGCGTCACTGTCCTGAGTCCCCGTCCTCTGTGCGTCACTGCCCAGAGCCCCCGTCCTCTGTGCGTCACTGTCCTGACTCTCCGTCCTCTGTGCGTCACTGCCCTGAGTCCCCGTCCTCTGTGCGTCACTGCCCAGAGCCCCTGTCCTCTGTGCATCACTGCCCAGTGTCCCCGTCCTCTTTGCGTCACTGTCCTGACTCTCCGTCCTCTGTGCGTCACTGCCCAGAGTCCCCGTCCTCTGTGCTTCACTGCCCAGAGTCCCCGTCCTCTGTGCGTCACTGTCCTGACTCTCCGTCCTCTGTGCGTCACTGTCCTGAGTCCCCGTCCTCTGTGCGTCACTGCCCAGAGCCCCGTCCTCTGTGCGTCACTGTCCTGAGTCCCCGTCCTCTGTGCGTCACTGCCCAGAGTCCCCGTCCTCTGTGCGTCACTGTCCTGAGTCCCCGTCCTCTGTGCGTCACTGCCCAGAGCCCCCGTCCTCTGTGCGTCACTGTCCTGACTCCGTCCTCTGTGCGTCACTGCCCTGAGTCCCCGTCCTCTGTGCGTCACTGCCCCGAGCCCCCGTCCTCTGTGCGTCACTGCCCCGAGCCCCCGTCCTCTGTGCGCCACTGTCCTGACCCTCCGACCTCTGTGCGTCACTGCCCAGAGTCCCTGTCCTCTGGGCATCACTGCCCAGAGTCCCCGTCGTCTGTGCGTCACTGCCCAGAGTCCCCGTCCTCTGTGCGTCACTTCCCAGAGTCCCCATCCTCTGTCCGTCACTGTCCTGAGTCCCCGTCCTCTGTATGTCACTGTCCAGAGTCCCCATCCTCTGTGCGTCACTGTCCAGAGTCCCCGTCCTCTGTGCGTCACTGCCCAGAGTCCCCGTCCTCTGTGCGTCACTGTCCTGAGTCCCCGTCCTCTGTGCGTCTCTATCCTGAGCTCCCGTCCTCTGTACGTCACTGTCCAGAGTCCCCGTCCTCTGTATGTCACTGTCCTGACTCTCCGTCCTCTGTGCGTCACTGTCCTGAGCCCCCGTCCTCTGTGTGTCACTGTCCTGACTCTCCGTCCTCTGTGCGTCACTGACCCGAGTCCCCGTCCTCTGTGCGTCACTGTCCAGAGTCCCCGTCCTCTGTGTGTCACTGTCCTGACTCTCCGTCCTCTGTGCGTCACTGACCCGAGTCCCCGTCCTCTGTGCGTCACTGCCCAGAGTCCCCGTCCTCTGTGTGTCACTGTCCTGAGTCCCCGTCCTCTGTGCGTCACTGTCCTGACTCTCCGTCCTCTGTGTGTCACTGCCCAGAGTCCCTGTCCTCTGTGTGTCACTGCCCAGAGTCCCTGTCCTCTGTGTGTCACTGTCCTGAGTCCCCGTCCTCTGTGCGTCACTGCCCTGAGTCCCCGTCCTCTGTGCGTCACTGCCCAGAGTCCCCGTCCTCTGTGCGTCACTGCCCAGAGTCCCTGTCCTCTGTGCGTCACTGCCCAGAGTCCCTGTCCTCTGTGCGTCACTGCCCAGAGTCCCCGTCCTCTGTGCGTCACTGCCCAGAGTCCCCGTCCTCTGTGCGTCTCTATCCTGAGTCCCCGTCCTCTGTGCGTCACTGCCCAGAGTCCCCGTCCTCTGTGTGTCACTGTCCTGAGTCCCCGTCCTCTGTGCGTCACTGTCCCGAGTCCCCGTCCTCTGTGCGTCACTGCCCTGAGTCCCCGTCCTCTGTGCGTCACTGCCCAGAGTCCCCGTCCTCTGTGCGTCACTGCCCAGAGTCCCTGTCCTCTGTGCGTCACTGCCCTGAGTCTCCGTCCTCTGTGCGTCACTGTCCTGAGTCTCCGTCCTCTGTGCGTCACTGTCCTGAGTCCCCGTCCTCTGTGCGTCACTGTCCTGAGTCCCCGTCCTCTGTGCGTCACTGTCCTGAGTCCCTGTCCTCTGTGCGCCACTGTCCTGAGTCCCCGTCCTCTGTGCGTCACTGTCCTGAGTCCCCGTCCTCTGTGCGTCACTGTCCTGAGTCTCCGTCCTCTGTGCGTCACTGTCCTGAGTCCCCGTCCTCTGTGCGTCACTGTCCTGAGTCCCTGTCCTCTGTGCGTCACTGCCCAGAGTCCCTGTCCTCTGTGCGTCACTGCCCAGAGTCCCTGTCCTCTGTGCGTCACTGTCCCGAGTCCCCGTCCTCTGTGCGTCACTGTCCGGAGTCCCTGTCCTCTGTGCGTCACTGTCCAGTGTCCCCGTCCTCTGTGCGCCACTGTCCTGAGTCCCCGTCCTCTGTGCGTCTCTATCCTGAGCTCCCGTCCTCTGTGCGTCACTGTCCTGAGTCTCCGTCCTCTGTGCGTCACTGTCCTGAGTCCCTGTCCTCTGTGCGTCACTGTCCCGAGGCCCCGTCCTCTGTGCGTCACTGCCCAGAGTCCCCGTCCTCTGTGCGTCACTGTCCCGAGTCCCCGTCCTCTGTCCGTCACTGTCCTGAGTCCCCGTCCTCTGTACGTCACTGTCCTGAGCCCCCGTCCTCTGTGCGTCACGGTCCTGAGTCCTCGTCCTCTGTGCGTCACTGCCCAGAGCCCCCGTCCCCTGTGTGTCACTGTCCTGACTCTCCGTCCTCTGTGCGTCACTGTCCTGAGTCCCCGTCCTCTGTGCGTCACTGTCCTGAGCCCCCGTCCTCTGTGTGTCACTGTCCTGACTCTCCGTCCTCTGTGCGTCACTGTCCAGAGTCCCCGTCCTCTGTGTGTCACTGTCCTGAGTCCCCGTCCTCTGTGCGTCTCTGTCCAGAGTCCCCGTCCTCTGTGTGTCACTGTCCAGAGTCCCCGTCCTCTGTGCGTCACTATCCAGAGTCCCCGTCCTCAGTGCGTCACTGTCCTGAGTCCCCGTCCTCTGTACGTCACTGTCCAGAGTCCCCGTCCTCTGTGCGTCACTGTCCAGAGTCCCCGTCCTCTGTGCGTCACTGTCCTGAGTCCCCGTCCTCTGTGCGTCACTGTCCAGAGTCCCCGTCCTCTGTGCGTCACTGTCCAGAGTCCCCGTCCTCTGTGCGTCACTGTCCTGAGTCCCCGTCCTCTGTGCGTCACTGTCCTGAGTCCCCGTCGTCTGTACGTCACTGTCCTGAGTCCCCGTCCTCTGTGCGTCACTGCCCAGAGCCCCCGTCCTCTGTGCGTCACTGTCCTGAGTCCCCGTCCTCTGTGCGTCACTGTCCAGAGTCCACGTCCTCTGTGTGTCACTGTCCTGAGTCCCCGTCCTCTGTGCGTCACTGTCCAGAGTCCCCGTCCTCTGTACGTCACTGTCCAGAGTCCCCGTCGTCTGTACGTCACTGCCCAGAGTCCCCGTCCTCTGTGCGTCACTGCCCAGAGTCCCCGTCCTCTGTGCGTCACTGTTCTGAGTCCCCGTCCTCTGTGCGTCACTGTCCTGAGTCCCCGTCCTCTGTGCGTCACTGCCCAGAGTCCCCGTCCTCTGTGCGTCACTGTCCTGACTCTCCGTCCTCTGTGCGTCACTGTCCTGAGTCCCTGTCCTCTGTGCGTCACTGTCCTGACTCTCCGTCCTCTCTTCGTCCGCCTCATGGCCGTCAGTGTTCTGACCGTCCATCCTGTGTTCGTCAGTGTCGTTTGTGTATGTCCTCTGTGCGTCCGCTTCCTGTGCGCCGACCTCGGAAGAGGGCCCTCCTGTCCGTCTTCCTTCCCCTCCTGGCATGCGTCCCCGTGGGCGGATGGACATGGACCTGGACGGCGGTGGCTTGTCTGAGACATTCCGGGACGATCGGCGGTTGGCCCTGGAATACACAATAAAGCATGTATCGTTAGACACAGGGAGTCGGGTATGAGGGGGAGGAGGGGGCAGTGTGAGGGGGTGGAGTGTGAGGGGGGGTTAGGGGGTGGAGGGGGCAGTGTGAGGGGTAGTGTGAGGGGGGGTTAGGGGGTGGAGGGGGCAGTGTGAGGGGGGTTAGGGGGTGGAGGGGGCAGTGTGAGGGGGGAGGGGGTGGAGGGGGCAGTGTGAGGGGGTTAGGGGGTGGAGGGGGCAGTGTGAGGATGTTAGGGGGTGGAGGGGGCAGTGTGAGGGGAGTTAGGGGGTGGAGGGGGCAGTGTGAGGGGGGGGTTGGGTGGAGGGGGCAGTGTGAGGGGGAGGGGGTGGAGGGGGCAGTGTGAGGGGGTTAGGGGGTGGAGGGGGCAGTGTGAGGGGGGTTAGGGGGTGGAGGGGGCAGTGTGAGGGGGTGGAGGGGGCAGTGTGAGGGGGGTTAGGGGGTGGAGGGGGCAGTATGAGGGGGGAGGGGGTGAAGGGGGCAGTGTGAGGGGGAAGGTGTGGAGGGGGCAGTGTGAGGGGGGTTAGGGGGTGGAGGGGGCAGTGTGAGGGGGGAGAGGGGGTGGAGGGGGCTGTGTTAGGGGGTGGAGGGGCAGTGTGAGGGGGAGGGGGTGGAGGGGGCAGTGTGAGGGGGGGTTAGGGGGTGGAGGGGGCAGTCCGAGGGGGGTTAGGGGGTGGAGGGGGCAGTCCGAGGGGGTTAGGGGGTGGAGGGGGCAGTGTGAGGGGGTGGAGGGGGCAGTGTGAGGGGGGTTAGGGGGTGGAGGGGGCAGTGTGAGGGGGTGGAGGGGGCAGTGTGAGGGGGGTTAGGGTGTGGAGGGGGCAGTGTGAGAGGGGTTAGGGGGTGGAGGGGGCAGTCCGAGGGAGGTTAGGGGGTGGAGGGGGCAGTGTGAGGGGGGTTAGGGAGTGGGCACTGGGCACCACGCCACGGCAGCTCGCAAAGGCGGTGTGGTGCCCATGTGGGTCGTGTGGTACGTGGTGCCTCCCCCCTCCTGCGTCGGCATAGTTGGGGGGGGGGTGGGGGCGACACGTGGTGGGGGGGGGGGGGGAGGGAGGGGAGGGGGTGGCCCGGGGGAACTCTCGGGGTCCTTACCCTGGCTGCCCTCGTCAGGTTGTGGAGCTTCTTGCGGCACTGGTCTCCCGAGCGTGGGTAGTGCCCCCACAGCGCTAACGGCGATGCCCACATCACGCCAGCTGTGCTTGACTGTGCTGGCCGGGTGCCGGTGGCCACGTCTTGGGCACAGGATCGCCCTCCCCTCTTCCATTGCGTCCAACAGTGTCTCCAGGTCATGGTCCCGGAACCTGGGGGCGGCACGGCGGGGCACGGCCATCTCTCTGTGTCAGGGCCTGTGTGCGGATCGCGCACGTAAAGTGACGCGGCGCCGTGTCATCCGGGCGTCGCGCGCTGACGGCACCGCTCTGGCGCCACTCCCACCGTGTTTCTCGCGGCCCTGACGCCCCCGGAATCGGTGCTGCCGGCGGCCCGATCGCATCATCGGAGAATCCTGCCCCATGGGTTTGTCTCATGAAGAGAGATTGAGCAGTTTAAGGCTCTGCCCTCTCAACTTCGAAGAATAAGAGATCTAATTGAGGTACATTAGATAATAATAATCTTTATTAGTGTCACAAGCAGGCTTACATTAACACTGCAATGAAGTTACTGTGAAAATCCCCTAGTCGCCGCACTCTGGCGCCTGTTCGGGTACACTGAGGGAGAATTCAGAATGTCCAATTCACCCAACAAGCACGACTTTCGGGACTTGTGGGAGGAAACCGGAGCACCCGGAGGAAACCCACGCAGACACGGGGAGAACGTGCAGACTCCGCACAGCCAGTGACCCAAGCCGAGAATCGAACCTGAGACCCTGGCGCTGTGAAGCAACTGTGCTAACCACTCTGCCACCGCGCTGCCCACGAGGCTGATAAAAGGTATTGACAAAGTAGATGTGGAGCCGATAGTCCTCTTGTGGGGTAATCCAGAACGAGAGGTCATAGTTTTCGGAAAAGTGGGAGCAAACTTAAAACAGAGATGAGAAATTCCTTCTCCCAAAGGGTTGTGAATCTGGGGAATTTGCTACCCCGGAGTGCGGTGGATGCTGGGACAGTGGGTAAATTTGAGGAGGAGGTGAACAGATTTTTAATTGGTAATGGGCGGGAAAGTGGAGTTAAGGCCGAGAGGAGATCAGCCATGATCATGTTAGGTGACTTGTACATTCTGAATTCTCCATCCCTCTGCTCATGTGTTTGCTTTGTTTGGCCCTTGTTCCGCACTGTAACCAATCACTGTTTGTCGATGTACCATTTGTCAATGTTCTCTGTTGATTATTCTTTTGTCTACTATGTACGTACTGTGTACGTTCCCTCGGCTGCAGAAAAATACTTTTCACTGTACTTCGGTACATGTGACGATAAATCAAATCAAATCAAATCTACCCGAATGTGGCGACTAGGGGCTTTTCTCAGTAACCTCATTGCAGTGTTGATGTAAGCCGGCTTGCGACGATAAAGGTTATTATTATTATTGAATGGCGGAGTGGACTCGTGGGGCTGAATTGCCGACCCCTGCTCCGAGTTCCTTTGTTCTTATTTCTTCCTCTTTAAGCTGTCGGTAGCAAACAAGAAATGAAAATGAAATGAATGAATGAAAAATTGAAATGAAAATCGCTTATTGTCACAAGTAGGCTTCAATGAAGTTACTGTGAAAAGCCCCCTCGTCGCCACATTCCCGGTGCCAGATCGGGAAGGCTGGTACGGGAGAAACAGAGCACTATAAAGGAAAAATTAAGATTGTTTTTCTCCCTTTAACTCTTTATCCCTCTTTTGGGGCGATGGTGGTGTGGTGGTACTGCCACTGGGGCAATAATCCTGAGACTCAGCGTGACGCTCCGGCGACGCGGGTTCTCAGCGTGACGCTCCGGCGACGCGGGTTCTCAGCGTGACGCTCCGGCGACGCGGGTTCTCAGCGTGACGCTCCGGCGACGCGGGTTCTCAGCGTGACGCTCCGGCGACGCGGGTTCTCAGCGTGATGCTCCGGCGACGCGGGTTCTCAGCGTGACGCTCCGGCGACGCGGGTTCCCAGCGTGACGCTCCGGCGACGCGGGTTCTCAGCGTGACGCTCCGGCGACGCGGGTTCTCAGCGTGACGCTCCGGCGACGCGGGTTCCCAGCGTGACGCTCCGGCGACGCGGGTTCTCAGCGTGACGCTCCGGCGACGCGGGTTCTCAGCGTGACGCTCCGGCGACGCGGGTTCTCAGCGTGACGCTCCGGCGACGCGGGTTCTCAGCGTGACGCTCCGGCGACGCGGGTTCTCAGCGTGACGCTCCGGCGACGCGGGTTCTCAGCGTGACGCTCCGGCGACGCGGGTTCTCAGCGTGACGCTCCGGCGACGCGGGTTCTCAGCGTGACGCTCCGGCGACGCGGGTTCTCAGCGTGACGCTCCGGCGACGCGGGTTCTCAGCGTGACGCTCCGGCGACGCGGGTTCTCAGCGTGACGCTCCGGCGACGCGGGTTCTCAGCGTGACGCTCCGGCGACGCGGGTTCTCAGCGTGACGCTCCGGCGACGCGGGTTCTCAGCGTGACGCTCCGGCGACGCGGGTTCCCAGCGTGACGCTCCGGCGACGCGGGTTCTCAGCGTGACGCTCCGGCGACGCGGGTTCTCAGCGTGACGCTCCGGCGACGCGGGTTCTCAGCGTGACGCTCCGGCGACGCGGGTTCTCAGCGTGACGCTCCGGCGACGCGGGTTCTCAGCGTGACGCTCCGGCGACGCGGGTTCTCAGCGTGACGCTCCGGCGACGCGGGTTCTCAGCGTGACGCTCCGGCGACGCGGGTTCTCAGCGTGACGCTCCGGCGACGCGGGTTCTCAGCGTGACGCTCCGGCGACGCGGGTTCTCAGCGTGACGCTCCGGCGACGCGGGTTCTCAGCGTGACGCTCCGGCGACGCGGGTTCCCAGCGTGACGCTCCGGCGACGCGGGTTCCCAGCGTGACGCTCCGGCGACGCGGGTTCTCAGCGTGACGCTCCGGCGACGCGGGTTCTCAGCGTGACGCTCCGGCGACGCGGGTTCTCAGCGTGACGCTCCGGCGACGCGGGTTCTCAGCGTGACGCTCCGGCGACGCGGGTTCTCAGCGTGACGCTCCGGCGACGCGGGTTCTCAGCGTGACGCTCCGGCGACGCGGGTTCTCAGCGTGACGCTCCGGCGACGCGGGTTCTCAGCGTGACGCTCCGGCGACGCGGGTTCTCAGCGTGACGCTCCGGCGACGCGGGTTCCCAGCGTGACGCTCCGGCGACGCGGGTTCTCAGCGTGACGCTCCGGCGACGCGGGTTCTCAGCGTGACGCTCCGGCGACGCGGGTTCTCAGCGTGACGCTCCGGCGACGCGGGTTCTCAGCGTGACGCTCCGGCGACGCGGGTTCTCAGCGTGACGCTCCGGCGACGCGGGTTCTCAGCGTGACGCTCCGGCGACGCGGGTTCTCAGCGTGACGCTCCGGCGACGCGGGTTCTCAGCGTGACGCTCCGGCGACGCGGGTTCTCAGCGTGACGCTCCGGCGACGCGGGTTCTCAGCGTGACGCTCCGGCGACGCGGGTTCTCAGCGTGACGCTCCGGCGACGCGGGTTCTCAGCGTGACGCTCCGGCGACGCGGGTTCTCAGCGTGACTCTCCGGCGACGCGGGTTTGAATCTTACTGTGACAGATGGAGGAATTCGAAATCAATTTTTAAAAATCTGGAATGAAAAGTCCAATGAACCAATTGTTGTAAAAACCCATCTGGTTCACTGAGGAATTCGGCCCTCCTTACCCATCCTTACTCTTAACTGCCCTCAGAAGTGGGCTAGCAAGCCTCGCAGTTCGAGGGGAATTAGGGATGGGCAAAAGCGATGCCCACATTCAATGAATTTTTAAAAAGTCCTTGGCAAAAGGTAGCACCCTCAGTGGGAGCGATTTTAAAATCTTCTTTGTCCCCAGTCCCGATCACAATCCCGATGGAAACGCATTTGTGTGGAGTACATGTCACACGACCTGATGTGATTTATCCTCCGTAGGCAATTGCTGTCATGGTAATTACCAAACTAATACACTCAAGATAGCCATGGTCCAGGTCCTAGAGAACGGCACCGCGGAGACAGGGAGAGCATAAGAAAGACTTTCATTTATATAGCACCATTCTCAACCATGGGCCATCCCCAAGCACTTTACACTCAGTTGAGTACTTGTGAGGTGTAGTCAAATCAGCAGCCAATTTGCACACTGCAAGATTCCACGAACTGCGATGAGGTATTTTGTTTCAGCGCTGTTGGTTAAAGATTGGCCAAGTACACAATACCCCTGCTCTTCTTTGAGTGAGGCCCGAGGATTGTTTCGATCCAGCTGACAGGGCTCTTTGCACCTGGGCCTCAGGGAAACATGTCATCTGAAAGATAACAGCGTCAGCACTGGTAACCACATTGACAAGTTCCAGCCTGTGCTCCCCTTGTGGGGAGTCTGGAACAAGGGCACACATTTAAAAAATAATGGCTGGGATTCTTTGATGGCCGAGACAGGCGTCGCCTGAGGCCCTCCCCCGCTGCTCCGCCCCCCGGTGGGCCGAGTCCCCGACGGCGCGGGACACATGTGGACTGAGTCCAGCACCGCCACAGTCGGGGGGGGGGGGGGGGGGGGGTTGCCGTTCCGCTGGCAGGGGGAGCTTTGGCGGGGCAGGGAGCACTGGTGGGGGGTGGTCCAGGGGTGGCGAGGCTGGCTGCAGGGGGGGCAGTTTTTTGCCAAGCCGGGTCCGCGTGTGGCCGGCGCCATGTTGCCCAGCGTGGACACCACCGTGCGCCTGCACGGCCACGGACCCGGCCATTCTGCCGCCATATCCGCAGGTGAAGCCGGGGGCTTTACGCTGCGCGGCTGCTAGCCCCCCTCACCGGGCGGAGGATCGGTGCGGGGGGCGGCGCCGACTTTCTGGTCGTAAGACCAAACGGATCCTGCGGGCATAGCCGGAGGATCGGAGAATCCAGCCCATTTAAGATTGAGATGAGGATGATTTTTTTTCTCTCTCAGAGGGTCCTTAGTCTGTGGAATCTTCACCCGTAGGGAAGAGGGGAGGCTGGGTCGCTGGATTTACTCGAGGCTGAGGTTTGATGCAAAGGAGTCAAGGGTTATGGGGGAGTGACAGGAAAGTGGAGTTGAGGCCACAATCAGATCAGCTGTGATCGTATTGAACGGGAGAGCAGGCCCGATGGGCCGAATGGCCTGCTCCTAATCCTCGTAAGACCCGGGGGTGAGTCACAAACCCCCTGACTCAGGGACGCGAGTGCGACCAACCAAGCTACGACGGAGACTACGGGAGGCGGAGACGGAAGCCAGGCCCGGTGGATATCCCTCAGGACAAGATGGAGCCTCACAAGGTGATCGATACAACAGCCTTCCCAATGACAAGGCACCAAGTTCCAACATGCAATGTGGCAAACCAGATGGAAAACTACCCGCCCAGCTTGTTCCTGCAGAAGAAGCCGTCTGGGGGGGGCGGAGGGAGGAGTGGAGGTGGTGGTTGGGGGCGGGGGGGCGTTAGAGGGTGACAAAGCAACTTAAGGTTTGTTATTGATGTGAAACCAGGCTGGCAGCTCTATAATAGGTACTTACTTTATTAGTTTCAAAGCCTACAGTCATGTCTGAGTCACGGTGAAGCTCATTGTCCTGTGTTTTCAATTATTCAGCGTCAGCGGAGTAACAGAAAGGACTGTAATGCTCAGAGATATACAATGACCCTGAGCATGGGGGAAACTTCAGAGTCTGATTAGGCCTCAGCCTGTCCAATTCTGGCTAACATATGCACTTTAGGAAGGACGGCAAGGCCGTTAAGGGGGTGCAGAAGGGATTCACTGGAAAGGTGTCAGGGTTGAGTGACTTTAGTTGTGTGGACAGGCTCCCAGCTCTTTGTGTGAGCACTATCCAGGCACTGTGGACGCGATTGTCCGGCCGCGTTACGCTCCGAGAGAAAGCACAACGTGACCAGAGAATCCCGGGACTGGCCACCAGTGAGCCTCCCAACAGCCTCTGCGCCTCGTGAGGGTTCACTGGAATCCCGCGAGGCTTCGGAGTCAGAACCCCGCCCCGAATGGGCGTGTCGAAACGCCGCCCTCAGAAGTAGGTCATAAACCTATTTACAACCTACTCACCCGGGATCCACTGGCCTCCCTCGATTCTCCGGCCTCCCCAGGGAGGCTGCGGCTGGGCACCGATCAGTGCTGGTCCACACAGACATGGACCAGGCGGAACGGCTCCCGGGGGGGGGGGGTTCCCGGGCCATGGGAGTCCTCTCGGTGGTCAGGGTACGTGCAGGGTGGCAACCTGGCCCTCCCCCTGGAACGTGGCCACGTTGGCACTGCCCAGCTGGCACCTTGGCACTATCACTGTAACACTGCCAAGGTGCCCGGATGGCACTGCCAAGCCAGCAGGAGCACTGCCAGGGTGGAAGTGCCAAGGGCCAGGGAACAAGGTAGGCCATGCCCATGAAATGAGGATGGAGGGGGGGGGGTGTTTGAACAGTGGGGGAGTGCAGGGCAGGTAGGTAGGGGCCTCCGGGAGGTTGGGGGATGATGGGTGGGGGTCCTAGAAGGGAGAGGGTGCTGCAAGGGAGCTTGTGGAGGCCTGAAGAGGTGGGACAGCCAGGGACCCCATAGCCTCACTTGGGGGGGTGTGGGGTAGTGTCCATGTGTGTGGGGAGTGACAAAGCCCATGGGTGTGTGGTGATATGCATCACTGTATATACACAGGGGGTTAATGTAGACACTTTAGGACACTAAATACACAAGGGGTTAATGTACATACACTACACCTAGCTAGACACTAGAGGCAACAACATCAACATCAACAACAAGCACGACAAAAACAACAATGGGACTACGACTGGTACGACATGATACAACTCTGCAAATGAGGGACACTGTTACTGCTCAGCTTAGTACAATGACATACCATGGCAGGATGATGCATCTTCCCAATTCACGTTTGCTACACTACCAACAGGCAACCCGGCTTTCAGGACAGATGCCATCAAGAATTGCCACCATAAGCATCGAAAGAAAGAGTCCAAATCAGTCAATGAAGTGATGTGAACACTTGAACACCTCCTGATGACCAAACACCAGGACGCTGACGGCTTTCACAAGGGAATGACAATGTCACCATTGACACTTCTCTACCAGACCAAATAAATTCATGAACTATTGGACTCATAACTTTTATTTTGTATTATCTTATCCTCAAAGTCATCACAACTATTATTTGGTCTTGTATACTATTGTATAGTCATCACAGTCATCATAACTTGTACACAGCATCACTTAGCTACCTAGTTTGTTCAATTATCTTTAACACTGTACAGAAAATATCTAACACGAAAAAAGGGGGGATGTGATGATATGCATCACTGTAAATACACAGGGGGTTAATGTAGACACTTTAGGACACTAAATACACACGGTGTTAATGTACATACACTACACCTAGCTAGACACTAGAGGGAGCACCAGAGACATGACACACAGACATTCAACCAATAGGTCAGTAAGATAGGACACGACCAATGGACATTCAAGACACATCCAGACGTGACACTACCACAGGGGGGCATTACACCAACCCATATAAAAGGACACAACACACATGCTCAGTCTCTTTCCAGTGGAGACACTTAGTGAGTACAGACAGGGTTGATTGAACGTCACACCCACCACGTGGATTGTAGCAGACTGGTTAGTCAGTCTGAGTAGCTATAGCAGGATTAACAGTAGAGTCGAATCCAAGTAGGAGAATTGTTAACAGTTCAATAAATGTGTTGAAGCTGTCTCCAAGTCTGAACCTTCCTTTGTCAGAGTGCACATCAAGGAAGCAGCTTTTCTACGTCAAGAGGATAACAAAAAATGGTGGGGGTAGGGGATCCCACAAGATCACTTAGTGATCCGGGCACCTTTTCAAAATGGCAGCCCGATCTCGGAGTTCAGCTCCCCCGTGCTGAAAAACATTCCACGTGTGGGCTAAACCGGTGAGAGACTCCCCAGGGCCCAAAAAGAGTTGAATAGCAGCGGGGAACTCGCCAGCAGATCCTGCGGGAAACTCCATGAAAAACCCCGCCACAAATTAACAGACATTTTTGGGGAGAATCGCGCCCTGTGTGAGGACACCCCGCTAAGGGCTCATTGGGGGTCCCTCTTCTTCAGTCCCCCCCCCCCCAGCCCCCAGCACCCTTACAGCACCCCATCCCTTCTAGGACCCCCACCCATTACCCCCCCCAACCTCCCAGAGGCCCCTACTTACCTGCCCTACGCTTGCGATTCTCCGGAACAATTTCTAAGTGTTGTTGCGAGCGGGAATTGCCGCGAGCTTCCCGGCGCTCGACCCAACGAGGCCGGCAACGCTATTTGACGTTAATTGGTCCACTTAACAAGGCCTCACTAGCTTCTTGCCGCAAATGACGGCTCGCCAGCTCTTTCGCCTGTGGTAGTATGTATTGGGGGTCATGTGGGACTGGAAGCCCTAATGTCATTGGCTGACAGATCCCGGGTCCTGGTTGGCCGTTGACCTCATACTCCGCCCTGAAGGCGAAGTATAAGAAGCCGGTGCCTTCCCCCGCAGGCCAGTTTACTATCGGGCTGCTGGGGAACAGACACGCTTAATAAAGCCTCATCGACTTCACTCTATTCGTCTCACGGAGTCTTTGTGCGCCACAATTTATTAAGCGTGCCTAAAAAGGACTATGGAGCTCAGGATCATTCCAGAATGCCTGAGGATCAGCCCCCACACAGTGAATGCGGCAGCAGCCTTCAAACACTGGCAGACTTGCTTTGAGGCCTACATCACATCGACCACAGGCCGAGTCTCAGACGAACAAAAATTGCAGGTCCTGCACTCGAGGGTGAGCACGGAGATTTTCACCCTCATTGAAGACACCCGCGATTTCCAGACGGCGTTCACAGCACTGAGAAGTCTCTACGTTCGCCCAGTTAACCAAATCTACGCTCGCTACCAGCTCGCGACAAGACGGCAAGCTCCCGGAGAATCGATGGACGAGTTCTACGCCGCGCTGCTGATTTTGGGAAGAGCCTGCAGCTGCCCGTCGGTGAATGCAAATGAACATACGGACATGTTAATGCGCGATGCTTTTGTGGCAGGTATGCAATCCTCCCAAATCCGCCAAAGACTTCTAGAAAAATAGTCGCTAGGACTCTCAGAGGCACGGGCCCTGGCAGCCTCGCTGGACGTAGCCGCGCGTAATACCCGCGCCTACGGCCCCGACCGCGCGGCAGGCCATTGGGCCCCGTACGTACCCGCCGCGGCAAACCCCCGGACACCCCACAGGCTTGCGCAGTCCAAACGCCGAGTCGCACCGGGGGCGCCCGCTGTTATTTCTGCGGCCAGGCGAAGCACCCCCGACAACGCTGTCCGGCCCGCGCAGCCATCTGCAAAAGCTGCGGGAAAAAGGGCCACTATGCGGTGGTGTGCCGATCCCGCGAGGTCGCCGCCGTCCCGGGGCCACAGGCAGCCCTACAAGCAGTCTATGCGTCCCAACCCCCCCAGCACGCCATGTGCGACCCGCAGGCACCGCCATTTTGGGTCCCGACCACCGCGGCTCCGGGAGAACTGGGAGCCCTGCACGCCGCCTACGCTCCCCAACCCCCCTCCCCGCAGTCCATGTACGACCCGCCGCCGGCGCTCCCGATTTGGGTGCCGGCCAACACTCTCCACGGAGAGGAGGGGTTTTTTCGCATCCCGAACGCCACCCTCACCCCCGTCCCGCGCCCCACGCCTGACCCGCCGGCGCCACCTACCTTGACCCCGACCACCGCTGTCCCCGGCGAGGGAGCTCCGCACGGTCCCAGCACTCGCGGCCCCACGACTGACCCGCCGGCGCCGCCGACCTGGGCCCCGACCACCGCTGTCCCCGGCGAGGGAGCTCCGCGCGGTCCCAGCGCTCGCGGCCCCACGACTGACCCGCCGGCGCCGCCGTCTGGGCCCTCACCCCGTCCCGCGCCCCACGCCTGACCCGCCGGCCTGGGCCCCGACCACCGCTGTCTCCGGCGAGGGAGCTCCGCGCGGTCCCAGCGCTCGCGGCCCCACGACTGACCCGCCGGCACCGCCGACCTGGGCCCTCACCCCCGTCCCGCGCCCCACGCCTGACCCGCCGGCGCAACTTACCTGGACCCCGATCACCGCTGTCCCCGGCGAGGGAGCTCCGCACGGTCCCAGCGCTCGCGGTACTGACCCGCCGGCCTGGGCCCCGACCACCGCTGTCCCCGGCGAGGGAGCTCCGCGCGGTCCTAGCGCCCGCGGCCCTGGCGCTCGCAGTCAAGGAACTCCGCGCGGTCCTAGCGCCCGCGGCCGGGGCGCTCGCAATGCAGGAACTCCGCGCGGTCCTAGCGCCCCCCAGACCCCCCAGCACACCATGTGCGACCCGCAGACGCCGCCATTTTGGGTCCCGACCACCACGAGGGGAGGAGGGGCGCTGCCATCTTGGACCGCCCCCGACCTGTACGACGCATGGGGGCGGCCATTTTTTCCACCCCCGACGCCATCTTGTGACCCCTCAGCCACGGGCGATGTATGGGGTGGCCATTTTGTCCATCCCCGACGCCATCTTGGACGGCAACAACGGACCCCACCCCACTACTACAACCACGGCTCGCTTCGGTTACAATCGATCAGGCTCGGCCCCGGACTCTCCAGACGACGACGACAACGGTCCTAATTAACGGCCACGAGACGCCATGCCTAGTCGACTCCGGGAGCACGGAAAGTTTTATACATCCCGACACGGTAAGACGCTGTTCCTTAACTACCTTCCCCAGCACACAAAAGATTTGCCTAGCTGCAGGATCCCACTCCGTACAGATCCAGGGATTCTGCATAGTTACCCTAACGGTACAGGGGAGGGAATTCAAAAACTACAAACTTAACGTCCTTCCCCAACTCTGTGCCCCCACCTTGCTGGGCTTAGATTTTCAATGTAACCTACAGAGCCTTACGTTTAAATTCGGCGGCCCCATACCCCCACTCACTATCTGCGGCCTCGCCACCCTCAAGGTGCAACCCCCGCCACTAGGAGCAGACGGTACAGCGCCCAGGACCGGACCTTCATTCGCTCCGAAGTCCAGCGGCTACTAAAGGAGGGCATAATCCAGGCCAGCAATAGTCCCTGGAGAGCGCAGGTGGTGGTAGTGAAGACAGGAGAGAAACAAAGTATGGTCATTGACTATAGCCAGACCATCAACAGGTACACACAACTAGACGCGTACCCTCTCCCCCGCATATCCGACATGGTCAATCGGATTGCCCAGTATAAAGTCTTCTCCACCGTGGACCTCTAGTCCGCCTACCATCAGCTCCCCATCCGCCCAAGTGACCGCAAGTACACAGCCTTCGAGGCAGACGGGCGATTATACCATTTCCTACGGGTCCCTTTTGGCGTCACAAACGGCGTCTCGGTCTTCCAACGGGAAATGGACCGAATGGTTGATCAACATGGGTTACGGGCCACGTTCCCGTACCTCGACAATGTAACCATCTGCGGCCACGATCAGCAGGATCACGACGCCAACCTCCAAAAATTCCTCCAGACTGCCAAAGCCTTGAACCTCACGTACAACGAGGACAAGTGCGTTTTTAGCACCGATCGGCTAGCCATTCTGGGCTACATAGTGCGCAATGGGATAATAGGCCCCGACCCCGAACGTATGCGCGCACTCATGGAATTTCCCCTCCTGCACTGCCCAAAAGCCCTGAAACGCTGCCTGGGGTTCTTTTCATACTACGCCCAGTGGGTCCCCCAGTACGCAGACAAGGCCCGCCCCCTAATACAGACCACGACTTTCCCGCTGTCGACAGAGGCTTGCCAGGCTTTCAGCCGCATCAAAGCGGACATCGCAAAGGCCACGATGCGCGCCATCGACGAGTCCCTCCCCTTCCAGGTCGAGAGCGACGCCTCTGACGTAGCTCTAGCGGCCACCCTTAACCAAGCGGGCAGACCCGTGGCCTTCTTCTCCCGAACCCTCCACACCTCAGAAATCTGCCACTCCTCAGTGGAAAAGGAAGCCCAAGCCATAGTGGAAGCTGTGCGACATTGGAGGCATTACCTAGCCGGCAGGAGATTCACTCTCCTCACTGACCAACGGTCGGTAGCCTTCATGTTCGATAATGCACAGCGGGGCAAGATCAAGAACGACAAGATCTTGCGGTGGAGGATCGAACTCTCCACCTTCAACTATGAGATCTTGTACCGGCCCGGAAAGCTGAACGAGCCGTCCGATGCCCTATCCCGCGGCACATGTGCCAACGCACAAATTGACCGCCTACAAGCCCTCCACGAGGACCTCTGCCATCCGGGGGCCACTCGGTTTTACCACTTCATCAAGTCCCGCAATCTCCCATACTCCTTAGAGGAGGTCCGTACAGTCACAAGGGACTGCCACATCTGCGCAGAATGCAAACCGCATTTTTTCAGGCCAGGTGGAGCGCACCTGATTAAGGCTTCCCGCCCCTTTGAACGCCTCAGTCTCGATTTCAAAGGGCCCCTCCCCTCCACCGACCGCAACGCGTATTTCCTTAATGTAGTGGACGAATACTCCCGCTTCCCTTTTGCCATTCCCTGCTCCGACATGACCGCGGCCACAGTCATTAAAGCCCTGAACAGCATCTTCACGCTGTTCGGTTACCCCGCATACGTCCACAGCGACAGGGGGTCCTCTTTCATGAGAGACGAGCTGCGCCAGTTCCTGCTCAGCAAGGGCATAGCTTCAAGCAGGACGACCAGCTACAACCCCCGGGGGAACGGGCAAGTAGAAAGGGAGAACGGCACGGTCTGGAAGGCCGTCCTACTGGCCCTACGGTCCAGGGATCTCCCAGTTTCACGGTGGCAGGAGGTCCTCCCGGACGCTCTCCATTCCATCCGGTCGTTATTATGTACGAGCACTAATCAAACGCCTCACGAGCGTCTCCTTGTCTTCCCTAGGAGGTCCTCCTCTGGAACGTCGCTGCCGACCTGGCTGGCGGCCCCAGGACCCATCCTGCTCCGAAAGCACGTGCGGGCACATAAGGCGGACCCGTTGGTCGAAAGGGTTCACCTCCTCCACGCAAACCCCCAGTACGCCTACGTGGAGTACCCCAACGGCCGACAGGACACGGTCTCCCTGCGGGATCTGGCGCCCGCCGGCACCACGCACCCCCCCCCGACACCATCAACCCAACCGCCCCCCTTCCTGCCACCGCCGCACCCCGCGACCGCCCCCTTCCCAGGAGGATCAGTCCCCCTCCCCTTTGCACCGACAGCTGAAACCGTGCGGCTCCCGGAGGCGACAACGCTGGTACAAGCACCACCACCACCGCCAGGGCCGAGGCGATCGACACGGACGACCAGACCGCCCGACCGACTCGTGGCGTCGATGTAAAACAAAGATGGACTGTCCAATGAACATTTTGTTTTTCCTATACCCTCTGTAAATAGTTGTAACAGGACGATACTGTCCAATACTGTACTACCATGTAACTGTTCTATCCTCCCAGGACCAGCCCTGTAAACCCTTACCACCATACGAAGCATCACCCCGCCGGGTTCATTTTTGACAAGGGGTGAATGTGGTAGTATGTATTGGGGGTCATGTGGGACTGGAAGCCCTAATGTCATTGGCTGACAGATCCCGGGTCCTGGTTGGCTGTTGACCTCATACTCCGCCCTGAAGGCGAAGTATAAGAAGCCGGTGCCTTCCCCCGCAGGCCAGTTTACTATCGGGCTGCTGGGGAACAGACACGCTTAATAAAGCCTCATCGACTTCACTCTATTTGTCTCACGGAGTCTTTGTGCGCCACATCGCCGAGACCGCTCTCGCCAGTCCCCCGCTAACAAGGTCGAGCAGCACTTGCTCAGCCAACCCTAATGATGCCAAGAAGACCAGCCCCAAGATTCAGGGCTGCCGACGTGGGGAGGCCCCAGGACGCGGTGGAGGCCAGGAGGGATGTCCTGTCCCCCCACCCCCCGAGTGTCCCAGTGCTGCCTGGGACGAGGTGGTGGCAGCAGCTCGGTGAGTGTGACCAGGAGGACTGGCCTTCAGTCCAGGAAGAAGGTCGACGACTTACACCGGGCAGCACGAGTGAGGAGACACCAATGCAACCCCCCCCCTCCCCCCGATGCCCCAGGAAGTACCTTCCCACCCCCACCCCCTCTCCCAGCACAGTGAACCACGCGTGTGGCTAACGATGCCCTCTCTGCGTCTCCTCAGGTAAAGCTCTCCCACAATCGTCAGGAGAGGGCACAGACTGCCGGTGGGGTGCCGGACATCAGAATCCTCGCCTCCTTCGAGGAGCGGGCCCCGGCGGTGTCCGGTGTGGCCGAGGACAGGGCGGTCACAAACGCAGAGGCAGGCGGGCGCCGCAGAGGTGAGGAAGCACCAGGCGCCACCCGGAGGATCTGTGAGTTGTTGTTGCCTTACTGACTGACCCATCCCTCCCACTGACCACATGTCCATTCTCCTGCAGGTCCTCCAGCTGACGGAGCCGGCCCATCCTGGCTGGCCCCCTCTCCTGCCTCCGAGGAGAACACCTCGGAGGAGAGCTCCGAGGATGCAACTGTTATAATCACGGCACAGCTGTCATCAGCTGAGATACACACACCTCGTGGGGAATATTAGTGGAAAGGCTTCTGGGCACAATCTGGTGAGCACCACACTGCTGCCAATGCACATCTGGTGGAGGCAGGAACCCCCAGGCGGGACAGTAGTTGGAGGCATGCCGCATCCCAGGACTCAGCTGGGTCCCAGCCTGATGCTGAGCCTCTGGAAGTGGGTGACCCGGAGCTGATGGAGACGATAACAGCCGGGACATTCAGAGGGAAATGCCAGCGTCGCTCCAGCTGACCCATAGCTGCTTGGATGAGTCCCAGAGGCTATGGCCGCAGGAGATGGCGCCAGCAATGCGGGGCATCAAGGCCAATTAGTGTGGTGACCGCAGTGGAGAGCCTGGTGCACGACGTTGGCACCACGAGTGAAGGTGTCCAAGGTGTCGCGCAGTCGGTGACAGCCATGGCTGAGAGTCTCGACAGATTGTCTACCTCACTGGGGATGTCACCCAGTACCAGGCTGACCTTGATGAGGTTTGCAGCCGGTTAAAATGGCTAACTCCCGATTAGAATGGCCAAACCCCGAATTAAAATGGCGAACGGAAGAGGCTGATGGGAAAATCAGCCAACAGGACTCAAACAGACAGCTGCAGGTAAAACAGTGGGCGAGATCCTCCGACACCCCCGACGGGTCGGAGAATCGCCGGGGGCTGGCGTGAATCCCGCCCCCGCCGGTTGCCGAATTCTCCGGCACCGGATATTCGGCGGGGGCGGGAATCGCACCGCGCCGGTTGGCGGGCCCCCCCCCCCCGCGATTCTCCGGCCCGGATGGGCTGAAGTCCCGCTGCTAAAATGCCTGTCCCGCTGGCGTAGATTAAACCACCTACCTAACCGGTGGGACAAGGCGGTGCGGGCGGGCTCCGGGGTCCTAGGGGGGGCGCGGGGCGATCTGGCCCCGGGGGGTGCCCCCACGGTGGCCTGGTCCGCGATCAGGGCCCACCGATCCGCGGGCGAGCCTGTGCCGTGGGGGCACTCTTTCCCTTCCGCCTTCGCCACGGTCTCCACCATGGCGGGGGCGGAAGAGACTCCCTCCACTGCGCATGCGCGGGAATGCCGTGAGCGGCCGCTGACAATCCCACGCATGCGCCGCCCGGAGATGTCATTTCCGTGCCAGCTGGCGGGGCTCCAAAGGCCTATTCCGCCAGCTGGCGGGGCAGAAATTCGTCTGGCGTGGGCCTAGCCCCTTAAGGTTGGGGCTCAGCCCCCCAAGATGCGGAGCATTCCGCACCTTTGGGGCAGCGCGATGCCCGACTGATTTGCGCCGTTTTGGGCGCCAGTCGGCGGACATCGCGCCAATACCGGAGAATTTCGCCTATTGTATTCGCCTCTGGGGAGGCCAGACAGAATCGATATCTGCAGCCATCAACATAACAACTCACCAGCCATCTCAATACTAATCAGCAATCCCCGGGGACAATATGCTACAAATTAGACACACAAAGCCAACCCAGACTTTTCGGCGCCAGCAGGAGCCTACACAAAAGAGAGGTGAACGACCACCCCAAAACCGCCCATCGATCAAGGAATCGCTCCAGCGTTGGAGAATATCGAACCAAGTGATTGGGATGAAGTCCAATCACTTGGAACCAGGTACAGGGTCCGCCCTGAAAGGCGGGAAGCCCCTGGGGACTATAAGAATAGAGTCCAAGTTCAAATCGACCCTCCTGCACCCTTCTTCTCCTCTCCGCACCCTTCGAGACCCTTCTGCTGACCTTCTACAACAGCTGCGAGAACCGTAAGTCTTACTCCAACGCTCGCTACGAGATAGGCACTCCTGACTATCGACCTGTACCCGCTTTGAATCCCGCAGGCTCAGAACCCATACGAAAGGCCATTCATTTCCCTGACCTGGTGGGCCATTTCCAAAGTTAAGTATTGGTCTGTTAGTTGTAGGAAGTAGCTTAGAAGTAGAATTAATGTATAAGTATTGATTACTGTATTTCATAAATGTACGTTGATTTAACTCTTACTAAGCGGTGTGTTGGATTATTGATCATTACTCGGGCTTGAACCACGTGGCGGAATCAGAAAGATACTTGGCGACTCAAGAGCAAAGGTGATAGAACAAGAGCAATTAAACTAAGGCTAAAACGAGCAACAGGTTCTGCGGGACATGTCCCGCTCTCAGATGGATTGGATTGGGTTTGTTTATTGTCACGTGTACCAAGGTATAGTGAACATTATTTTTCTGCGAGCAGCTCAAACAGATCACTTAGCAAGAGAAGATCAAAGAGAAAGTTAGTGATAGTGTTAGTCTTAGAATTACGTTTTAGGAGATTAGTCCGGTTATAGGAGATATAAGAAGAGGATCTGTGTGAGCGAGCTCGCAGAGAGTCGCCACTCCCCGGTACCATCTTGGCATGGGCATGGCCCTGCGGAGCTTGTCCCAGTCTCATTTGGGCATGGCTGAGGTACTGTCGAGCATGTTGCAGTCACTGAGGAGCATCGCCGAGGGCGTCGACACGACGGTGCAAACATCGGGGAGCCGCCAGGGCTGGCAGAGCCATGCGATGCAGGGGCAGCCAGGGCTCAAACCAGCTGCCCCTTCACCCCAAGGTGGACCCCAGGGCCCTGACCTGAAGGCTGCGAGCAACCCGGACCTGTCCCGGATGCCTCTGAATGGCGGAGCAGACTCGATGGGCCAAATGGCCTAACTCTGCTCCTATGTCTTATGATCTTATGGTCCCATGGGGCACCAGCTCTCCCGAGTTCCACCCCTCTGATGAGGCCGCTCTCGGGGTCAGCACATGGGACACTGCAGCACAGCCGTGCATGTGCCGCCAACAAGTGCGTCAGGGCCCTCCGGCCTCAGAGCCCCCAGAGGACGCCCGCCAGGGGCATCGAGGGCCTGGGGACAAGGTAGGCAGCTGGCAGCCTCCATCTCAGATGTGCACCCTGGGTACACACCTAGGCATGGTTGTCGAGCTCGGAGGGCCAGGCACATCGAGGATCACTGAGGGCACCGGGGGGAAGGGATGGTTAGGGGGGGTGGTAGGGGGTTGTGGGGAGGTGGGGGGTAGGGAGGGGGTGGGGGTGACACAACTGGGAGTGGGGTATTGTACGGCACATTAAATCCCTTTTTGCACAACCATTGTGGTGCCTCTCCCACTTTCTTCCGCAATGCAGGCTGACCCCAGATGCTTAGTCCATCTCTCCAGGCCTCCAGTCCGGGTGATCAGTGGGGCAGACGGGCAGGGAGAGGGGATGGCCCAGGAATGGGTAAACACGATCTAGGGTTGGATGGTGGTGCTGTGAGCAATTGCCCCCTCCCCCGGTTGCTCCCCCCCCCTCATGGCGGCCCACCCCTACGGAGGGTCACCCACCCACAGCCGAAGGTCCCCCACCCCACCTGACGAGCACAGGGGCAGCAAGCGCAGCACCCCCGGGCTCTTTGCCTGTGAACAAAGATGGCTACTCACCTCGGCTCCCCACCGAAGCCCTTCTGTCAGGTTCATGTTTTTCAAAAGGAGTACTAAACGGCGCCACCTGCTGGGGAGACCGCTGAACGACGAGAGGCCGTTGGATATGAGGTTGTTCAACTCAGTTGTATGGAAACGGGGCTTAAGTGATAATGATTGGTTTCTCGCCACGCTAGGGCGAGATCCCGCTTTTGCCGACGAGAGATGGGCCGGTTGCATCGCAAACTGTTTGGCGCCCGGCGTGGATCTTGTTTTTTGGCCTCTTCCGCTACTCACCGGCCTCATTTCACTTGAGCGAGAGCGTAACAAGGCCGGAGAGTCGCGCCCCATGTCTCCGAAGCTTTCCTGTGCAGTTCCCGTGCTGCAAGTTCAACATTCTCCGATGCGACGGCTTCGTTGCCGCCTGACCAAAACGTTGAGGGTTGCCTCCTGCCACGTGGCATGGTTTAAGGCTGTTCACCATGTCGTGGCTGTGCTTAACCTTGCTGCCACTGTGTTTGACCGCTGCTGAGCATCATGTTGTGTGTCTATAATGGTGTAAGTGCATCAATCACTCTTAAGGGATTGGGTACACACAGACCAGGCACATGGGAATCTTTATACAAAGGTAGGAAGCTTGAAGACAGCAGCAGCAGAGTTGTGATTCTTTTCATGAGCCAAATAAACAAAATCAACAAACCATCGAATAAATCAAAAACCCAGTTCCTTAAAGGGACGCTGCATCAAAGTAAACAGAATCTCAAAGGAACCATAAAACATCAAAACAAAATGTGATTAAAGGCCATCTTGGTCAGGCCCAGGAGCAGGCCTAGAAAGAGGTCCTCCTCCCTCCCCGCCGCTCTCCGCACCTAGTGACCAAAGATCAGCAGCGCGGTACTGAAACGCAGCAGCAGAGCTGTGCGCGCTGTGTTCGGCAAAAGTGAAACTGTGACTGGATCACATGACACACTTCCCTCCCAGCGATATGGTGCTGCTATTGTTTTAAAGGCAGATTGCAACACTCCTTAGAGCAGGGGTGGCGAAGAGCAGATTTGATAGAGGTTTTCAAAATCATGAAAGGTTTTGATAGAGTGCAGAGAAATTGTCTCCAGTGGCAGAAGGGTCGGTAATCGGGGGACACCAATGGAGATGATTGGTAAAAAAGACCAGAGGTGACAGGAAACATATTTTCATACAGTCAGTTGTGATTAGGAATGTGCTACCTGGAAGGGGATTCACTGGTAATTTCCAAAAGGGAACTGGCTAAATACTGGAAGGGAAAAATATTTAGGAGCTATGGGGAAAGAGCGGGGAGGGCGGGATTAATTGGAAAAGCTCTATCAAGGGATTGGCACAGGTGTGATGGGCAGAATGGCGTCTTCTGTGCTGTATAACTCAATGATATTATAAATCATACAGGGGGAGATGGTGGCGTTGTGGTAATGTCACTCGGCTAATAATCTGAGGCCCAGCTAATGCTGTGGGCAACATGGATTCAAAAGGATAACGCCCACATCTCACAAAGTAAGCAAGTACGCCGCTTTCGAGGGGGCGGAGCATCGCAAAAGTGAACGCGATCGCGCCGTCGGCGACCGGGGAATCTTGCCCACGGCGTTTTGTGCCAGGGTTCTATTCTGGGATCTTCCCGTCCAGTTATATCAACTGGGATCGTAACAGCGAGGTTGCCAACCCTTCAGGATTGTCCCCGGAGTCTGTGCAAAGATTGATCTCCTGCACAGTGCAATAATTAACACAGGATTAAGCAGAATTGGAGCATGCTTGTAACAATATTGAATGTGGTGGGAGAGGATGCTGGAGTTGACGCTATGAGTGGACATAGGAGCTCATTTGGTGAAACCTCCAGGAATATGCCCAACCAGAGTTGGCAATCCACCTTGGGCGGGGAGTGTCTCACCCACCATCTTCCACTATTTACTCCTTCGTCATTTTAAACACTTTCAATTATATTCCTCCTTTCTTGCTAAGCTGAAATCACCGTCCTCTCATCCCTCATAGGCCTTTAGACCGATGCACCTGTGCAGCATCTTAAAGAGGAGGACGCTGTGGTCTGGAGCATCGCTGGCAGTGGAGACTCGACCACCCATAAACATCTGACCTCAAAGAGCATGGCCCACACTGCCTCGGGGGTATCTGGCAGTTTAGTGAATTGCCTCCTCAGACCCGTCTCCCACCAACTCAAACTAATCTGTTAGTTACACATGGGTGTGACGGTCACCACTGGGCAACAACTACCCTGGTGGGATTTGAACCCATGTCCTCAGAGCATATAGCCAGGGCCTGTAGATTATGAGCTCAGTGCCATCACCTGGACACCACCATCTCCCCTAGTTACGCTGCGATGTAACTCTTTTAAATCTCTCAGGACAAAGGGTTAAAGGTGTAGCTATGAGGAGGTGTCAATGGAACCACGTTCCTGCATTTGGGATGATCGTCACATATATGCATGTGCTGCCCTCTAGTGTTTGCTGTTGGTTAGCTACCGGCAGGAGACTTCTCTACTTATGTGATGGGAATTAGCTGTGACAAAAGCCTGGAATTTTTCAGATGTGCTCCCGCTCTGCTGC
This sequence comes from Scyliorhinus torazame, assembly GCF_047496885.1. NCBI lineage: Eukaryota > Metazoa > Chordata > Chondrichthyes > Carcharhiniformes > Scyliorhinidae > Scyliorhinus > Scyliorhinus torazame. The sequence continues at coordinate 396,165,767 of NC_092707.1, forward strand.
CTGGGTGGAAATAACGTGGAAATGCACATGCTAATGCTTCCAGCAGAGTTACAGAGGCAGCAAGGAAATTCAAAGTGACAAATGTGATGTATCATTCGGAGACTGCACTGACTTAACAGCCAGGTGACGGAGTTTCCTAACAGGCGCCACACTTCAAAAGTACTTCATTGGGTAGAAATCAGTTTGGGATCTCCTGAAGGCTGTGTGAGGTGCTTCAGTGCAGAGGTCGCATAATACTTAAATGAATGTGTGGTGGTATGTATTAGGGGTATTACGGTACCCTGTGATGCCGAGAGTCTATTGGTGGATAGACGCTGGGTCCCGATTGGATCAGCCGCCTACTGGCTCCACCCAATAAGGCGGAGTATAAGAGCCCGGGTTCTCCCAGCAGCCGCATCTGTAACTGTGCTGCTGGGGAACAAGTCTGCGTAATAAACCCATCGATTGACTCCATCTCTTCTCGTCTCGTGAGTGATTGACCGTGCTACAGAATGCAAATTCTACAATGACCATGAAACCATTGTCGATTGCCACAAAACCCATCTGGTTCAGTAATGTCCTTTAGGGAAGGAAATCTGCTGTCCTTACCTGGTATGGCCTACATGTGGCTTCAGATCCACAGCAATGTGGTTGACTCCTTTTTTATACAAATTTAGAGTACCCAATTCTTTTTTTTCCCAATTAAGGGGCAATTCAGCGTGGCCAATCCACCTACAGGTTGTGAGGGTGAAACCCACGCAAACACAGGGAGAATGCGCAAACTCCACATGGACAGTGACCCAGAGTTGGGATCGAACCTGGGACCTCGGCGCCGTGAGGCAGCAGTGCTAACCATTGCGGCACCGTGCCGCCCTAATGTGATTGACCCTTAACTGCCCTCTGAAATGGCTGAGCAAGTCACTCAGTTCAAGGGCAAATAGGGAAGGACGATAAATGCTGGCCCAGTATCCTCACAACCTTCTCAAGCTGCATCAAACAATCATTGGTTCCTGGAGTATGCTCAGGGGAACTCGGGAGAAGCAACAAATGTACACAGCCAGATCCAACACACAGTCATGTGATAGTGACCATTTATCCTGTTGGTTGAGGTGTATATATTCATCAGTAAACCAGGGGCAGCCCCCCCACTCTTTGGATTTTGCCTTGCGATCTTTCATTCTGGATACTTAAGCACGTAATTGAGGCTGAGGCGATACTGATGGCGTGTAGCACTGCCAGAGAGGCTGACATATGCATTGCTGGTTAAATTGAGGCCCTCCGCACTGGGCTAAATCGCTGTCTTTTAAAGCAGACCAAGGCAGGCCAGCAGCACGGTTCAATTCCCGTACCAGCCTCCCCGAACAGGCGCCGGAATGTGGCGACTAGGGGCTTTCCACAGTAACTTCATTGAAGCCTACTTGTGACAATAAGCGATTTTCATTTCATTTTCATGTTAAATAGGGGCCAGAAGAGGGCCTCAATTTGACCAGCAATGCCTATGTCAGCCTCTCTGGCAGTGCTACACGCCATCAGTATCGCCTCAGCCTCAATTACGTGCTTAAGTATCCAGAATGGGTCCAGAACTAATGGCCATGTGTCTGTGAGACAAGTGCGTTGTCACTCAACTCTAAATAGAAAATGCTGCAAAGGCTCAGCAGGTCCCTTAATCATTTGTGAAGAGAGAGAGAGCGAGAAACTCCATTTTGACAAAGGCGAAACGGCTTTTTCCCCTCGGTTTTTCCCTGGCCACAGATTTTTTTTAAAAATTCTTTCTCGGGATGTGGGCACCGTCGGCAAGGCCAGGCTTTGTTGTCCTAATCGCCCCTGAACTGAGTGGCCGGCTGGACCATTTCAGAGGGTCGTTGAGCAGCAACCACATGGCTGTGGGTCTGGAGTCACATGTAGGCCAGACCGGGTAAGGACGGCAGATTTCCTTCCCTAAAGGACATTAGTGAACCAGATGGGTTTTTATGACAATCGATGACAGTTTTATCACTGAGGCTACCTTCCAGTTGAATTTTTTTGTGTGGCCGTTGTCCCTTGAGCATTAGCCTGGGTTCCTGGATTACTAGCCCAGTGACATTACCACTACACTAGGACAGCTGAGTATTTCCCGGATTCTCTGTTTATATTTTTCACAGTATTTGTGTTTTGTTGACACTGAGTTACAGCTTACGTTATCGCCTCGATTCAATTGTCAAAAAACTAGAATCTATATCAGGCCTTACCTGGAGGTATTCCTTGATCCTGGGAGCACAATTCTCCTTGGTAAAGATTGGGAGCAAAATCACACTCGAATCCGCTCCTGCTGTGGGGATAACTGCTGGAGCGTTGGTCCTCCTTACCCATGCAGAGCAGTGACCCCTGATGAACAGGGTGAGTAAAGCCAGCTCTTTGGGGATCCCAGAGACTCTCGAGCCCCCCACTGGGATGGTATTCCTTATTCCAAGATGGCAGGTTTGGTTCCACCGGGGGCGAGGGCGAGAACCCTTTACTGGCCTCGGGAGCGTCAGTTGGCAAAAATGTCGGCGAGCCTGAATTATTCCCGCGGCATACGGAGGTGGCGGTGAAATGGGCACCCATCTGCAGCGCTGGGCCCCCCGCGGCACCTCGTGACCATGGGGTGTCCTTGCGAGGGGCGCGGAACGCGCTGGCACACGTGACGGGCTCGATGTCAGATCCAGGCCGAGAGGGAGCTGATAGCCCCTGGAGCGAGTGAGTTGATCCTGAGGTCTGCCGGAATTCCATTCCTGTAAATTAGATGCGAATCATCAGTGGATTTCCCAACTGATTCCCAATTTATCCCGAGCACAGATTCCATTAGCTCGCGGGGAGAGGAGTGACAGGAGGGGGGAAACTGTCACTCTAGGAACACTGGGAGTAAAATGTCACTCTGGGAATATTGGGCATAAGATGTTACACTGGGAAAACTGGGGACGAATGCCACTCGAGAGATACTGCGAGAGAATGTCACTCTGGAAATACTGGGAGAGAATGTCACTCCGGGAATATGGGGAGTGAATAACACTCTAGGAATATTGGGAGCAAATGTCACTTTGGGAATATTGGGAGTAATATGTTACACTGGGAATACTGGGAGAAAATTCTACCCTGGGAATACTAGAGTAAAATGTTATTCTGGGAATATTGGGAGCAAATGTCACTTTTGGGAATATTGGGAGTAATATGTTACACTGTGAATACTGGGAGGAAATTGCACTCTGGGAATACTGGAGTAAAATGTTATACTGGGAATATTGGGAGACAATGTCACTCTTGGAATATTGAAGTAAAATGTTGCACAATAATATTGGGAAAGAATGTCATTCTGGGAACACTGGAGTAAAATTTTATGCTGGGAATATGGGAGTGAATGTCACTCTGGAGATATTGGGAATAGAATGTTACGCTTGGAATACTGCGAGGGAATGCCACTTTGGGAATACTAGGGTGAATGTTACATGGGAATATTGGGAGAGAAAGTCACTCTGGGAACATAGGGAGTAGAAGAAACAAAGGGGCTGGATTCCCCGTCGGCGGGATTCTCCGTTTCACCGGCATCGCACTCACGCCCGCGGCTTTCCTGGCGGAGTGGGGGTGCCCACTATGGGAAACCTCATTGGCCGTCTGCCGGGACAGATTATCCGGCGGGAAAGGCCGGGTTGTCCGGTCGGCGAGCTGCGTGCCGGTTTTCCTGCCCCAGCCCGCACTCCTTGCAGAGAATGGAAAATTCCGCCCGAGGGTCTCGTGGTGAAGCGGGTAACGTCCCTGCCCCTGTGCCAGAAACTCTGGGTCCAACCCCCCCCCCCCCCCCCAGGACATGATGGCCAAGGGAGGAGCATTCATAATGCAGCCAGAGCCGAACAGTTTGACTGTCAGCCTGTAAAAGCCTCCCAACACACACCGATGGTAGGCAGGAAAAGCAGAGTCAGCCATGTGATGGGAAGAACGTTGAAGTCTCCACCATCACCATTCATAGCTCCTGACTATGAAATCCATGTTGCCACAGCAACTTAGATTCCCTGAGTAAGCTGTAAGTCACCACCACAGAGTGTATCCAGCACGGGACTATCCAGCCCAACCAGTCCATTCTGGTCTTTATGCTCCACTCAAACTTCCTCCCATCGTTTTTCACTTAAATCTGTAATGGTAACCCTTCAAGAACATAAGAACCAGGAGCAGGAGTAGGCCATCTGGCCCCTCGAGCCTGCTCCGCCATTCAATGAGATCATGGCTGCTCTTTTGTGGACTCAGCTCCACTTTCCGGCCCGAACACCATAACCCTTAATCCCTTTATTCTTCAAAAGTCGGGACAGAGTGATGGATTGTTCCCTTCCCCCTCATATGCTTTGTCCAGATTCCCAACAAACACGCCCATACTCTTCACCTCAGCTGTGGTGGCGAGTTCCACATTCTCGCCACTCTCTGGGCAAAGAACTTTATATTGAGGGCCTCCAGTCACGGTCTCTCCCAAGGGAGGAAACATTCTCGCGCTACCCACTCAATCGAAACCTTTCCGAATTTTAAAGCTATTGGGTCACTCCTGGGCCTTCCCCTTCCATGGAAAGACAAGCAGCCTGTCAATCTATTCCTGACAGCATCCCTTTGTATTTCTGGTATCATCCTTGTAAAGTTTGGGCGGGATGCTCCGGTCCCCCAGTTGCGTGATTCTTGGCAGTGGCGTTCGATGGCGGCGGGAATCTATCACCCTATTCCGCCTGGAGCTGGCGGGAACAGCGAATCCTAATGGCTGGAGAATTCTGGCCTTTGTCTGCACGCTCCCCCGGTGTTTCTACATCCTTTTATTGAGCTAGTTTTATCAAATTCAAAGACTGTTGAAGAGGGAAAATGAAAGCCCGTTCTCCCTTCTTTTGGGTAGCTAAGTAGGAGTCAAAGTTTTCTGATTGTAGAACCAATGATGTGGGATAACAAAAGGAAATATTCCTTTGCCCGGAATGACACGGAAACATTTGCAGGGACGGCGGGGGGAGGGGGGGGAAGGAACGAGCCGGTGGATACAAAGAGCTGGCACAAGCGTAATAGAACATAGAACATAGAACAATACAGCACAGAACAGGCCCTTCGGCCCACCATGTTGTGCCGACCACTTATCCTAATCTAATATCAACCTAACCTACACCCTTCAATTTACTGCTGTGCCAGTCCAAGAGTCGCTTAAATGTCCCTCATGACTCGGACACCACCACCTCCGCTGGCAGTGCATTCCACACACCCACCACTCTCTGTGTAAAGAACCTACCTCTGACATCTCCTCTATACCTTCCTCCTATCACCTGAAAATTATGGGCCCACATGACAGCCATTTCCACTCTGGGGAAAAGTCTCTGGCTATCCACTCTATCCATGCCTCTCATCACCTTGTACACCTCTATCAGGTCCCCCCTCTTCCTTCTTCGCTCCAGTGAGAAAAGCCCTAGCTCCCTCATTAGTTGGGATATGCCACACAAGTCTCTGCTCGAGCCCTGGAATGAGGCGTAAATGTTCAGGGCTGAGGTAATCTTGTAGGCCACCGGGAGAGGGTATACTCCTCCTCCACGTGGTACCAAGTCCGAAAGGACATGGCACAGGTGCTGCACCATCTCCTTGTTGAGGCTGGGCCTCCTGTGGCACATGGTGTCCATCATCTGGTTCAATGGACCAACAACACCTGAACACTATGGGCCACCGCCGGCCTCCCCCCTCTGAGTCCCTCCCTAGCTTGATGGGCGGCCAGATCTTCAGACACAATTTACCCTGCACTTTGAGAGGGAGAAGCTGGAGTCAGATGTAACGGTGTTACAATTAAATAAGGGTAACTACAAAGACATGAGGGAGGAGCGGGCCAGAGTTGATTGGAAAAGGAGCCCAGTGGGGAAGATAGTGGAACAAGGGCTTTTGGGGGTTATTTGGGGGGCACAACAGAAATTCATCCCATGGATCGAATGGCCTGCTTTGGGCCTTGTTAGATTCTCTGAGTTGCTGCAACGTCAAACCTGGATTCTTGGAATGTGTGTGGAATGCTCGTAGCAGCTCTTCCTCCGTCTGCTGAACAGCCAGTGTGCTGAGGATGAGGTTCAGATATTCCTCACACAGGGTGTGGATCACAATGAAGGAACCTGCAATTGGAAAGCGGAGGAGAGCCTTTGCATTTTTTCGATGTGAGGTCCGGCGGTCCCTAATGCAGAAGATCGCTGGTTGGAAAGGACAGTAGAGGAGACAATATGAAGCAGGAAGTAACACTGAGCACCCTGAGGAAGACGTTACGAGTAGGAGAGAGTGAGGCAAGTCTTCATTTCCACCCAGCAAGGACACAGAAACGTGGATGAAGGGATAGGACGCTTGAAGGAAGAATCAGAGAAGGTCAGACAAACACGGAAATTGAAGTCTCGCATTTGTGTAGCCCTTCTCAAGACCAGCCTCTGTCTCAACGTGGTTTTACAGCCAATCAAGTACTTTTGAAGTGGAGTCACTGTTGTAATGTAGGAAAAGCGGTATCCAATTTGTGCACAGCAAGCTCCCACAAACAGCAACTGCAATCATGACCAGCTAGACTGTTTTTGTGATGTTGACCCAGGGATTAATATTAGTCCAGGACACGGGGGATAGCTCCACTGCTAACTCTTCAAAATAGTGCCACAGGGTCTGTTACGGCCACCCCAGAGGGCAGACGGGGCCTCGGTGTAACACCTCATCCAAAAGCCAGCGCTTCTGACAGTGCAGCACTCGCTCATTATCACAGTGAAGAAACAGTGTTAATGTTTGTGCTCAAGTCCCCGAAGGATACTTGAACCCTGGTGAGTGGTCATTTGCCAATTGGACGGCTACCATTGTTCCCTTGTGTCCTGCCCAGGAATGTAAGAGTGGATTGTAAAGCACAGAGTCGAGCCAGAATAAAGGTTCAGATAAGGACAATAAAATGCCTTGAGTTTTGTTTTCACAGGCTGTGTGTGAGTAAAGCCACGCTAAATTGCCCCTTAATTATCTACTTGAAGGGGAGAGGTTTGCTGGGCTGTGGGGAAAGGACAGGGGAGTGAGACCGATAGGATAGCTCTCTCAGGTACGACGGGCCGAATGGCCACCTTCTACCTTGTATCATTCTTTAATTCAAAACTGACTGCACCTGTTGGAAATCCAGTTGCTTATTCTGGAACTTTCTTCCCCCGAAAAGCTGAGAGACAATTGAGAATTTCAAAACTGAGTTTTGTTTCTCAAGGGTATTAAGAGTCAAATCGCCAAGGTGGATAAGTGGAATTCGGACCCAGACCAGCCCCGATCTAATTGAACAGTGGAACAGTCTCAAGGGGGCCTCCCCCTGTTCCTATGTTCATAATGCTGATATGCCTGCTGTCTTTTTCGGGGTTTCAATTTTTTAAAAATGCTTTGAAAAAAGTGTGCTTCCCACGATGCAATGACCCTTGACTCCAGCGTGGAAATGGGCGTTCAAAAAGCCACGCATACCAACAGAGCAGTAATTGTGGAAAGTGTTCACCTCTGGAAAATTGCACAAGGTCGTCAATTTAAATGATGCAAAGTGTGCACACAACAGGTAATATACTGTCCGGGGAATGTCATCAGTTAAATTGCCCTGCGAAAGTTTACGCTTAGGAATATATTCCGGGCCTATTGGTTTCTACATAATTAAAACAGAAAGTAATCATTCCATTGGGGTAAGACACCCAAAACCTCCTCCGTGTGCAGAGCTTAATAATAATAATTTTTTTTTAATTTAGAGTATCCAATTTTTTTTTTCCCCAATTAAGGGGCAATTTAGCGTGGCCAATCCACCTACCCTGCACATCTTTGGGTTGTGGGGGTGAGGCCCACGCAGACACGGGGAGAATGTGCAAACTCCACACAGACAGTGACCCAGAGCCAGGACTCGAACACAGGTCCTCAGCGCCGTAGGCTGCAGTGCTAACCACTGTGCCACCGTGCTACCCTCAGAACTTAATAATTTTAAATAATCTTTATTAGTGTCACAAGTAGGCTTACATTAACACTGCAATAAGGTTACTGTGAAAAGCCCCTCGTCGCCACATTCCGGCGCCTGTTCGGGTACACAGAGGGCGAACTCAGAATGTTCAATTCACCTAACAGCATGTCTTTCAGGACTTGTGGGAGGAAACCGGAGCACCCGGAGGAAACCCACGCAGACACGGGAAGAACGTGCAGACTCCGCACTGACAGTGACCCAAGCCGGGAATCGAACCCAGGTCCCTGGTACTGTGAAGCAGCAGTGCTAACCACTGTGCTACCGTGCAGCCCATAGGTGTGAACGTCGGGTATTTGGGCTCCATGGAGAGCACTCTGGTCCCTCAGTCAGAAGAAGTTCACACCATATCCAGAGACCTGAGCACATAGTCCAGGCTGACCCTCCTGTGCAGCATCGAGGGAGTGCTGTGCCGTTGGAAATGCCGTCTTTCTGGTGAGATGATGAACCGAGGACGCTTCTGTTCTCTCAGGTGGATGTGAAAAATTCCTCGGCACCACTTTGAGATGAACAGCTGTTTCCACCCACTCCTTGTCCCGCTGACCCCCATCCCGACTAATAGTCGTCCCTGAAGCAACATCACTGGAAAGCAGATAATCTGATCATTACGTTACTCATGGGAGCTTGCTGTGCGCAAACTGGCTGTCGTGGTTGTGGTGATATGCATCACTGTAAATACACAAGGGGTTAATGTAAATACACTACGACTAAGTAAACACTAGAGGGAGCACCAGGGACGTCATGACATGCAGCCATACAGGTAATGAACACATAGAATAGAACACGACCAATGGGCAGTCAAGACACCCAGAGGTGACACTACCACAAGGGGGCATTACACAACCCATATATAAGGGCAGGGCACACATGCTCTGTCTCTTTCCACAGGCGACACTTAGAGAGTAGACAGATCAGAAGCATCACACCCACCACGTGGCTTAGAGCAGACTGGTTAGTTAGACTGAGTTACTACAGCAAGATTAGCAGGAGAGTCGAACTCATAGAAAACTGTGCTAATGGTTCAATAAATCACCTTGAACTTACTTCAAAGTCTGGAGTATCTTTTGGTCAAAGCTGCATCGAGTTGCAGCCTGTGTTAACCCAGAGTACTTAACACAACACAGAGCGCTTTGAGAGACCCGAGGTCATGAAATGTGCCAAATAAATGCAAATATGCACTTCATCAAAATCCTAAATTTTCAACCAACAAAGTAGAGTCTGAATGCGTTGCCTTGATCGTAAGAGATAGGAACAGGCCATTCAGCCCATCGAGCCTGTTCCGCCATGCGATAAGATCGTGGCGGATCTGACTGTGATGGGATTTTCCACACCCCCGCGGCGTGTTTTCCGGTGGCGAAGCGGCTCGCCATTGGCCGATGACGAGATCTTCTGGCCCCGCCGATCTCAATGACGTTTTGTCATTGATTGGTGCCGCAGGGGACTGCCATCGCGATGGCAGGACCGGAATAGCCCACTGGCGGAAAGGGCTGGAAAATCAGGCCCTTGGCTCCACTTTGCTGCCCAGTGCCCATGACCCTTGACAATAAGGGGGTGCATTTGGAGGGGATGCGCTGTTCCATACCACAGCTTCTTGCTTGTCGTAGAGTCAGCTCGTGCAATATCTTGGACGACAGAAAGTTCCAGTGCAGAGTCAGGACCCGTGCATAATCCTGAAGAGGGGATTTCCTGTCTTTGCGGTACTGTGGAGAGCAAAAAGACGCAGTTAGAAAGAGACAGTCGCAATCGGACAAAGAGCGGTTTAAACTGCTGTATTTTTATTTAATGGTCCATTAACAGAGTCAGAATCAACACCAGCTACAAGCTGAAGGTGAATTTAATGTATGAGCTGGGAGGGGATAATGAGTTCCCTGGCTGCTGGGAGTACTGGCACCGTTACTACGTCAGCTCAATGGTCTCTGAGTCAGAAGGCTGCAGGTTGAAGTCCAGCCCCAGATAGTAATCCAGACTCACACCTAGTGCAGTACTGAGGGAGTGCTTCACTGTCAGAGGTGCTGAATTTTGAATGGGATGTTAAGCTGAGGTGCTGTCTGCCCGTTCACGTGGGTGTAGAAGGTCCCATATATTCAGAGAACAGCTGCTAGGGGTATTCTCCTACTTGTCCAGGCCAAGTTTGGTCCCACAACCAACACCACTAAAAACAGATGGACTGGATGTCCATCTCTTGTTGTTTGTGGGGATCTGTTTGGTGATCGCTATGTTTGACTACATGACAAAGCTTTGAATGTACATAGAACATAGAGCATAGAACAATACAGCGCAGTACAGGCCCTTCGGCCCACGATGTTGCACCGAAACAAAAGCCATCTAACCTACACTATGCCATTATCATCCATATGTTTATCCAATAAACTTTTAAATGCCCTCAATGTTGGCGAGTTCACTACTGTAGCAGGTAGGGCATTCCACGGCCTCACTACTCTTTGCGTAAAGAACCTACCTCTGACCTCTGTCCTATATCTATTACCCCTCAGTTTAAAGTTATGTCCCCTCGTGCCAGCCATATCCATCCGCAGGAGAAGGCTCTCACTGTCCACCCTATCCAACCCCCTGATCATCTTGTATGCCTCTATTAAGTCTCCTCTTAACCTTCTTCTCTCCAACGAAAACAACCTCAAGTCCATCAGCCTTTCCTCATAAGATTTTCCCTCCATACCAGGCAACATCCTGGTAAATCTCCTCTGCACCCGCTCCAAAGCCTCCACGTCCTTCCTATAATGCGGTGACCACAACTGTACGCAATACTCCAAATGCGGCCGTACCAGAGTTCTGTACAGCTGCAACATGACCTCCCGACTCCGGAACTCAATCCCTCTACCAATAAAGGCCAACACTCCATAGGCCTTCTTCACAACCCCATCAACCTGGGTGGCAACTTTCAGGGATCTATGTACATGGACACCGAGATCCCTCTGCTCATCCACACTTTCAAGAACTTTACCATTTGCCAAATATTCCGCATTCCTGTTATTCCTTCCAAAGTGAATCACCTCACACTTCTTTACATTAAACTCCATTTGCCACCTCTCAGCCCAGCTCTGCAGCTTATCTATATCCCTCTGTAACCTGCTACATCCTTCCACACTATCGACAACACCACCGACTTTAGTATCGTCTGCAAATTTACTCACCCACCCTTCTGCGCCTTCCTCTAGGTCATTGATAAAAATGACAAACAGCAACGGCCCCAGAACAGATCCTTGTGGTACTCCACTTGTGACTGTACTCCATTCTGAACATTTCCCATCAACCACCACCCTCTGTCTTCTTTCAGCTAGCCAATTTCTGATCCACATCTCTAAATCACCCTCAATCCCCAGCCTCCGTATTTTTTGCAATAGCCTACCGTGGGGAACCTTATCAAACGCTTTGCTGAAATCCATATACACCACATCAACTGCTCTACCCTCGTCTACCTGTTCAGTCACCTTCTCAAAGAACTCAATAAGGTTTGTGAGGCATGACCTACCCTTCACAAAGCCATGCTGACTATCCCTGATCATATTATTCCTATCTAGATGATTATAAATCTTGTCTCTTATAATCCCCTCCAAGACTTTACCCACTACAGACGTGAGGCTCACCGGTCTATATTTGCCGGGGTTGTCTCTGCTCCCCTTTTTGAACAAAGGGACCACATTTGCTGTCCTCCAGTTCTCTGGCACTATTCCTGTAGCCAATGATGACATAAAAATCAAAGCCAAAGGTCCAGCAATCTCTTCCCTGGCCTCCCAGAGAATCCTAGGATAAATCCCATCAGGTCCCGGGGACTTATCTATTTTCAGCCTGTCCAGAATTGCCAACACCTCTTCCCTACGTACCTCAATGCCATCTATTCTATTAGCCTGGGGCTCAGCATTCTCCTCCACAACATTATCTTTTTCCTGAGTGAATACTGACGAAAAATATTCATTTAGTATCTCGCCTATCTCTTCAGACTCCACACACAATTTCCCATCCCTGTCCTTGACTGGTCCTACTCTTTCCCTAGTCATTCGCTTATTCCTGACATACCTATAGAAAGCTTTTGGGTTTTCCTTGATCCTTCCTGCCAAATACTTCTCATGTCCCCTCCTTGCTCGTCTTAGCTCTCTCTTTAGATCCTTCCTCGCTACCTTGTAACTATCCATCGCCCCAACCGAAACTTCACACCTCATCTTCACATAGGCCTCCTTCTTCCTCTTAACAAGAGATTCCACTTCCTTGGTAAACCACGGTTCCCTCGCTCGACGCCTTCCTCCCTGTCTGACCGGTACATACTTATCATGAACACGCAGTAGCTGATCCTTGAACAAGCCCCACTTATCCAGTGTGCCCAACACTTGCAGCCTACTTCTCCACCTTATCCCCCCCAATTCACGTCTAATGGCATCATAATTGCCCTTCCCCCAGCTATAACTCTTGCCCTGCGGTGTATACTTATCCCTTTCCATCATTAACGTAAACGTCACCGAATTGTGGTCACTGTCCCCAAAGTGCTCTCCTACCTCCAAATCCAACACCTGGCCTGGTTCATTACCCAAAACCAAATCCAACGTGGCCTCGCCTCTTGTTGGCCTGTCAACATATTGTTTCAGGAAACCCTCCTGCACACACTGTACAAAAAACGACCCATCTATTGTACTCGAACTATATCTTTTCCAGTCAATATTTGGAAAGTTAAAGTCTCCCATAATAACTACCCTGTTACTTTCGCTCTTATCCAGAATCATCTTCGCCATCCTTTCCTCTACAGCCCTAGAACTATTAGGAGGCCTATAAAAAACTCCCAACAGGGTGACCTCTCCTTTCCTGTTTCTAACTTCAGCCCATACTACCTCGGAAGACGAGTCCCCATCTAGCATCCTCTCCGCCACCGTAATACTGCTCTTGACTAGCAGCGCCACACCTCCCCCTCTTTTGCCTCCTTCTCTGAGCTTACTAAAACACCTAAACCCCGGAACCTGCAACATCCATTCCTGTCCCTGCTCTATCCATGTCTCCGAAATGGCCACAACATCGAAGTCCCAGGTACCAACCCATGCTGCCAGTTCCCCTACCTTGTTTCGTATACTCCTGGCATTGAAGTAGACACACTTCAAACCACCTACCTGAACACTGGCCCCCTCCTGCGACGTCAAATCTGTGCTCCTGACCTCTATACTCTCATTCTCCCTTACCTTAAAACTACAATCCAGGTTCCCATGCCCCTGCTGCATTAGTTTAAACCCCCCCAAAGAGCACTAACAAATCTCCCCCCCAGGATATTTGTGCCCCTCAGGTTCAGATGTAGACCATCCTGTCTGTAGAGGTCCCACCTTCCCCAGAAAGAGCCCCAGTTATCCAGAAATCTGAATCCCTCCCGCCTGCACCATCCCTGTAGCCACGTGTTTAAATGCTCTCTCTCCCTATTCCTCATCTCACTATCACGTGGCACGGGCAACAACCCAGAGATAACAACTCTGTTTGTTCTAGTTCTGAGCTTCCATCCTAGCTCCCTGAAAGCCTGCCTGACATCCTTGTCCCCTTTCCTACCTATGTCGTTAGTGCCAATGTGGACCACGACTTGGGGCTGCTCCCCCTCCCCCCTAAGGACCCGGAAAACACGATCCGAGACATCACGTACCCTTGCACCTGGGAGGCAACATACCAAACGTGAGTCTCTCACGCTCCCACAAAATCCCCTATCTGTGCCCCTGACTATAGAGTCCCCAATTACTAATGCTCTGCTCCTCTCCCCCCATTCCCTTCTGAGCAACAGGGACAGACTCCGTGCCAGAGGCCCGTACCCCATGGCTTACCCCTGGTAAGTCGTCCCCCCCACAAGTATCCAAAGCGGTATACTTGTTTCTCAGGGGAACGACCGTAGCCTGTGGAGAGGCCTGGGACATCCTGGGAATGTGAAATATTTATATACAAAATATATAACGATGATCTTTATTATTGTCACAAGTGGGCTTACATTCACACTGCAATGAAGTTACTGTGAAAATCCCCTAGTCGTTACATTCCAGCGCCTGTTCGGGTACACAGAGGGAGAATTCAGAATGTCCAATTCATCTAACAGCACGTCTTCCAGGACTTGTGGGAGGAAACCGGAGCACCCGGAGGAAACCCACGCAGACACAGGGAGAACGTGCAGACTCGGCACAGTGACCCAAGCCGGAATCGAACCTGGGACCCTGGAGCTGTGAAGCCACAGTGCTAACCACTGTGCTACCGTGCCGCCTTTCTGCTGTTTCAATGTTAGAAGAAGAAAGTGCAGTTTACCAGAGTTAGTTTTGAAAAGACACCTAAGAAGTTAGCGTTTTCCCGACTTCGGTCTGAGGGGGTTAAAGGGGCACTTTTTGAAGGAACATTGAGTTTATGATGAGCTGTGGGAAAGAAAGAAGTTGCATTTTTATAGCACCTTTTACAATATCGGGGTGTCCCAGAATGGCTTCACAACCTCACTGTAGCCGCTGTTGTAATGTAGGAAACACAGCAGCTAATTTGCGTACAGTCTGCTCCCACACGGGGCGGCACGGTGGCACAGTGGTTAGCACTGTGCCTCACACCTCCAGGGTCCCGGGTTCAATTCCGGCCTCGGGTCACTGTCTGTGCGGAGTCTGCACGTTCTCCCCGTGTCTGTGTGGGTTTCTTCCGGATGCTCCAATTTCCTCCCACCCAAAGATGTGCAGGTTAGGTGGATTGGCCATGATAAATTACCCCTTAGTGCCCAGGGATGTGCAGGTTGGGTGGGGTTGCAAGGATAGGGCGGGCGCCTGGTTAGGGTGCTCTTTCAGAGGGTCGGTGCAGACTCGATGGGCCGAATGGCCTCCTTCTCCACTGTGGTGATTCTATGGGTAGACACACAGCATTGCTATAAGTAATCAGATAAATTGTTCCATCGTGTTGTTGGTCTTTTAATTTAAAATTTAAATTAAAAAAAAAATGTTTTCAATTATAATTTTAGAGTACCCAATTCATTTTTTCCAATTAAGGGGCAATTTATCGTGGCCAATCCACCTACCCTGCATGTCATTTGGGTTGTGGGGGCGAAACCCACGCAAACACGGGGAGAATGTGCAAACTCCACACGGGCGGTGACCCAGAGCCGGGATCGAACCTGGGACCTCGGCGCCGTGAGGCAGCAGGGCTAACCCACTGCGCCACCCTGCTGCCCCCATAGTGTTGCTGGTCACGGTATAAATATTGGGAGAGGACGCCAGGGACAACTCCCCTGCTTTTCTTCAAAGTAGCGCTGTGCGATCTGTTGCCTAAGAGGACTGACAGTCTTTCTGGTGAATGCTTTATCCGATAGATGGCATTCCCATCCACTGCAGCTGCCATTGTGTTCTTAAAAAAAATATTTTTATTCTCCTCCTTTTTCACATTTTCTCCCAAATTTGCACCCACCAACAATAAACAATAAGCAGTAACGAATATAATGTCAATCCCCATATCAACAACAACGATCCCATCCTCCCACTAAACCCCAAACATTAGCCCACATGTTAACATAAACAAATAACAAAAAAGAATCAGGTATCATCCATAGTCACCATTAACACACACAGCCCCCCTCCCCCAAACCTCCCAACACCGCCCCCCCCAACTAATGTTCGATGTTATCCAATTCTCGAAAGTGCATAATGAATAACGCCCATGAATTGTAGAACCCCTCTATCCTTCCCCTCAGTTCAAACTTAACTTACTCAAGAGTCAAGAATTCCAACATGTCCCCCCACCACACCAGGGTACAGGGTGGAGAGGTTGCTCTCCGTCCCAACAGGATCCGTCTTCGTTTCCCGTTTCCAACACCAGCAGGTCCGACACCCCGCATATGGCCTCCCGAGAGCCCGGGTCCAGTTTCACGTACACCACTTTAGAGATTACCCTAAAAACCTCCTTCCAGTAATCCTCCAGCTTTGGACAGGGCCAAAACACGTGAATGTGGTTTGCGGGGCCCCCCAGCAACGCTCACACACATCTTCTACCCCCTCAAAGTGCCGGCTCACCTCGCCCTTATGAGGTGTGCTCTATACACCACCTTCAGCTGTATCAGCCCCAAACTCGCGCACAAGGTGGGCACTACCCCACTTCTCCAGTTCCCCCTGTCGTCAGCACCTCCTCCAGCATGTGGAGGACGGCTCCACCGGGAAGCTCTGTATCTCCTTCCTGGCAAAATCTCGAACCTGCATGTATCTAAACATTTCCCCCTGCTCCAGCCCATACTTCGCTCCCAGCTCCTTCAATCCTGCAAACCGACCCCCAAGAAACAAATCTTTTAATGTCTTAATCCCCTTCTCCTCCCATTTCCGTCCCACCTCCCTGGCTCAAATGTGTGGTTCCCCCGAATCAGCATTTCTCCTGACCCTGCCCCCAACCCGAAGTACTGGCGAATCTGCCTCCAAATTCTCAATGAAGCTATTACTACCGCCATTGTTAATTGCATTTAACAATTCTGTTACAAGGGGAAGTTGCCATGGTCACTCATGAAGTTGTGCGCTGCCGGATTGGGCGATACCTTTGAAACGTATTTCTCCACAATGCTATCGAGCCAGTTCGTGAAGATCTCTATAGACGCAGGTTTCTGCAGAAGTAGCTGAAACTCTTTAACACCTGCAAGTATAGATAAGAATTGTTTGATGCTAACTGCTGAAGGCTCTCTCAGATTCCAGCATTCTCTGAACATCACCAGGGTCATCTGAAATCTGCCGCCCTTAACTGGTCTGGCCTACATGTGACTCCAGACCCACAGCAATGTGGTTCATTCCTAATGCCCTCAGGGGTGGACAATAAATGCTGGCCCAGCCAGCTCCGCCCACATCCTTATAATCTTTATTATTGTCACAAGTAGGCTTACATTAACAATTAAGTTACTGTGAAAATCTCCTCGTCGCCACACTCCAGTGCCTGTTTGAGTACACAGAGTCAGAATTCAGAATGTCCAATTCACCTAACAAGCACGTCTTTCGGCATCCCATGAACGAGTAAAAACATCAGGCCTGAGACCGTCGATATACCTTTGAGAACTGATGACTTGTCCAAAGCGAAACTATCTCTGGGTCCGGCTGCCATGTGAAGTTGATTGAATGCAATGTTCAAATCTAACGCCAGCAAATCTTGCGTCATACAAGCCACATGGTTCTGGTCTGATAGCACTGACCTTGCTATCTGTGAGGAAGAGGTAAATAAAGTAAAATAAATTAACAGTTACTCCACAGCGGTGCAGGTTAGATGGGTTGAATGGCCCTGGCTCATTCCCATTGTCTATCTGGTCACACTCTCACACCTTCTAGATGAACAGGTAAACCTGTCCCTCTCACCTGGGCAATGTACAGGAATGAGATCTGCCTCTTTATCAATCCTAGCATGGTCCGGGCAACTAGAATACAAAAATAAAACAACGCTTAGCCCTAGACAGGGGAGAAGGCACGTTATAAAACCGAGTTCCACAAATGTCTCTCATCAGCAGATGTACTTTTAAAGGAGGTCGCATTTCGCTTCAAAAAAGGAGTTTTTCTATTTTTTTTAATGTTTAAGGAAAGGGTTTCAACTACAAGAATGATCGAAGAAGGAATCTCACCATCGAGACAGGCGGGGGGATTTTTAATTTGGGACATACATACAGCTGGGAGGGTGAAGGGAAGGGATGCCAAGCCAGATATCTCCCTCGGGCTCCTCAGCCTGAGGCCTGGGCTATTTTAAGTCCGCAGTAACCAGTTTATTTTAAATGTGTTGCCGCTAGCGTTTGTTTTCAAATTCCCTCTATGGACCTCCCCTCATCCTACATCCTTGACCTCCTCCACTCTGATACATAGAAAATAGAAGCAGCAGGAGCCCATTCGGCCCTTCGAACCTGTTGTAGTCATTCCCATTCCAATTCATTGATCAAGGATGTGATTCTGGTGCATTTCCCACACTGATTTGTATAGAATCTTACAGCACATCTTCTGATCGCTTCAATCTTTTGTATATCTGTGACACGGTAGCACACTGGTTACCACTGTTGCTTCACAGCGGCAGGGACCCGGGGTCGATTCCCGGCTTGGGTCACTGTCTCTGCGGAGTCTGCACTTTCTCCCCGTGTCTGCGTGGGTTTCCTCCGGGTGCTCTGGTTTCCTCCCACAAGTCCCGAAAGACGTGCTTGTTAGGTAATTTGGACATTCTAAATTCTCCCTCAGTGTACCCGAACAAGCGCCGGTGTGTGGCGACTAGGGGATTTTCACAGTAACGTCATTGCAGTGTTAATGCCTACTTGTGACAATAAAGATTATTATATTATATGAGGATTCCGCACACACCTTGCATCCTCCACAATTGGATGAACAAACATTTGGTAAACTATGGGTGGGGGGGGTTCCACCATTATAATAGAATGAGAGAGACACATGAGGAGAGTTTATTCAATGTTACGCTACCTTGTGTTTTTTTACTCCGAATTCCAGGTGAGATTCCCTCCAGAGAATAGGCCAACCACCCAGGTAGTTGCTTTGTGAAGCTCATAAGTTCTGTACTTAAACTGGAAGTAGATAACAGATCAGCACTCGTATTCCAGGTTAAAAATTTGTGTTGATAAATTATACCCAAGGATTATAAATGGGCTCTTACCCTTCTGGTATGTCCATCATTGAGGATGGTATTAAGACATCAATAAATGCCTGTCAGAAATGAAGTGGTCTGTGAATATTTCGGATGTTACATTTGACCTAGTGCAATAGTCCTGATTAAACACATTGGGCAGGATTCTCCCAGCCCTGGGCCGGGCCAGAGAATACCCCGACTGGGTCACGCCGCCCCGGCGCCGGCACTCAATTCTCCGCAGAAGCGGAGAATCGGCGCTGACGTGGTCGGCGCAGCGCCGGTCCGGGGCCGCTCTTCGCGGCCGGCCTGCCGATTCTCCGGCCCGGGATGGGCCGAGTGGCCGCAGTTAAAATGCTGAGTTCCGCCGGCGCCGTCCACACCTGCTCGCAGCCGGCGGGAACTCTGCGTGCAAGGGTTGGGTGGCGGGCCTGTGGGGGGGCTCCAACTCCGGGGGGGGGGGGGGGGGGGGGGGCTCCGCTGCGGCCTGGCCCGCAATCGGGGCCCACAAATCGGCGGGCCGTATTCTCTGTCCCCCGGCCTCTTTTCCTCCGCGCCGGCCCCTGTAGTCCTGCGCCATGTTGCGTCGGGGCCGGCGCGTTGAAGGACGCCACCGCGCATGCATGCGTTGGCGCCACCGCGCATGCGCGGATCCCGCGGCGCACAGTTTGCGCCGGGATCGGCAGCTGGAGAGACGCGAACCGCTCCAGTGCCTTGCTGGCCCCCTGTAGGGGGCCTCCTGCCCATGGAGCTCAAAACTATCTGGGAAAACAAATACACAAGTTTTTTAAAAAACCACTTCAAATGTGTTAATCTATCATTTCTCCTCCACCCTGACTTCAGACTCGCACAATGTGGTGGACCGGAATCGCGCTCAGGTGAGAACCACCAATGTGAAGCTGCACAGCCGGATTTTCCCGGCCCTATTGGGCGGCACTCTGTGAAATTTCAAAGAGGAGGCGAGATTCACACAGTCAGCTGGAGGAGCGGAGCCTCAGGAAACCAGCACCGCCGGGAATCCTGGGATCGGGCCGCTCTTTTTAAAGGGCACCCTGATATCTTATTTAAGTATCCCGGGGGCACTGCTGGAGCGCCAGGGGGCAATGCCCAGGCATGTGGGGGCCATACTTACCTGCGCGCCCCTGGTGTGATCATTTTGACTGGTTTTCACCCTTTAAATAATGCACCCGAACTCCGATTTAAATATCTTAGGGAGTGCCAGCGGGCAATGCCTGGTCATGTCCGTCGTCACACGGGCCCATGCTTTCCGAAGCGCCCCAGTGTGGTCATCTCAATAGTTTTATGTTTGTGATTCGCGCTGGCGTGACGTCACGGTGGCTGCGTGGGGAGTTACGATGAGGACAGAAGTCAAGCCTGCTACTGTAATGTTAATCAGGCTCACACCCTTCCTGGGTGTTAATCTGAATTCCTCACTGTTGGGAGGGTGGGGTGAGGGGAGAGGTGAGGAAGGTCTCATCCTGAGAATTCGCTGGTGCAAATCTCCATTTTTGGCCTCTCGTGAGATTTAGCGGCCATTACAGGATTTGCGCCCGTGGTCAATTGGGCCGATAGATCGCGGCCATTGATCCTGAAATGGCCGAGTAAGCCAGTCAGTTTAAGGTCAATTAGGAATGGACAACAAATGATGGCTTTGTCAGTTGTCTTGTTTGCATGTTGCAGGATGACCAATATCATTCTTGTAAACTAACATGATTAAGAATAGAACATAGATACAATTGCAGTCTTGTAGCCTGGTTAGATGTGCTATCTGACCTCTGACTCCCAGGTCAGGTGACCCAATGAAGTACAGAGTGTACTGTATTATATCTAATACGGGAGCACACTACCACAATATCTCTAATATCACGACAGTGGTGACACCCACATCTCTTGAAGGAATAAAAGAATCTACACAATAGGAAGTAAGAAAGCACAACTTCCATCTCCCTCCACTGCGGGTGCACCTTGGCTGTGCTGGATACAGTGCAGTCAGTCACCAAGGGTTCTTCAGAAGCAACTCCCGAACCCACCACTTCCAAAGGCAGCAGGTGCATGGGAAACATACAAACATCGGAAATAAAAGCAGTGGGGGGGGGGGGGGGGGGGGGGGGAGGCACGGCGGCGCAGTGGTTAGCACTGCTGCTTCCGGCGCTGAGGACCCGGGTTCGATCCCGGCCCCGGGTCACTGTCCGTGTGGAGTTTGCACATTCTCCCCGTGCCTGCGTGGGTCTCACCCCAACAACCCAAAAGGATGTGCAGGGTAGGTGGATTGGCCAAGCTAATTTGCCCCTCAATTGGAAAAAAAAGAATTGGGTACTTAAAATAAAATAGAAGCAGGAGGAGGCCGTTCGTCCCTTCGAGCCTGCTCCGCCATTCATTATGATCATGGCTGATCATCCAACCTAATAGTCTAATCCTGTTTTCCCCCATATCCGTTTAGCCCCAAGAGATGTATCTGATTCCTTCTTGAAATTACACAACGATTTGGCCTGAACAACTTTCTATGTTAGTGAATTCCACCGATTCACCACTCACTGGGGGAAGACATTTCTCCTCACCTCAATCCTAAAAGGTTTACCCCTTATCCTCAAACTATGACCCCCTAATTCTGGACTCTCCCACCATTGGGGAACATTCTTTCTGAATCTAACCTGTCTATTCCTGTTAGAATTTAGTAAGTTTCTCTGAGATCCCTTCCCACTCTGCTAAACTCCAATGAATATAATCCTAACCGATTTAGTCTCTCCTCATATGACAGTCCCGCCATCCCAGGAATCAGCCTGGTAAACCTTCGCTGCCCGCCCTCCATAGTAACATAGAACATTACGGCGCAGTACAGGCCCTTCGGCCCTCGATGTTGCGCCGACCTGTGAAACCACTCTAAAGCCCACCTACACTATTCCCTTATCGTCCATATGTCTATCCAATGACTATTTGAATGCCCTTAGTGTTGGCGAGTCCACTACTGTTGCAGGCAGGGCATTCCACACCCTTACTACTCTCGGAGTAAAGAACCTACCTCTGACATCTGTCTGATATCTATCTCCCCTCAACTTAAAGCTATGTCCCCTCGTGCTCGACATCCCATCCGAGGAAAAAGGCTCTCACTGTCCACCCTATCCAATCCTCTGATCAACTTGTATGCCTCAATTAAGTCACCTCTTAATCTTCTTCTCTCTAACGAAAACAGCCTCAAGTCCCTCAGCCTTCCCTCATAAGATCTTCCCTCCATACCAGGCAACATTCTGGTAAATCTCCTCTGCACCCTTTCCAATGCTTCCACATCCTTCCTATAATGCGGCGATCAGAATTGCACGCAATACTCCAAATGCGGCCGCACCAGTTTTGTACAGCTGCAACATGACCTCATGATATATCCCACTCTGATATATCTGAGGGATATATCCCTCAGTAACACTCTGATATATCCCACACCCCTCACTGTAACACTCTGATATATCCCACACGCCTCACTGTAACACCGATATATCCCACACCCCTCACTGTAACACTCTGATATACCCCACACCCCTCACTGTAACACTCTGATATACCCCACACCCCTCACTGTAACACCGATATATCCCACACCCCTCACTGTAACACTCTGATATATCCCACACCCCTCACTGTAACACTCTGATATACCCCACACCCCTCACTGTAACACTCTGATATATCCCACACCCCTCACTGTAACACTCTGATATACCCCACACCCCTCACTGTAACACTCTGATATATCCCACACGCCTCACTGTAACACCGATATATCCCACACCCCTCACTGTAACACTCTGATATATCCCACACCCCTCACTGTAACACTCTGATATACCCCACACCCCTCACTGTAACACTCTGATATATCCCACACCCCTCACTGTAACACTCTGATATATCCCACACCCCTCACTGTAACACCGATATACCCCACACCCCTCACTGTAACACTCTGATATACCCCACACCCCTCACTGTAACACTCTGATATACCCCACACCCCTCACTGTAACACTCTGATATATCCCACACCCCTCACTGTAACACTCTGATATATCCCACACCCCTCACTGTAACACCGATATATCCCACACCCCTCACTGTAACACTCTGATATACCCCACACCCCTCACTGTAACACTCTGATATACCCCACACCCCTCACTGTAACACTCTGATATACCCCACACCCCTCACTGTAACATCTAAGAACATCCTTCCTCAGATAAGGACATCATCATCTCTGAGTCACTCATCCCCACATAGGCATAACTCTCTGTTCGTTGTCACTGGATCACCAGAGCTCCCGCCCAACAAGACTGTGAGAGCATCTTCACCACAGGCACTGCAGCAACTCAGATAGAAGGCCCATTATCACAAACCTCTCCAGTGTAACCAGCCCGGGGCAGTTACACGGCAGCAGCGCCAACATTCCAGGAATGAATCGAATAGAGATAGGCTGGCCAGCCGACAAACCCGATGCAACAATTTTACCCTTTGTTTTTGCACCAAACTCAGGGGCGCTCCGCGTGGCTTTGATTCATTGTCGGGTTCTCCAGAATCTCGACTTGATTAAGAACTCAGATGAATTTAATGTGTTCAGTGGTGCCCCGAAGGAGAGGAATCGCAGCGGTATCCAGCTGTTACCTTGTACAGAATGGAATCGTAAAAGCCGACGGTGTCGAGAATGAGCTCCTCTCTCAGCAGCCAGTGGAGGTGATGTGGTAAGCCTTGCCAAAAGTGCAGCAGCAAACCAGGAACCTGTGACATTGAGGGGAGGGGGGGAGAGCAGCAGTTTACAACAGGATTCAGGATCCAATAAGCAACAGAATTAAAAGAACACTCGCACAATTAGGAGCAGGCGCCGGCCATTCAGCCCCTCGACGCTGATTGTGATTAGATTGTGACTGATATGATTGCGGCCTCAACCCCACTCTCTTGTTGACCCCCGACCCCCTTTGATTCCCTTGCCCATCTGGAATCCCCCTAACCCGGCCTAAAAAAATGACCCAGCCTCCCCTGCCCTCTGGGGACGAGAACTTCACAGGCCAGTGACCCTCTGACAGAAAAAGACATTTATCCGCATCTCAGTCTGAAATAGGAGGCCCCTTCTTTTCAAACGGCATCCCTCCCACAAGGTTGCATTTGTATAGCACCTTTCCCCTCTGTGATGATTGATTACTGCACCTTTAATGTAATGATCCCTTTAAGACCGGGTTTGGAACCCTGGGTGACTCCGCCTCCGGCTCCACCCCCCAGGGAGCCATATATAAGGTAATGTTCAGTGGGCAGCGTGCAATGAGCACACTTCTCGGTAGCTGTCTGGTTCTCTGCTAATTAAAGCCTTTGTATTACCAATCATCTCTCTCGAGTTGTAATTGAGGGTATCTCACCCTCCTCAGGATGCCCTGAAGCACTTCGCGACAAACGGATTGCGTGTGAGGTGTACTTTCTTCTGATTCAGGGCGGCAGCCACCGCACACACAGGACGATCCTTCAGGTGATTGGTTAATCGGCCCCCCGGCGACACTCCGAGGCGGCACGGTAGCACAGTGGTTAGCACTGTTGCTTCACAGCTCCAGGATCCCAGGTCTGATTCCCGGCTTGGGTCACTGTCTGTGCGGAGTTTGCACGTTCTCCCCGTGTCTGCGTGGGTTTCCTCCGGGTGCTCCGGTTTCCTCCCACAAGACCCGAAAGACGTGCTGTGAGGTGAATTGGACATTCTGAATTCTCCCTCTGTGTACCCGAACAGGTGCCAAAATGTGGCAACTAGGGGCTTTTCACAGTAACTTCATTGCAATGTTAATGTAAGCCTACTTGTGACAATAAAGATTATTATTATTAAATACTGGCCAGAAGATTGGTAGAATTGTACTCTCCTTGGAACAGGGCAATGGAACCTTTAACCAGAGCCAGCAGGCAGGGCCCTTGGTTTAATATCTCACTTGAGACTGCCAATAAAGTAGCTCTCAATCCACAGCAGTGTCAGTTTTAGATGATGCGATTAGCTTGTCTCACCCGCAAGGGTCAGCG
Source organism: Scyliorhinus torazame (assembly GCF_047496885.1). Classification (NCBI taxonomy): domain Eukaryota; kingdom Metazoa; phylum Chordata; class Chondrichthyes; order Carcharhiniformes; family Scyliorhinidae; genus Scyliorhinus; species Scyliorhinus torazame. The sequence continues at coordinate 396,190,335 of NC_092707.1, forward strand.
GTGACGAGGTGTTTGAAAGTGTGCAAAGCTGTGCCTCCACTTCTCCTTAAACACTCAAGGAACACTGCAGGATGGAGCTAAGATAATGACCCAGCAGGTGTTCAATATCGATCGACAATCAACACCGTTTGAAATTCTCAAACTTTAGACTGAACCGTCACTCTGCTTCACGGCCATGAATACTCTGCCGCAACTGTTCCGGGCTTCGGACGCCCGGCCTGGGAAAAACTGCCCCAGATGTTGGGAGCATTGTCGTGGTGTAATAGTAATAATCTTTATTGTCACAAGTAGCCTTACATTAATTAGAAGTTACTGTGAAAGTCCCCTGGTCGCCACATTCCGGCGCCCTGTTCGGGTACACGGAAGGAGAATTCAGAATGTCTAAATTACCTAACAGCACGACTTTCGGGATTGTGGGAGGAAACCGTGCTAACCCCTGTGCTTATCATGCTGCCCAGGGTTCCCTATGAGTCAGGCCCGCCACTGCCGGAGAGTGTGGAGGTGGCCGGGTGGGTCAGCGGACTGGGCGGAAGTGCTCCAGCACTGCTTTAAAGTTTAAAAACAAACCTGATAAAAATGCAAAATAGCCCTTCAGCTCTCTCACCCGCTCCTCCCCCAACACATTCCCCATCTGTGCCAACCGGTGGTCCCACCCATCCCCCCCCCTTGGATCTCATGATCTCTATGCCACCTCATGACCTTCTGTCTACTCCTATGGCCCTTTACAGCCCCATGCCAACTTAATGCTGATTCATGCCAACCCATGCCCCCCTACTCACCACCTTTTTCCCTTACACTCTCCATGCCAGCTCACCCAGTATCCACCAGAGGCAGGTGTCAGAAGCTATGCTGAGATGAAATAATACAACGTTCTAATTATCAACTTGTTATTAATACATTCTCATGAACAAAAAAATTACTAAATTTACATTCTTTCAACTATATAATCACTTATAAGAACAAAAATGTAATTCAAGTCCATATCACCAAAACAAGCTTTGAAATTCATAGGCACACTTCAACAGTCCATAACTTGGAGCTATCAATCGCAGGATGGCACGGTAGCACTGTGGTTAGCACTGTTGTTTCACAGCTCCAGGGTCCCAGGTTCGATTCCCGGCTTGGGTCACTGTCTCTGCAGAGTCTGCACATTCTCCCCGTGTCTGCGTGGGTTTCCTCCGGGTGCTCCGCTTTCCTCCCACAGTTCAAAGATGTGCAGGTTAGGTGGATTTGTCATGCTAAATTGTCCTTTGTATCAAAAAGGTTAGGTGGGGTTACAGGGATGGGGTAGAGGTGTGGGTGGGGTGCTTTTTCCAATGACAGGTGCAGACTCGATAGGCCGAATTGCCTCCTTCAGCACTGCTAGTTCTTTGATTCTATGAAACTGTGAAATGGCAGACACCCTAGTGTGTTAATTGAAGGTTGTGAAATCAGCACTAATCCAGTAATGGTAACACTCAAGCTTATGTCATCAGACAGAGTGAGGGAGCAAACAATGATTTTTTTTTTAACACCCAAATTTACAGTGAAAGAGTTTTAACAGTTTTAACAGGAGTTTTAGCCTTGACAGGTTAATAGTTGCTTTTGGCAGTTCGTTTTTACATTTATGACAATTCCAATCAGTTTGAGAGTCAATGAGCTTATGCACGTTTTATACACCTTCCTGCCTAC